>NW_025334186.1:0-375000 GCF_014858855.1 Bufo gargarizans | reverse complement strand
CTGAACTAAACACTACATTATGCTCACAGGACCTGTGGTGTCACAGTCATCTGATCAGCCATGTGTGTAGGAGGAGTTAGGGGAACACAGGCTCTGTGTAGGAATGCAGAGGTACATTATGTGTGGAAGGTGTGTATAAAGCAGGGCTATGTAAGTGTAATCAGTCTATTGTATAGTTTTATGTGCGTAATGTGCACACAGTAGTTATATCTGTGTAATAAAAATGTAGCAGAGCTGTGTGTGCAATGTGTATATAGTAAATAGGGATGAGCGAACCCGAACTGTATAGTTCGGGTTCGTACCGAATTTTGGGGTGTCCGTGACACGGACCCGAACCCGGACATTTTCGTAAAAGTCCGGGTTCGGGTTCGGTGTTCGTCGCTTTCTTCGCGCTTTTGTGACGCTTTCTTGGCGCTTTTTGAAAGGCTGCAAAGCAGCCAATCAACAAGCGTCATACTACTTGCCCCAAGAGGCCATCACAGCCATGCCTACTATTGGCATGGCTGTGATTGGCCAGAGCACCATGTGACCCAGCCTCTATTTAAGCTGGAGTCACATAGCGCCGCCCGTCACTCTGCTCTGATTAGCGTAGGGAGAGGTTGCGGCTGCGACAGTAGGGCGAGATTAGGCAGATTAACTCCTCCAAAGGACTTGATTAACTGATCGATCTGCAGCTGTGGATCATTGAGCTGCTGATCCTCAATTGCTCACTGTTTTTAGGCTGCACAGACCGTTTGTCAGTCTCATTTTTCTGGGGTGATCGGCGGCCATTTTGTGTCTTGTGGTGCGCCAGCACAAGCTGCGACCAAGTGCATTTAACCCTCAATGGTGTGGTTGTTTTTTGGCTAAAGCCTACATCAGGGTGAAGCTGTGACACCAAGTGCATTTAACCAGCAATAGTCTGTTCATTTTTTGGCCATATACAAAATCAGGGGCAAGCTGCGCCTGTCACCAAGTGCATTTAACCCTCAATGGTGTGGTTGTTTTTTGGCTAAAGCCTACATCAGGGTGAAGCTGTGACACCAAGTGCATTTAACCAGCAATAGTCTGTTCATTTTTTGGCCATATACAAAATCAGGGGCAAGCTGCGCCTGTCACCAAGTGCATTTAACCCTCAATGGTGTGGTTGTTTTTTGGCTAAAGCCTACATCAGGGTGAAGCTGTCACACCAAGTGCATTTAACCAGCAATAGTCTGTTCATTTTTTGGCCATATACAAAATCAGGGGCAAGCTGCGCCTGTCACCAAGTGCATTTAACCCTCAATGGTGTGGTTGTTTTTTGGCTAAAGCCTACATCAGGGTGAAGCTGTCACACCAAGTGCATTTAACCAGCAATAGTCTGTTCATTTTTTGGCCATATCCCAGTCTAATTCTGTCACTAAATCCATACCGGTCACCCAGCGCCTAAATACTAGGCCTCAAATTTATATCCAGCTAAATCTGTCCCTAGTGCTGTAGCTGGGCGAGTTATTTAGTGTCCGTTCAAGCACATTTCTTGTTCTGGGTTGAAATACAATTCCCAATTTAGCAATTTCATAATTTAGTGGTTCCTGCTATATCAGAGCTCTTTGAAATCTATCCCAAAAAGGGTATATAATATTGAAGGTGCACATAGGGTCATTCAGAGTAACTTCACACACACCCGCTACTGTGTATTTCCAAGTCTAATTCTGTCACTAAATCCATACCGGTGACCCAGCGCCTAAATACTAGGCCTCAAATTTAATTCCCTCTAAATCTCTCGTTACCCACCGCTGTACTGTTGTTGCTGGGCAAGATATTTAGTGTCCGTCAAAGCACATTTTTTGTTCTGGGTTGAAGTACAATTCCCAATTTAGCAATTTCATAATTTAGTGGTTTCTGCTATATCAGAGCTATTTGAAATCTATCCCAAAAAGGGTATATAATATTGAAGGTGCACATAGGGTCATTCAGAATAACTTCACACACACCCGCTACTGTGTATTTCCAAGTCTAATTCTGTCACTAAACCCATACCTGTCACCCAGCGCCTAAATACTAGGCCTCAAATTTAAATCCCTCTAAATCTCTCGTTACCGTTGTCCTGTTGTAGCTGGGAAAGTTATTTAGTGCCCGTCAAAGCACATTTTTTGTTCTGGGTTGAAGTACAATTCCCAATTTAGCAATTTCATAATTTAGTGGTTCCTGCTATATCAGAGCTATTTGAAATCTATCCCAAAAAGGGTATATAATATTGAAGGTGCACATAGGGTCATTCAGAATAACTTCACACACACCCGCTACTGTGTATTTCCAAGTCTAATTCTGTCACTAAATCCATACCGGTGACCCAGCGCCTAAATACTAGGCCTCAAATTTAATTCCCTCTAAATCTCTCGTTACCCACCGCTGTACTGTTGTTGCTGGGCAAGATATTTAGTGTCCGTCAAAGCACATTTTTTGTTCTGGGTTGAAGTACAATTCCCAATTTAGCAATTTCATAATTTAGTGGTTTCTGCTATATCAGAGCTATTTGAAATCTATCCCTAAAAGGGTATATAATATTGAAGGTGCACATAGGGTCATTCAGAATAACTTCACACACACCCGCTACTGTGTATTTCCAAGTCTAATTCTGTCACTAAACCCATACCTGTCACCCAGCGCCTAAATACTAGGCCTCAAATTTATATCCAGCTAAATCTGTCCCTAGTGCTGTAGCTGGGCGAGTTATTTAGTGTCCGTTCAAGCACATTTCTTGTTCTGGGTTGAAATACAATTCCCAATTTAGCAATTTCATAATTTAGTGGTTCCTGCTATATCAGAGCTCTTTGAAATCTATCCCAAAAAGGGTATATAATATTGAAGGTGCACATAGGGTCATTCAGAGTAACTTCACACACACCCGCTACTGTGTATTTCCAAGTCTAATTCTGTCACTAAATCCATACCGGTGACCCAGCGCCTAAATACTAGGCCTCAAATTTAATTCCCTCTAAATCTCTCGTTACCCACCGCTGTACTGTTGTTGCTGGGCAAGATATTTAGTGTCCGTCAAAGCACATTTTTTGTTCTGGGTTGAAGTACAATTCCCAATTTAGCAATTTCATAATTTAGTGGTTTCTGCTATATCAGAGCTATTTGAAATCTATCCCAAAAAGGGTATATAATATTGAAGGTGCACATAGGGTCATTCAGAATAACTTCACACACACCCGCTACTGTGTATTTCCAAGTCTAATTCTGTCACTAAACCCATACCTGTCACCCAGCGCCTAAATACTAGGCCTCAAATTTAAATCCCTCTAAATCTCTCGTTACCGTTGTCCTGTTGTAGCTGGGAAAGTTATTTAGTGCCCGTCAAAGCACATTTTTTGTTCTGGGTTGAAGTACAATTCCCAATTTAGCAATTTCATAATTTAGTGGTTCCTGCTATATCAGAGCTATTTGAAATCTATCCCAAAAAGGGTATATAATATTGAAGGTGCACATAGGGTCATTCAGAATAACTTCACACACACCCGCTACTGTGTATTTCCAAGTCTAATTCTGTCACTAAATCCATACCGGTGACCCAGCGCCTAAATACTAGGCCTCAAATTTAATTCCCTCTAAATCTCTCGTTACCCACCGCTGTACTGTTGTTGCTGGGCAAGATATTTAGTGTCCGTCAAAGCACATTTTTTGTTCTGGGTTGAAGTACAATTCCCAATTTAGCAATTTCATAATTTAGTGGTTTCTGCTATATCAGAGCTATTTGAAATCTATCCCTAAAAGGGTATATAATATTGAAGGTGCACATAGGGTCATTCAGAATAACTTCACACACACCCGCTACTGTGTATTTCCAAGTCTAATTCTGTCACTAAACCCATACCTGTCACCCAGCGCCTAAATACTAGGCCTCAAATTTAAATCCCTCTAAATCTCTCGTTACCGTTGTCCTGTTGTAGCTGGGAAAGTTATTTAGTGCCCGTCAAAGCACATTTTTTGTTCTGGGTTGAAGTACAATTCCCAATTTAGCAATTTCATAATTTAGTGGTTCCTGCTATATCAGAGCTATTTGAAATCTATCCCAAAAAGGGTATATAATATTGAAGGTGCACATAGGGTCATTCAGAATAACTTCACACACACCCGCTACTGTGTATTTCCAAGTCTAATTCTGTCACTAAATCCATACCGGTGACCCAGCGCCTAAATACTAGGCCTCAAATTTAATTCCCTCTAAATCTCTCGTTACCCACCGCTGTACTGTTGTTGCTGGGCAAGATATTTAGTGTCCGTCAAAGCACATTTTTTGTTCTGGGTTGAAGTACAATTCCCAATTTAGCAATTTCATAATTTAGTGGTTTCTGCTATATCAGAGCTATTTGAAATCTATCCCTAAAAGGGTATATAATATTGAAGGTGCACATAGGGTCATTCAGAATAACTTCACACACACCCGCTACTGTGTATTTCCAAGTCTAATTCTGTCACTAAATCCATACCGGTGACCCAGCGCCTAAATACTAGGCCTCAAATTTAATTCCCTCTAAATCTCTCGTTACCCACCGTTGTACTGTTGTTGCTGGGCAAGATATTTAGTGTCCGTCAAAGCACATTTTTTGTTCTGGGTTGAAGTACAATTCCCAATTTAGCAATTTCATAATTTAGTGGTTTCTGCTATATCAGAGCTATTTGAAATCTATCCCTAAAAGGGTATATAATATTCAAGGTGCACATTGGGTCATTCAGAATAACTTCACACACACACGCTTCTGTGCATTTCCAAGTCTAATTCTGTCACTAAATCCATACCGGTCACCCAGCGCCTAAATACTAGGCCTCAAATTTATATCCCGCTGAATTTGAATACAATACATTGGGCCAAATAATATATTTGTTGTTGTGGTGAACCATAACAATGAGAAAAACATCTAGTAAGGGACGCGGACGTGGACATGGTCGTGGTGGTGTTAGTGGACCCTCTGGTGCTGGGAGAGGACGTGGCCGTTCTGCCACATCCACACGTCCTAGTGTACCAACTACCTCAGGTCCCAGTAGCCGCCAGAATTTACAGCGATATATGGTGGGGCCCAATGCCGTTCTAAGGATGGTAAGGCCTGAGCAGGTACAGGCATTAGTCAATTGGGTGGCCGACAGTGGATCCAGCACGTTCACATTATCTCCCACCCAGTCTTCTGCAGAAAGCGCACAGATGGCGCCTGAAAACCAACCCCATCAGTCTGTCACATCACCCCCATGCATACCAGGGAAACTGTCTCAGCCTCAAGTTATGCAGCAGTCTCTTATGCTGTTTGAAGACTCCGCTGGCAGGGTTTCCCAAGGGCATCCACCTAGCCCTTCCCCAGCGGTGAAAGACATAGAATGCACTGACGCACAACCACTTATGTTTCCTGATGATGAGGACATGGGAATACCACCTCAGCATGTCTCTGATGATGACGAAACACAGGTGCCAACTGCTGCGTCTTTCTGCAGTGTGCAGACTGAACAGGAGGTCAGGGATCAAGACTGGGTGGAAGACGATGCAGGGGACGATGAGGTCCTAGACCCCACATGGAATGAAGGTCGTGCCACTGACTTTCACAGTTCGGAGGAAGAGGCAGTGGTGAGACCGAGCCAACAGCGTAGCAAAAGAGGGAGCAGTGGGCAAAAGCAGAACACCCGCCGCCAAGAGACTCCGCCTGCTACTGACCGCCGCCATCTGGGACCGAGCACCCCAAAGGCAGCTTCAAGGAGTTCCCTGGCATGGCACTTCTTCAAACAATGTGCTGACGACAAGACCCGAGTGGTTTGCACGCTGTGCCATCAGAGCCTGAAGCGAGGCATTAACGTTCTGAACCTGAGCACAACCTGCATGACCAGGCACCTGCATGCAAAGCATGAACTGCAGTGGAGTAAACACCTTAAAACCAAGGAAGTCACTCAGGCTCCCCCTGCTACCTCTTCTGCTGCTGCCGCCTCGGCCTATTCTGCTGCTGCCGCCTCGGCCTCTTCCTCCGCCTCTGGAGGAACGTTGGCACCTGCCGCCCAGCAAACAGGGGATGTACCACCAACACCACCACCACCACCTCCGTCACCAAGCGTCTCAACCATGTCACACGCCAGCGTTCAGCTCTCCATCTCACAAACATTTGATAGAAAGCGTAAATTCCCACCTAGCCACCCTCGATCCCTGGCCCTGAATGCCAGCATTTCTAAACTACTGGCCTATGAAATGCTGTCATTTAGGCTGGTGGACACAGACAGCTTCAAACAGCTCATGTCGCTTGCTGTCCCACAGTATGTTGTTCCCAGCCGGCACTACTTCTCCAAGAGAGCCGTGCCTTCCCTGCACAACCAAGTATCCGATAAAATCAAGTGTGCACTGCGCAACGCCATCTGTAGCAAGGTCCACCTAACCACAGATACGTGGACCAGTAAGCACGGCCAGGGACGCTATATCTCCCTAACTGCACACTGGGTAAATGTAGTGGCAGCTGGGCCCCAGGCGGAGAGCTGTTTGGCGCACGTCCTTCCGCCGCCAAGGATCGCAGGGCAACATTCTTTGCCTCCTGTTGCCACCTCCTCCTTCTCGGCTTCCTCCTCCTCTTCTTCCACCTGCTCATCCAGTCAGCCACACACCTTCACCACCAACTTCAGCACAGCCCGGGGTAAACGTCAGCAGGCCATTCTGAAACTCATATGTTTGGGGGACAGGCCCCACACCGCACAGGAGTTGTGGCGGGGTATAGAACAACAGACCGACGAGTGGTTGCTGCCGGTGAGCCTCAAGCCCGGCCTGGTGGTGTGTGATAATGGGCGAAATCTCGTTGCAGCTCTGGGACTAGCCAATTTGACGCACATCCCTTGCTTGGCGCATGTGCTGAATTTGGTGGTGCAGAAGTTCATTCACAACTACCCCGACATGTCAGAGCTGCTGCATAAAGTGCGGGCCGTCTGTTCGCGCTTCCGGCGTTCACATCCTGCTGCTGCTCGCCTGTCTGCGCTACAGCGTAACTTCGGCCTTCCCGCTCACCGCCTCATATGCGACGTGCCCACCAGGTGGAACTCCACCTTGCACATGCTGGACAGACTGTGCGAGCAGCAGCAGGCCATAGTGGAGTTTCAGCTGCAGCACGCACGGGTCAGTCGCACTACAGAACAGCACCACTTCACCACCAATGACTGGGCCTCCATGCGAGACCTGTGTGCCCTGTTGCGCTGTTTCGAGTACTCCACCAACATGGCCAGTGGCGATGACACCGTTATCAGCGTTACAATACCACTTCTATGTCTCCTTGAGAAAACACTTAGGGCGATGATGGAAGAGGAGGTGGCCCAGGAGGAGGAGGAGGAGGAGGAGGAAGAGGGGTCATTTTTAGCACTTTCAGGCCAGTCTCTTCGAAGTGACTCAGAGGGAGGTTTTTGGCAACAGCAGAGGCCAGGTACAAATGTGGCCAGCCAGGGCCCACTACTGGAGGACGAGGAGGACGAGGATGAGGAGGAGGTGGAGGAGGATGAGGATGAAGCATGGTCACAGCGGGGTGGCACCCAACGCAGCTCGGGTCCATCACTGGTGCGTGGCTGGGGGGAAAGGCAGGACGATGACGATACGCCTCCCACAGAGGACAGCTTGTCCTTATCCCTGGGCAGCCTGGCACACATGAGCGACTACATGCTGCAGTGCCTGCGCAACGACAGCAGAGTTGCCCACATTTTAACCTGTGCGGACTACTGGGTTGCCACCCTGCTGGATCCACGCTACAAAGACAATGTGCCCACCTTACTTCCTGCACTGGAGCGTGATAGGAAGATGCGCGAGTACAAGCGCACGTTGGTAGACACGCTACTGAGAGCATTCCCAAATGTCACAGGGGAACAAGTGGAAGCCCAAGGCCAAGGCAGAGGAGGAGCAAGAGGTCGCCAAGGCAGCTGTGTCACGGCCAGCTCCTCTGAGGGCAGGGTTAGCATGGCAGAGATGTGGAAAACTTTTGTCAACACGCCACAGCTAACTGCACCACCACCTGATACGCAACGTGTTAGCAGGAGGCAACATTTCACTAACATGGTGGAACAGTACGTGTGCACACCCCTCCACGTACTGACTGATGGTTCGGCCCCATTCAACTTCTGGGTCTCTAAATTGTCCACGTGGCCAGAGCTAGCCTTTTATGCCTTGGAGGTGCTGGCCTGCCCGGCAGCCAGCGTTTTGTCTGAACGTGTATTCAGCACGGCAGGGGGCGTCATTACAGACAAACGCAGCCGCCTGTCTACAGCCAATGTGGACAAGCTGACGTTCATAAAAATGAACCAGGCATGGATCCCACAGGACCTGTCCGTCCCTTGTCCAGATTAGACATTAACTACCTCCCCATAACCATATATTATTGGACTCCAGGGCACTTCCTCATTCAATCCTATTTTTATTTTCATTTTACCATTATATTGCGAGGCTACCCAAAGTTGAATGAACCTCTCCTCTGCCTGTGTGCTAGGCCTAAATATATGCCAATGGACTGTTGCAGTGGTGGGTGACGTGAAGCCTGATTCTCTGCTATGATATGAAGACTGATTCTCTGCTGACATGAAGCCAGATTGTCTGTTACGGGACCTTTCTCCTCTGCCTGGGTTCTGGGCCTAAATTTATGAAAATTGACTCTTACAGTGGTGGGTGACGTGAAGCCTGATTCTCTGCTATGATATGAAGACTGATTCTCTGCTGACATGAAGCCAGATTCTCTGTTACGGGACCTCTCTCCTCTGCCTGGGTGCTGGGCCTAAATTTATGACAATGGACTGTTGCAGTGGTGGCTGACGTGAAGCCTGATTCTCTGCTATGACATGCAGACTGATTCTCTGCTGTCATGAAGCCAGATTGTCTGTTACGGGACCTCTCTGCTCTGCCTGTGTGCTAGGCCTAAATATATGCCAATGGACTGTTGCAGTGGTGGCTGACGTGAAGCCTCATTCTCTGCTATGACATGCAGACTGATTCTCTGCTGTCATGAAGCCAGATTGTCTGTTACGGGACCTCTCTGCTCTGCCTGTGTGCTAGGCCTAAATATATGCCAATGGACTGTTGCAGTGGTGGGTGACGTGAAGCCTCATTCTCTGCTATGACATGCAGACTGATTCTCTGCTGACATGAAGCCAGATTGTCTGTTACGGGACCTCTCTGCTCTGCCTGTGTGCTAGGCCTAAATATATGCCAATGGACTGTTGCAGTGGTGGGTGACGTGAAGCCTCATTCTCTGCTATGACATGCAGACTGATTCTCTGCTGACATGAAGCCAGATTGTCTGTTACGGGACCTCTCTGCTCTGCCTGTGTGCTAGGCCTAAATATATGCCAATGGACTGTTGCAGTGGTGGGTGACGTGAAGCCTCATTCTCTGCTATGACATGCAGACTGATTCTCTGCTGACATGAAGCCAGATCCTCTGTTACGGGAGCTCTCTCCTCTGCCTGGGTGCTGGGCCTAAATTTATGACAATTGACTGTTGCAGTGGTGGGTGACGTGAAGCCTGATTCTCTGCTATGATATGAAGACTGATTCTCTGCTGACATGAAGCCAGATTGTCTGTTACGGGACCTTTCTCCTCTGCCTGGGTTCTGGGCCTAAATTTATGAAAATTGACTCTTACAGTGGTGGGTGACGTGAAGCCTGATTCTCTGCTATGATATGAAGACTGATTCTCTGCTGACATGAAGCCAGATTCTCTGTTACGGGACCTCTCTCCTCTGCCTGGGTGCTGGGTAGTGTTGAGCGCGAATATTCGAAAAGCAAATTTTTTTCGCGAATATCGCAACTTCGCGATTTCGCGAATATTTCGAATATAGTGCTATATATTCGTAAAAACGAATATTCGTTTTTTGTTTCCCCCCCCCCCCCCACAAAATTACAGTACACATATAATTGATTGTTTCCCAAAGGTCCAACAGCTCAGATCTTACTCACATTGCCTAGAAAGTGATTGAGGCGCGAATCTTCGTAAGGCGATTTTATTAGCGCACATGCGAATATCGGCACGTCCCAGAACAGAGGCAAAGGGCTTTGCATTCATACATTAGTGAATTGAGTTGCGAATCTTCGTAAGGCGATTTTATTAGCGCACATGCGAATATCTACACTTGTCCCAGAACAGAGGCAAAGGGCTTTGCATTCATACATTAGTGATTGAATTGAGCTGCGAATCTTCGTAAGGCGATTTTATTAACGCAAATGCAAATATCTACACTTGTCCCCAGAACAGAGAGGCAAAGGCCTGTGCATTCATATAGTATAGCACCATATTCGCGAATACGTAGAACTTCGTAAAAGTCGATTTACGAATATTCGTATTTTTTATTTTACTTTCCACCTTACAGATTACATTGATCTGTACTCTGTCAACTACTGTCATCACCCCCCACTGTATCTCGATTGATTCCCAAAAGTCTCACATTCCCTAGAAAGTGATTGAGGTGCGAATCTTCGTAAGGCGATTTTATTAGCGCACATGCGAATATCTACACTTGTCCCAGAACAGAGGCAAAGGGCATTGCATTCATACATTAGTGATTGAATTGAGTTGCGAATCTTCGTAAGGCGATTTCATTAGCGCACATGTGAATTTTGCATAGCATATGTATTATGCGATAATTCGAATTATCGCATATGCGAAATAATAACGAATTTGAATAATCGCGAATATTTTACGAATATTCTTTCGAATATTCACAAAATTTCGCGAATTCGAATATGGGACATGCCGCTCAACACTAGTGCTGGGCCTAAATTTATGACAATGGACTGTTGCAGTGGTGGGTGACGTGAAGCCTGATTCTCTGCTATGACATGCAGACTGATTCTCTGCTGACATGAAGCCAGATTGTCTGTTACGGGACCTCTCTCCTCTGCCTGGGTGCTGGGCCTAAATATATGCCAATGGACTGTTGCAGTGGTGGCTGACGTGAAGCCTCATTCTCTGCTATGACATGCAGACTAATTCTCTGCTGACATGAAGACAGATTCTCTGTTACGGGACCTCTCTCCTCTGCCTGGGTGCCGGGGCCTAAATATCTGAGAATGGACTGTTCCAGTGGTGGCTGACGTGAAGCCTCATTCTCTGCTATGACATGCAGACTAATTCTCTGCTGACATGAAGACAGATTCTCTGTTACGGGACCTCCCTCCTCTGCCTGGGTGCTGGGCCTAAATATATGCCAATGGACTGTTGCAGTGGTGGCTGACGTGAAGCCTCATTCTCTGCTATGACATGCAGACTAATTCTCTGCTGACATGAAGACAGATTCTCTGTTACGGGACCTCCCTCCTCTGCCTGGGTGCTGGGCCTAAATATATGCCAATGGACTGTTGCAGTGGTGGCTGACGTGAAGCCTCATTCTCTGCTATGACATGCAGACTGATTCTCTGCTGACATGAAGCCAGATTCTCTGTTACGGGACCTCTCTCCTCTGCCTGTGTGTGTGCTGGGCCTAAATATATGCCAATGGACTGTTGCAGTGGTGGCTGACGTGAAGCCTCATTCTCTGCTATGACATGCAGACTGATTCTCTGCTGACATGAAGCCAGATTCTCTGTTACGGGACCTCTCTCCTCTGCCTGTGTGTGTGCTGGGCCTAAATATATGCCAATGGACTGTTGCAGTGGTGGCTGACGTGAAGCCTCATTCTCTGCTATGACATGCAGACTAATTCTCTGCTGACATGAAGACAGATTCTCTGTTACGGGACCTCCCTCCTCTGCCTGGGTGCTGGGCCTAAATATATGCCAATGGACTGTTGCAGTGGTGGCTGACGTGAAGCCTCATTCTCTGCTATGACATGCAGACTGATTCTCTGCTGACATGAAGCCAGATTCTCTGTTACGGGACCTCTCTCCTCTGCCTGTGTGTGTGCTGGGCCTAAATATATGCCAATGGACTGTTGCAGTGGTGGCTGACGTGAAGCCTCATTCTCTGCTATGACATGCAGACTGATTCTCTGCTGACATGAAGCCAGATTCTCTGTTACGGGACCTCTCTCCTCTGCCTGTGTGTGTGCTGGGCCTAAATATATGCCAATGGACTGTTGCAGTGGTGGCTGACGTGAAGCCTCATTCTCTGCTATGACATGCAGACTAATTCTCTGCTGACATGAAGACAGATTCTCTGTTACGGGACCTCCCTCCTCTGCCTGGGTGCTGGGCCTAAATATATGCCAATGGACTGTTGCAGTGGTGGCTGACGTGAAGCCTCATTCTCTGCTATGACATGCAGACTAATTCTCTGCTGACATGAAGACAGATTCTCTGTTACGGGACCTCTCTCCTCTGCCTGGGTGCCGGGGCCTAAATATCTGAGAATGGACTGTTCCAGTGGTGGGTGACGGGAAGCCAGATTCTCTGCTATGGAACCTCTCTCCAATTGATTTTGGTTAATTTTTATTTATTTAATTTTTATTTTAATTCATTTCCCTATCCACATTTGTTTGCAGGGGATTTACCTACATGTTGCTGCCTTTTGCAGCCCTCTAGCTCTTTCCTGGGCTGTTTTACAGCCTTTTTAGTGCCGAAAAGTTCGGGTCCCCATTGACTTCAATGGGGTTCGGGTTCGGGACGAAGTTCGGATCGGGTTCGGATCCCGAACCCGAACATTTCCGGGATGTTCGGCCGAACTTCTCGAACCCGAACATCCAGGTGTTCGCTCAACTCTAATAGTAAACTATTTGTGTAATGGGCATGTGGTGGAGCTATGTATGCAATATGTATATAGTAGTAAGAGATGAGCAAATTTCATATTTTGAAATTTGTTAATGCTTTGTTTACTGGTAAAAGGTGAATTGCCTTATGGATTCCATCAGGTAGGCGCTGTATATGGGGGTGTCAGGTGGGCGCTATGTATGGGCATGTCAGATGGGCACTGTGTATGGCAGAATCAGCTAGGCGCTGTGTATGGCAGCAGCAGATGGGCGCCGTGTATGGCAGCGTCAGGGGGGCAAAGTATATGACAGCGTCAGGTGGGCACAGTAAATGGCAGTGTCAGGCGGGTGCTGTGTATGGCAGTGTTAGGTAAATGCTGTATATGGCAGCATCAGGTGAGCCCTGTGTATGGCAGCATCAGGTGGGCGCTGTGTATGGCAGCATCAGATGGGCGCTGTGTATGGCAGCGTTTGGTGGGTGCTGAGTATCGCAGCAGTGGTCTTATGTTTAGTGTATGATGCTGGATAAATGTAGTCTTGTCTACATTTATTTCTGCATGGGAGACTAGCAATGGTTTCCCTGCAGAAATATTAGCCTCATAACGTTATGTGGGACTATGCAATATATATAAATATATATATATACAGGTCCTTCTCAAAAAATTAGCATATTGTGATAAAGTTCGTTATTTTCTGTAATGTACTGATAAACATTAGACTTTCATATATTTTAGATTCATTACACACCAACTGAAGTAGTTCAAGCCTTTTATTGTTTTAATATTGATGATTTTGGCATACAGCTCATGAAAACCCCAAATTCCTATCTCAAAAAATTAGCATATCATGAAAAGGTTCTCTAAACGAGCTATTAACCTAATCATCTGAATCAACTAATTAACTCTAAACACCTGCAAAAGATTCCTGAGGCTTTTAAAAACTCCCAGCCTGGTTCATTACTCAAAACCGCAATCATGGGTAAGACTGCCGATCTGACTGCTGTCCAGAAGGCCATCATTGACACCCTCAAGCAAGAGGGTAAGACACAGAAAGAAATTTCTGAACGAATAAGCTGTTCCCAGAGTGCTGTATCAAGGCACCTCAGTGGGAAGTCTGTGGGAAGGAAAAAGTGTGGCAGAAAACGCTGCACAACGAGAAGAGGTGACCGGACCCTGAGGAAGATTGTGGAGAAGGACCGATTCCAGACCTTGGGGGACCTGCGGAAGCAGTGGACTGAGTCTGGAGTAGAAACATCCAGAGCCACCATGTACAGGCGTGTGCAGGAAATGGGCTACAGGTGCCGCATTCCCCAGGTCAAGCCACTTTTGAACCAGAAACAGCGGCAGAAGCGCCTGACCTGGGCTACAGAGAAGCAGCACTGGACTGTTGCTCAGTGGTCCAAAGTGCTTTTTTCGGATGAAAGCAAATTTTGCATGTCATTCGGAAAACAAGGTGCCAGAGTCTGGAGGAAGACTGGGAAGAGGGAAATGCCAAAATGCCTGAAGTCCAGTGTCAAGTACCCACAGTCAGTGATGGTCTGGGGTGCCATGTCTGCTGGTGTTGGTCCACTGTGTTTTATCAAGGGCAGGGTCAATGCAGCTAGCTATCAGGAGATTTTGGAGCACTTCATGCTTCCATCTGCTGAAAAGCTTTATGGTTTTCAGCACGACTTGGCACCTGCTCACAGTGCCAAAACCACTGGTAAATGGTTTACTGACCATGGTATTACTGTGCTCAATTGGCCTGCCAACTCTCCTGACCTGAACCCCATAGAGAATCTGTGGGATAATGAGAAGAGAAAGTTGAGAGACGCAAGACCCAACACTCTGGATGAGCTTAAGGCCGCTATCGAAGCATCCTGGGCCTCCATAACACCTCAGCAGTGCCACAGGCTGATTGCCTCCATGCCACGCCGCATTGAAGCAGTGATTTCTGCAAAAGGATTCCCGACCAAGTATTGAGTGCATAACTGAACATAATTATTTGAAGGTTGACTTTTTTTGTATTAAAAACACTTTTCTTTTATTGGTCGGATGAAATATGCTAATTTTTTGAGATAGGAAATTTGGGTTTTTATGAGCTGTATGCCAAAATCATCAATATTAAAACAATAAAAGGCTTGAACTACTTCAGTTGGTGTGTAATGAATCTAAAATATATGAAAGTCTAATGTTTATCAGTACATTACAGAAAATAATGAACTTTATCACAATATGCTAATTTTTTGAGAAGGACCTGTATATGAATTACAGCAAAATTTGTACTCCTCCTTGGCTAAAAAATCCGGATTGCCATGGTATAGCTGAGCCTTATGAGGCTTACTGTGAATGAGAATACACTGCAGTACATTATACAGTGTACTTCAGTGTATTATAGAGGCATCAGACCCACTGGATCTTCAAGAACCAAGTGGGTCTGAGTCAAAAAAAGTGTGAAAAAAGGAAAATAAAAATAAAGGGAAATAAAAAGAAATCAAACTTCTTCCTATATCCACACATATTGGTAAAAAATGTAAAAAAAAATAAACATGTTTGGTATCTCCACATTCGTAACGACCTGATCTATAAGGCCTCTTTCACATAAGCGGGTTTTGAACGCGGGTGCAATGCTTGATGTAAAAGCATACCACCCGCACTGAATCCTGACCCATTAATTTCAATGAGTCTGTGTACGAGTGGTTTTTTTTTCACGTATCAGTTGTGCTTGGCGTGAAAAACGTAGCATGTTCTATATTTTTCATTTTTCATGCAGTCCTGGCCCCATAGAAGTGAATGGGGCTTCAGTGGAAAATGCATTGCATCCGAAAGCAAGTGCGGATGCAATGCGTTTTTCACTGATGGTTGCTAAGAGATTAATAAATAGCATAAAAGATTGCACTGCTTTCAAACACCACCACCTTCCTCGGCAAAGGGTTAAAATGGAAAAGACACAAAGAAAGGGATCACCAGATTTCAAACAATAGTATCCCTCCTATGGTCAACACTCCCATAGATAATTAAACAGATGCAGCCATAGTGAAGTACTGACTACCACCATATTTTCAAAGGGTTTATTGTACTATCAAGCGTAAACTTGTTAAAAGTATAAAAGTCACAGACGTACCATGCACATAAATTGCGCAAGTGTAAACTTGTTAAAAGCATAAATGTCACAGACGTGCCATGCACAGAAATCGCCCGACCCGGGTTTCGCTTGCGCGCTTCTTCAGGAGCGATACAAAACATAATGCAATCCAGCCTTATAAAGTGCATAAACCCCACCCATTGCTGACATCATCCTTGAGGGAGATTTAACCCTCTATAGTGTATCAGCGCAGATTTTTCATAAAAACACAAAAACTATAACACAAACCAACCCCAAATCCATAGACATAATTTAACAATGAACTCATCCTTAATTAAAATACATACATAAAATATATTACGTAAAAAATGCTGAGAATATACAACCAACCTCCTATTATATCTCTGTCACATCACAAACTTCATCACATGACCGGACAGCTGATCCAAGCCACGCCCGAGACTCCATCACGTGATCGGACAGCTGGTCCAAGCCACACCAAAGACTTCATCACATGACCGGACGGCTGATCAAAGCCACGCCTGAGACTCCATCACATGACCGGACATCTGATCAGAATCACACAGGGTCCTCTCTCAAATCATGAATGGGCTCCACCACTTCTTACAGGTTCTACCTCATCCACCTAACGATATGTAATATATATATATATAGCATAATAAAACCTAGAATAAACTGGATTTTAAGTCACATTCAATATTAAATCCAACTTCTCTTTTATTAATCATTATAATTCCCCCCCGCCAGTGCTACTCCCATGAAATGCAATCCCTTTGAATCCTTCTGGTGATATCTTTTGAAGTGCATAGACACACTATGCGTTTCTAGCCCTTTTTTTATGTTCTGAATGTGCTCTTGGATACAAATTTTCAATTTCCTAGTTGTTCTTCCTACCCTTGGCCTTGGAGGCCACAAGGACACTCCAGCAAATAGATAACACCTGGATTTTCGCATGTAATGTTTCCAGTAACCTTGAAGGACAGTTTTTTTTTCTTTGAATATACTATTTGCATCGTTCTCACTCTATCCTTATTCCTTCTATTCTTGCAGGGCAAACAGAAACCACACCAAGTGAAACTATTTCTTCTATTTTTAGTATCTGGTTTACAATCTGCGTTATGCACTAAATGTTGTCGGAGGTTGGGTGCCTTTCTAAAAATAACGGGGGGGGGGGGGGTATTTTGGGAGAACTGATGTACCCTCTGTCACCTCTTTTCGACATTTATTCAGAGCCTCTTCATTGTATCCTTTTTCCAAGAAACATTCTTTTATAGTCTCACTTTCTCATCTGTACAATTACAGCTAATTCTTTTGAATTGTCTCTTAGGGATATTCTTAAGCCATGGTTTAAAATGACAACTTGATGTGTCCATTTAGGCATTTACATCAGTGGTTTTGAAAAAGGTCTTGGTCTTAAAACGGCCCTCCTATATATAGATTGTCAAATCGAGAAAATCTACATACAGTAGGTATCACTTATGTTACTAGTGAATTTGAGGTTCCACTCATTCACATTTAGTCCCACAATTAACTCCTCTAATCCCCGCCTACTTCCTTTCCACACCAACAAACAATCATCGATATAACGATGCCAAAACCTCAATTCTCCTTTTTCTGTTTACTTATTGAGTACAGAGATGATATTATCTCTCTCCCAGGATGACATAAAAAGATTGGCGAAACTGGGGGCAAATTTCGCCCCCATTGCGGTCCCGGTGCACTGGGGGTAATACGTATCTTCATATACAAAATAGTTGTGACAAAGGCAAAAGTTTATGCAATCCAGGATAAATGCCCTATGGGTCAAATTCCAGAGCCTCCTCAACTCCCCTGAGACCTAACGTCTTAGGGATAACGGTATATAGCGAAGCCACTTCAATAGTAGCCAGCAGTAATTTGTTAAACTATGTCTATGGATTGGGGGTTGGTTTGTGTTATAGTTTTTGTGTTTTTATCAAAAATCAGCGCTGATACACTATAGAGGGTTAAATCTCCCTCAAGGATGATGTCAGCAATGGGTGGGATTTTAAGCACTTTATAAGGCGGGATTGCATTATGTTCTGTATCGCTCCTGAAGAAGCGTGTAAGCGAAACCCGTGTGATTTCTGTGCATGGCACATCTGACTTTTATGCTTTTAACAAGTTTACACTTGTAAGTACAATAAACCCTTTGAATATATGGTGGTAGTCAGTACTTCACTATGGCTGCATCTGTTATCTACAGGAGTGTCGACCATAGGAGGGATACAATTGTGTGAAATCTGCTGATCCCTTACTTTGTGTATTTTCCATTTTAACCCTTTACTGAGGAAGGAGGTGGTGTTTGAAAGCAGCGTAATCTTCTTTGCTATTTATTTATTAGATTCTGTGATATCTACCTGCATCACATCGAAGATCTGCAGCGCAAACCTACAGCTACGTATTTAGTGAAATTTTTGTTTTTACTGTTGCTAAGAGATATTTTTTGTAAACCTTCAGTTTTTTATCACATGCGCATCAAAATGCATCAAAACGCATTGCACCTGCACTGAAAAAATGGAACAACTGAATGTAATCACAGATAAAACTGACTGAACTTGCATGTAAAATGGTGCGAGTTTTACTGAACAGACCCTGAATGCATCCGGACCTAATCTGTAACGCTCGTGTGAAAAAGGCCTAAAGGGATCACATACTTTTACCGCAATGTGAACGGCATAAAACAAAAATAAGAAAAACTATGATGGAATTACAATTTTGCCCACCTCACTTCCCACAAAATGGTATAAAAAGTGATCAAAAGAGTCATATGTACCCCAAGATAGTACCAATCAAACCGTCATCTCATCCTACAAAAAATGAGCCCCTACCTACAACATTCACCCAAAAATATAAAAAAAGGCTTTTAGAAAATGGAGACACTAAAACATGTTTTTCTTGCTTCAAAAATGTTTTTATTGTGTAAAATAAAATTTTTAAAAATGCGCATATTAGGCATCACTGTGTCCGTAACAACCTGCTCTATAAAAATAGCATGTGATCCAACCCATCTGGTGAATGTCGTAAAAAAATAAAATAAAATATGTGCCAAAAAAGGCATTTTTATCACCTTATACCACAAAACGTGTCAAGCGATCAAAAATTAATATGCACCCCAAAATGGTACCAATCAAACCATCATCTCTTCCAGCATAATTACCCCAAAAAATGAAAAAAAATATGGCTTTCCGAAAATGGAAACACAAAAATATGTTTTTTTTTACAATTTTTTTGTATTGTGTAAATCCAAAATGAAATAAAAAAATAGACATATTAGGTATCACGGCATCATTATGACCTTCTCTATAAAAATATCACATTATCTACTCTGTCTGGTGAACATTGTAAAAAGCAATAAATAAAAACTATGCCAGAAGAGCAGTTTTTTGGTTACCTTGCCTCACAAATCAAACGTTTAATTAGAGTAAATGTATCATTTTTAAAGGAAAAATACGTTGATTCAAATTTTCACGGTGTCAACAAATCCCCAAAAAGTTGGGACAAGTAGCAATAAGATGCATATAAGAGAAAAGGACAGCACTCACCCCTTCTTTGCGCTGAATAAAAACTTCTTTATTTTCAGTGGTGAAGGGACACAGACATATGAATGCAACCAGATGAATGGGCAACGTAAATCAGGTAAATGACGTGGAATTACATGTGCATGAACGGCATTACACCTGAGCGGCGCTTACCGGCGTGCGTCATTACCAGCCACGTCACAACTGAGTGAGCAAATCACATGTAACAATTAAAAACAATGTTTAAATGCTATAGCTTCATGTGTGCTACCAATTCCCACAATGTTGCGCAGAAAGATAGTGGAGCAATATCAGAAAGGTGTTACCCAGCGAAAAATTGCAAATACTTTGCATCTATCATCATCAACTGTGCATAACATCATCCGAAGATTCAGAGAATCTGGAACAATCTCTGTGCGTAAGGGTCAAGGCCGTAAAACCATACTGGATGCCCGTGATCTCCGGGCCCTTAAACGACACTGCACCCCAAACAGGAATGCTACTGTAAAGGAAATCACAGAATGGGCTCAGGAATACTTCCAGAAACCATTGTCAGTGAACACAATCCACCGTGCCATCCGCCGTTGCCAGCTGAAACTCTACGGTGCAAAGAAGAAGCCATTTCTAAGCAAGATCCACAAGCTCAGGCGTTTTCATTGGGCCAGGGATAGTTTAAAATGGAGTGTGGCAAAATGGAAGACTGTTCAGTGGTCAGACGAGTCACGATTCAAAGTTCTTTTTGGAAATCTGGGATGCCATGTCATCTGGACCAAAGAGGACAAGGACAACCCAAGTTGTTATCAACGCTCAGTTCAAAAACTTGCATCTCTGATGGTATGGGGTTGCATGAGTGCATGTGGCATGGGCAGCTTGCATGTCTGGAAAGGCACCATCAATGCAGAAATATATATTCAGGTTCTAGAACAACATATGCTCCCATCCAGATGTCATCTCTTTCAGGGAAGACCCTGCATTTTTCAACAAGATAATGCCAGACCACATTCTGCATCAATCACAACATCATGGCTGCGTAGGAGAAGGAGCCGGGTACTGAAATGGCCAGTCTGCAGTCCAGATCTTTCACCTATAGAGAACATTTGGCGCATCATAAAGAGGAAGGTGCAACAAAGAAGGCCCAAGACGATTGAACAGTTAGAGGCCTGTATTAGACAAGAATGGGAGAGCATTCCTATTTCTAAACTTGAGAAACTGATCTCCTCGGTCCCCAGACGTCTGTTGAGTGTTGTAAGAAGAAGGGGAGATGCCACACGGTGGTGAAAATGGCCTTGTCCCAACTTTTTGGGGATTTGTTGACACCATGAAATTCTGATTCAACATATTTTTGCCTTAAAATGGTAAATTTTCTCAGTTTAAACTTTTGTTCCGTGATTTATGTTCTATTTTGAATAAAATAATTAGAAGTTGGCACCTCCACATCATTGCATTCAGTTTTTATTCACGATTTGTATAGTGTCCCAACTTTTTGGGAATCCGGTTTGTATATATATATATATATATATATATATAAAATTAAAGACACCGCAGCACATCCGTTGGTGAAAAATCGTGGATCTTTATTCACCCATGCGACTTTTCAGTCCGCTTACTGGGACCTTTCTCAAGCTTTCTTAAGCCGTCGCATGGGTGAATAAAGATCCACAATTCTTCACCAACGGATGTGCTGTGGTGTCATTTTTTTTTTTATTGTACACCTTGGTCAGGTGTTTTCATTGCTGGCACCCGATTATTACCAGGAGTGCTGCCCTGAACTTCCGTCATTATATATACAGTACAGACCAAAAGTTTGGACACACCTTCTCATTCAAAGAGTTTTCAGTATTTTCATGACTATGAAAATTGTAGATTCACACTGAAGGCATCAAAACTATGAATTAACACATGTGGAATTATATACATAACAAAAAAGTATGAAACAGCTGAAAATATGTCATATTCTAGGTTCTTCAAAGTAGCCACCTTTTACTTTGATTACTGCTTTGCACACTCTTGTCATTCTCTTGATGAGCTTCAAGAGGTAGTCACCTGGAATGGTCTTCCAACAGTCTTGAAGGAGTTCCCAGAGATGCTTAGCACTTGTTGACCCTTTTGCCTTCACTTTGCGGTCCAGCTCACCCCAAACCATCTTGATTGGGTTCAGGTCCGGTGACTGTGGAGGCCAGGTCATCTGGCGCAGCACCCCATCACTCTCCTTCATGGTCAAATAGCCCTTACACAGCCTGGAGGTGTGTTTGGAGTCATTGTCCTGTTGAAAAATAAATGATGGTCCAACTAAACGCAAACCGGATGGAATAGCATGCCGCTGCAAGATGCTGAGGTAGCCATGCTGGTTCATTATGCCTTCAATTTTGAATAAATCCCCAACAGTGTCACCAGCAAAGCAACCCCACACCATCACACCTCCTCCTCCATGCTTCACGATGGGAACCAGGCATGTAGAGTCCATCCGTTCACCTTTTATGCGTCACACAAAGACACAGCTTCCTTTTCATCCCCCTCCTGCGTCCAAACCACCCACCCCGCGCCACCACTTCATCCCCCCGCCGGTCCGCTCCTTTGCCCGCCGCTTCCGTCTTGCCTCCTGCCCCCGCACTCGGACCGGCGCATCCATTCCCCAGGGTCCTACAGATCCCCCTCCTACCGTGCCACCTCTCCCCGCAGGACCACGCACCGCTCTGCCAGTTCCTCCCACCGGGTCCATCGCTTGCGGCCTGCTTCCGGTCCTCCCACTCCCGCGCCTTCCGCTCGTCGTGCGTCCCAGCGTGGAACGCATCGCACAACCACGGTGGGTCAGGGGTCGGCGGGGTGGGGCCTGGCACCGGCATCCACTCCTGCATTCAGTCTGACTGCTTCCGTCCGCCGTGGACCACAAATACATTAAAATACAGTGAACAGTGGGGACGGGCTCAGATGCGAGGGACAATCTCGGCGCAGCGCTGCCACAATGCATACAATGATTCAAATACATCAGAATACATTGCTTTCACAGAGGAGACGTCCATAATCACGTCTGTCTCCGTGCAGACTGATGAACCTTCAGAACTTGTGCCCCTGTCCAGCCCCCGGCCACCCCCACTTCCTCCTGCCGCCCTGCCTAGGCCGGTACCCCGCTCCCGACCGCGGCAGGGAGCCAGTAGCAAAAAAAAAAAAATGCCATCACATGGCCGCAGCCATCCCTGTCCAAACGCACAACCCCCCCCAACCTGCCACCTTCCATCTCCCATCACCCATCACACCCGCACACCGGCACTTTTGCCCCCCCTCAACACTGGTTCGTACACCCACCACCACTGGGACACTTCTCCGCGCGGGCTTGCCTTCCCCGGTGCTGGCCCGTTGCCCCCCCCCGCCGAGCGCCGCCGACCCCCCCCCCCCATTTTTCCTCCCGGGGCCGGGGGGGGGGGGGGCCCGGCGGCTCTGGGGTACACCATGCCAGCACTCTCCGTGTGTCCGGCATCATCCTTCTTCGGGTGGTCACGTCTGGGTAAAAAAAAAATCATGTTTTCCACCACCGTCCATCCTCCAATACTCTTCTGTCCACAGGAACGCCCTGCTCTCTTCTCATCTCTTTCCTCTCTCTTGTCGCTTGTCACTCTTCACAGGCAAGGCCTGTTTCCCTCCATCCATCCGACATCACCTGTCTGTGTCCTATCTCTCTCTTTGTTTTCCCCTCAGGTCACGCAACCCATGTGTCTTCAAGGTGGTGCGCGCACCTCGCATTCCCACACCTACCCCGGGCCTGGTACGTCCAGGCCCCACTTTGTCCCAACAGTCTTCTTCACAGGTACGCCCTGAACCGCTCCTTAACCTCGTCCACCCAGGATCGCCCTGGCACACATTTCACTCAGCGACCCCTTGTTACAAACTCCAACAGTTCTGCCGGGACGCAATCCCACCCATGACGCGCTTTTCCCACTCCTTTGCTTGCCGCTGCAGCAGTCACACGTGTTATTCCCGGCACCGGACCGGTCACACCCCAGGAAACCTCTGGTCGCGCACCAGCTACGGTTTCCCAAATCAACACGTCCGGTCTTGTTCTTTCAGATGGCTAAGCTACTCCGTGAGTGCTCCTTTAGAATCTATTTGGTCTTCCAGGTAAGTAGCGGACACGATTCTCTATTCTGGCCGCCCGGCATAGCGAATCGTAGCATCATATACCGTTCTTTTCAGGTGAACTAGTGACAATCTCGGCTTCGCCAGTTTTTTCCGTCCCCTTTATTCGCAGAGCAAACGGCTCCAGTGACTTAAGGTAAGTTGATAAATCACGCCCAGCAGGGGGACCATGCGTCCTCCGGCCTTGCCCAGACGCAAGGCACCACCGTCCCGCTACGCGCATTCTTCTGTAACACCGCCCGCACCCATCTCGCTTCCCCCTCCAGCTTTCGTCTTCTCCCTCTTCGTTTTTCAGCTCTAACATGTCCCAAATTTCCGATCTCGAGGACGCTCTATGGACCGTAGAGTCCGCGGTATCGGAACGAGCAAGTCGCTCTTCTTACCGGACATGGACCATCCCCAAGATGATCGCCGAGCTGAGCAAGCGAGGAATCCGCCATTCGGCCGCAGCCCGAAAGGCCGAATTATATCGCCTCTTGTTTCCTGAGCCATCCACAGGGTCCACGGAGCAGGTCTCCATGTCAACCATACAGTTGTCACTGACGCAACTACACGCCACTATCAATAACCTGTCCAGTTCCATCTGCTACATCAACACCAGGCTCCAGGCAGTCGAAAGCAGGGACGCTTCGCCTGCCGCTCCCTCCAGTCCCGCCCCTGGTCCTTCCACTTCCCAGCCGTCTTCCCCAGGTAGGTTGTCTGGGGCTCCCGAAATAGCACCTTCCTTTTTCGTCCCCGCACAGGGACATACTCGCAGGCAAGGACGTGAACCTGGCAGCGGTCCTCATCTCCACGCATGACACGGTGGAAAACCGGACCATCGCATGCGGGGATGTGTCCGTAGTTCTGAAGGCCAAAGACTCTCGTCTGAACAAAAAACTCTCCATCCCAGAGTTCGTGCTCGCGTTCAGCCTCTACCGTGACATCATCTGCTCGGCACATCCAGCTAAAAGAGAGGAGCTGGACGCATATTTATACAGGGTTACGGAGCTCGGGCACAAATACGGAGGATTCGCTTTCTACGACTATCACCGGTCATTTTCGGCAAAGGCAGCCGCAGCCCTCGCCCAGTTCCAGCATATCACCCACTGAGCCTCCCTAGACATGGAGCTATTCTGCAGACACTTTGCAGGTCTCAGGTCACCTTTTTGCTCCAACTGCCAGGCAGTTCTGCACGCATCCGATTGGTGCCCAAACTCCCACGCCTCCTCCCAGCCCAAACAGCAGCCCAGCACTTCTGCCCCCCAGAAGCCGGGTCCGCTCCTGGACAAATTAGATGGCCCCATCGTGTACCTGGGTAAAAACCAGTTGTGTGATAATTTCAATTCCAGCTTCTGCAGCTATAGCAAATGTAAGGTGCTCCACATTTGTTCTACCTGCTTCCGGGCCCACCCCCAGTCATCTTGCTCCCAGCGCTCGGCCAAAAGCTGACTAGCCGACATTAATGTCCCCCTTCTCGTCTCCCTCCTCAATACCCACCACGATCCCGCCTTCATCGATTTCCTGCATTCCGGTTTTTCAACAGGCTTCCACACCGGTCTTGTCACCCTGCCTCGGGATTCCTGGGAGACCCCCAATCTCATGTCGGCCATGGATGACCTGGCCTCGGTGGATTCTCTTCTGCAGGTCGAGCTGCAGAAGGGTTTCATCATAGGGCCTTTTCCCACCTCTCCCTTCCAGGTCTACAGGGTGAGCCCCATCGGGTTGGTCTGCAAGAAAAATACCAATAAAAAACGCTTAATCTACGACTTGTCAACGCCTCATGCATACAGCGTCCTGAGCCTCAACTCGCTGATACCGTCGGAAGAGTACTTCATGCACTACTCTTCCCTGGATGAAACCATCCAACTCATCTTACAGGTAGGGGCGGGCGCTTGGCTCTCAAAAGCGGACATTTCGGACGCTTTTAAGCTTTTGCCAATCCAACCCCACTTCTGGAGGTTTCACAGGATCAAATGGAGGGACCAGTACTACTTCGCCACCCGCCTCACGTTCGGGTCAAAGAGCCCCTGGCTCTTTGATCAGTTCGCCCAGGCCCTCCATTGGATCCTGGTAAACCACGGCAACTGTCCCAGAGTCATACACTACCTGGATGATTTCTTACTGGTCGAGAACCCCAACCATGTGCCCGACAGATTGGAAAGTCTCCTCAGCATTTTCTCCACCTTACAGATCCAAGTGGCGCCATCAAAGGTCGATGGCCCCAACACGGTCCTCACCTTCTTGGGTATCACGTTAGATACCTGCAGAATGGAAGCCAGACTCCCAGAGGTCAAACTAGTCAAACTCCAATCATCCATTTCCGCTCACATAGTATCCAGAACCATGTCCAAGGGCGACCTGCAGTCACTACTGGTCTCTCTCAACTTCGCAACCCGCATCATGCCACAGGGACGATCCTTCACAGCAAGACTCCTCCAATTGTTACATACAGCCACAACCCAGGACTCGCTGATTCAACTGGACCGTGAAGCCCTGGCCGACCTAGACATGTGGAGGGTCTTTCTGTCGGCATGGAATGGCATCTCCATGTTCGTCCCTCGCTGGAGTCCCACCTGTCCGACCGTGTACTCCGATGCGGCAGCATCCGTCGGGTTCGGCGCCTTATTCGGCCACCAGTGGTTTGCTGATTCCTGGCCCTCTTAAATCCACTTGGACCCTCAAGCCATTCAAACCTCTCCTCTCCTTGAGTTGTACACCATCGTGGCAGCCGCACAAGTCTGGGGCGAAGAATGGAGCAACATGCCGGTACGTTTCATCACCGACAACCACACAGTCGTCGACATCATCACTAAAGGCAGATCCAGCTCACCCAAAGTCATGCGCTTCCTACGCAAGCTCACCTGGCTTGCCCTCAAATAAAATGTTCATGTTTCTTGCACCCACATCCAGGGCATCAGGAATGTCGCAGCAGATGCCTTGTCTCTCCTAAATCTAACTCTCTTCTTCCAGGTCATGCCACAAGCCGAGAGAATCAGGATCCTGGACTAGACAGGCACTTATTCATGGCTCAAACTCACATCCGCAAGTCCCTGTCCGAAAACTCCACAAGGAATTACCAGTCAGGTTGGAAAGCTTTCGAGGTTTTTTATCACCTTCACCCCAGGGGCAACGTAAGCAAAACCACTTTCATCATGGCTTTCCTGGCATACTGCCACAAGGACCTACACCTCTCTTTCAGCACCATCAGATCGTATTTGTCAGGGTTTCAGCATCACCTCATGATCCGTCATCCAGACAGTTACCCAATTTTTTCTTCCCACGCCATCAAAGCCACACTGCGGGGTATTCAAAAAAGCTCACACAAATCCGAACCCTCCAGGCAACCCGTCTCAGGGGACCTGTTCAGGAAACTCTCTCCCTAGACGACAGTCCTTTTGGCCCTTTCAGAAGCTGCATTCTCAAAGCCGCCCTCTATTTAAGCTTTTACGGCTTTCTCCGGCCCGGGGAATTCACCGGCACCTCTCCTTACAACACAGGCCCCGCTCTAAACCAACTCACCCATAGTCGCGACCATTTCACTTTCACCTTGCCAGTCTCCAAAACCTCACAAACCGGGCCCCCAGTGCGCATAGAATACTTCCCTTCCACCAACTCCTGGTGTCCCGTGGCCGTCCTCAACAGGTTACTAACCACCCTGGGCAACCGGGCTCCCGCCAGCCCTCTCCTTCCTTTCCCGTCACAGCCACTCACGTCCTCCCAGTTTGTCAAACACATTCGCAGCCTCGTGTCAGGGTTAGGGTACAACCCCCAGGCCATCACGGGCCATTCATTCAGGATCAGAGCCACCTCCGCCGCCTCCAAACATGGGGTCCCGGCCCACATCATACGCAAAATGGGTCGCTGCAAGTCCTCCTGTTTCTCGCAATACATCCCGCATCCAAAAGCCGAAATCGCCGCAGCTTTCTCTGACTTGGTTCTGTAATTCCATCATCCACAATAAAGAGTTGTTTCCTAACCTTTCCTACTTGTATTTTTGCCCCCTTTATTTGGCCTACCCTAGTCACGTGGCACAGGCACACCACCAGCCACTTTAGCTAGATTAGGTTCAGTCACACTCTCCAGGCTTCGCACCGTAGCCAGGACCACAAATTCAGCAGGCTGAATACAGCCTGCTTTTGAGGGAGGGGCGTAGGGGGCTTCTTAAGCTCCGCCGCCCAGCTCTCCTGGTGCACGTCCTCTCTCGCCCCTCCCTCCCGGCCCTTCTCCTCACATCTCCCATAGGGTATGCCCCCTTTATTTGGCCTACCCTCGTCACGTGGCACAGGCACACCACTAGCCACTTTAGCTAGATTAGGTTCAGTCACACTCTCCAGGCTTCGCGCCGTAGCCAGGACCACAAATATATATACACACACACAATGCAGATTTACCTCTAGCAGAAGATATATGCAGGAATAACTGTAATATATATAACAATGGCAGCACATCAGGCCAAATATCAATATTGAGGTGCAGGCCAATGGATCAGGCAACAAATCCAGGACAGTATAAGAATAAAAAAAAAATGGCAGCACTCTCACAAAAAATGAGTGAAAAGAAAAACACTCTATTCACCCCTGTGGTTGCAACTAGGGATGAACAAACTTTTGTTTCAAGTTTGGCGTACAAGGTTCAGGTTCGAGTTATGTAAGAATTCCGTTATGGAATCTGGTCCATTCACACGTCAGCATAATGGATCCGCATCCGTTCTGCAATTTTGCGGAAGGGGGGCGGACCCATTTATTTTCAATTGGTCTGTAAAAGATGCGGACAGCACCACTATGTGCCGTCCACATCCGCACTTCCATTTCACGGCCCTCAATAAAATAGAAAATGTCATTCTCTTGTCCACAGCCACAGATAAGAATAGGCATTTCTATCATAGTGCCGGCCATGTGCGGTCTGCAAAATGCGGAACGCACGTGGCCGGTGTAAGTGTTTTGCGGATACGCAATTTGTGGTCCACAAAACAGTTGCGGACGTATGATTGGACTCTTATGGTAGGTGGTATGGAATCCATAATGGAATTCTTAGATAACTTGAACCATGTAAGCCTAACTTGAAACGCAAGTTCACTCAACACTAGTCGCAACGTTTTAGCTCATAGCTTGAAAAGAGACTCTGTAAATGAGCTGAAAACATTGCAACCGCAGAGGTGAATAAAGTGTTTGAGAGTGCTGTAATTTTCTCTCTCTCTCTCTCTCTCTCTCTCTCTCTCTCTCTCTATATATATATATATATATATATATACACAGTGTCGGACTGGGGTACCTAGGGCCCACCAGTAAAATTTATTTTGGGGGCCCACCATACGGATAAATTCAAATATAATAAATAATCTAACAAGTTTTTATTTTGAACACAGGCTGGTTGAGGTGCTGTACATTGAATATATGTATGTAGTACAGTTAGGGTCCATTCACACGTCCGTTGTTTCTTTCCTGATCTGTTCCATTTTTTGCGGAACAGATCTGGACCAGATCTGGACCCATTCATTTTCAATGGGTCCTGAAAAAAATCAGACAGCACAATGTCTGATTTTTTTTCAGGACCCATTGAAAATGAATGGGTCCAGATCTGGTCCAGATCTGTTCCGCAAAAAACGGAACAGATCAGGAAAGAAACAACGGACGTGTGAATGGACCCGAAGGCTACTGTGTTATGTGCCACTTGTGCAGGAGATAGTAGACTAGGGTCCCACCTTGCTCAGAGGCGCACCGGGGGATTCCCCTGTGCCCCTATGGGCCAGTCCGAGCCTGTATATATATATATAGTGACACAGTGAGGGGTTGTGTCTGGCAAGGCAGGTATTTTCCTCCCAGCATGTGCGACTGTGCTGGCTTCCAGCCAGGTGAGGTCAAATATTGGACTAGAGTTTAAGTGCCGGTCTGGGTTTTGGCATCACCTGGCTGTCTTTATATAGGCAGCTGGGCTCATCAGAGATGTCTCTGTTTTTGGGATCTGAGGCTTTGTGCCATGCTGGAGGGCTGAGAGCCGCACGCTGGGGAAACAGGCTCCCTGAAGCCTGCTGTAGACTACTGGAGACAGAACTGCCAGCAAGGTGACTTGTGTTATATGAACTTTCCATTGTGTGTGAATTAACACCAAGACTGCAAAGTTACATGCTGTTTTGTGCAATTGTATCAAGTGTGAATAAACGTTTTGAGTTAAGAACTTGTATTTTGCCTCTGTACTGCGCCCGCCTACCCTATCTACCAGAGCGAAACCCCACTATATATATGTCATTTATCAAACTGATGTAAAGCAGAACTGGCTTAGTTGCCCATAGCAACCAAGCATATTCCACCTTTCATTTTTCACAGCTACATTGGAAAATGAAAGGGGGAATCTTATTGGTTGCTATGGGCAACTAAGCCAGTTCTACTTTACACCAGTTAGATAAATCTCCCCCCATGTACTTATATGTGTACATAGCATTGTGTGTCATCACACTATACTAATCTATGTGGGACAAGTGACCGCTCACTGTGCGGACTGCACACAATATTGTATTCAGAAGAGTGTGCATGTACTGAGAGATGTCAGTAATGAAATCTATATCTTGCTTATAACGCCATGGTTCTGACTGTAGATCTCTGCACTAATGTTATCAGCAGATCTATTGTGTCTACAAATAATGGACTTTCTACAGAATGGAAAGTGATTGACAGATCTGGTGATTACAGGTTGTAGCATACTATAAGACTCAACATGTTGTGGATTGGAATTAAATCTTACAAGTTCCAGCAGCCTATATGTAAGTGGCTGCTAGCTGAGCTATGTAACAGGATGTGGGGGGTGGGGCAGCAGAGCTTGTGCTGGTGCATGTGAAAGATGGAGATGGAGGCAGGGAGGCCCTCAGAGTCCCTTGTGCAAATGACCAGATGCATGCTGTCATGTTTGTGTAGTGACAGTCAGAAAGGGATGACTACTGGCTATCCCTATTATTAGACCCTTGCTATCGGTCAAAACTGGAGACATTTTTTAGACCTTCTGAGAGGGATGCAAAAATGGAATACTATAGAAACATGCTGTGTGGTCAGTTGGCCTCGGCCTATGAGCACCATCACCCATCTTCAGGAAGGTCTGATCGGGAAAGAGGCTCTCTATGCTCACGGTCCACTGTCATGACTGGTAGGGAAACGTATCTCAGCTTATCACGGTGGAGTGATCCAGCTATATAGACGATCGTAAGGCGCATTACTACAACCCGGTTGTGGTAATGCGCCTTACAATCGTCTATTAGCTGGATCACTCCACCGTGACAAGCTGAGATACGTTTTCAAATTTTTACCCGAGTGGTGACCTGGCCTTCGCCCTAGGGGTTTCCTGACACATCTGGCAGCACCAACCTGTTACCTACAAATCTCACAGCCTACCATCAATACGGTTGCACCTGATTTCGGTGCAACCAAAAACAGGTGTGTTAATTTTATCCACCTGTTTTTTAAGGAAGCCGTTGTATCTTGACTTATTTACCCTATGAGGGCCTCTCTCACCCTGTGGCCGTAACCTTACCATGACTGGTAGGGGGCAAGAGCAGCAGCAGCTCTATATGCAGCAACTTTAGTATGAAGCCTCTAATGAGCAGTTTTCTCCACCCTCATACTAAAGAAACCACCTAGCAGCAGCAGCAGCAGGACATGCAGCAGAACTTCAAATAGCAGGTGATGGCATTCTTGGACTGAACCATTTCACCCATGATCCAAAATCCCCTGGACAACTGGGCATGTAAATTTGGAGTATGGACGCAACTGGCCAAGTTTGCCATGGACATGCTTTTTTTCCCAGCCAGTAGTGTAGCATTAGAGTGGGTGTTCAGTGTGGCGGCGGCATAGTTACCCCTAAGAAAACTCTCCTTTCCTCCTAAAATGTTGAGAGACCAACCTTCATAAAGATGAGTCAGGCGTGGATCAACCTGGATTTCCTCACGCTGGTGCCTGGTGCAATGGAATAAATCATTTTGCCACTAATGATCATATTGTTGTGTGCTGCCAAATCGGAATATTCTGCAAAATGGGCAGTTACTTCTGCTCACCTGCAAGGCCTCTTTCACACAGTCAGAATTTGATCGATATTTGTTAGCCAAAAGCAGGAGTGAATTTAAGACACAGATGCAATGCAAATATTTCCATTACATTTTATCTCTGTTTTGGACCCACAACAGTTTTTGGCTTACAAATACTGATCAAATACTGATTCAAAATACTGACCAATTACTGACCGTGTGAAATAGGCCATTAAAGTCCTGCATGCATAACTTTTTTTTTTGTTAAAAAAACTCATTTCAAATGTACAGTAAATGGCCAAAACGGATGCAAATTGAGCATAAGGCCTCTTTCACACGGTCATCATTTTGTATTAGTATTTTATCAGTATTTGTAAGCCAAAAGAAGAGTGCATCCAAAACAAAAGAGATACAAATATTTCTATTGCATTTTATCTCTGTTTTGGACCCACTCCTATTTTTGGCTTACAATCACTGTTCAAATACTGTCCGTCTGAAAGAAGCTTTATGGATGCTCAAAATACAGGTCTTAATTTTAATTTTTTTCTTGTTTTCTGTTATTTACTTCAAAGCTTTCAATTATAACTGATAAAATAATAACTGTGCTTGGTAAACGCTGTACAGTTTTTTTGTGCATTCCGTTTCTGTATGTCCGTATTTCCGTTCCGCAAAAAAAATAGAACATGTCCTATTATTGTCCACATTACGGATAAGGATAATACTGTTCTATGAAGGGCCAGTTGTTCCATTTTGCAAAATACGAAATGCACACAGATGTCATCTGTATTTTTTGCAGACTGCAAAATACATACGGTCGTGTGTATGAGCCCTTAGACAGATGATCACTAATGAGACTTCATAGTAATGCTGGTTAGCAATGATCTGGCTGGTTCTCATCAATGTTATGAATTCCGTTATTGCTTTCCGTTATAACATGGTTATAACAGAAAAAAAACATAATTCGTAAGATGGAATTCAAAACGGAAACCTCTAGAGGCATTCGTTTTGATCCGTCATAATACAGGTCTATGGGTAAGCATAACGGATCCTTTTGATTTCCGTTATGCAGGACTGTTGGAAGCAAAGTGGAATTGGGCCGCAAATATCTAAGCAACTCTCCCACAAAGCAATTGCGGTGGACAAGTCCTATCTGCTCAACAAACAATAGACACTGCTGTTTTATCAGGGAAATCAAGAGTCACCATGCTCGAGAGACAATACAGGGCCTTGCCCCCTGATGAGCACACCTTTGAAAACATGATTTATGATGCTTTCAGACCTGGCTGGAGCCACTGCCTGTGGTGACCTGTTCTGCAAGTCTGTTTGTTCTTTAGATGAAGGACAGCTCTGGATTCAAGGATGCCACTTACAGGAAGGTGTTAACTTCTGCAACTATATCTGCAGACTATAAATGGACTGTGCTGATTGGCTTAGACAGTATCTGGAATGTGGTCCAGGGATGGGCACTGTATGGGCTATGTGTATGTGTATGTACGGCTAGTATATAAGACTGTACACAGACAGCCAGTTAGGCACTTCCTTCACTCCCCCTGACTTGTATGTTCCCCTTGTTCCTGAGCTTTAATTAGATAGTAAACCTTTCATTTATAATTCCCTGTACTATTAATAAATCCCCTTTTAAAGATCCAGAAGCTATTTTTGTTAATTTATAATTAACTGTCACCCTAAAGCTCTGCGGATTCTACAAAGATGGAAAAGAAGATCCTGCCGACAATGTTGTATGCAAGATCATAATTTATGAAGGCATGAGTAGTTAGGAGAGCTGACAAAGCTCTTTAGCTAACTACATTGAAGCTTTTAAGTATCCCCTCTCATCCCCATTGTATTTCCCCTGACGCTTGCCCCCAAGAGAAAAAAGCCATTACAAATAATACAAGATATTTGGGAAAGTTTTCATAATAAAGTAATATTTAGGTATTTTCTGTGATTTCATTTTATTAATTCCTGGAGACCCCTTTACCTCTTCAGGACACATGACGTATAGGTACGTCATGTATGGTTCCGATCACCGCCGCCCGGCGGGCGGTGATCAGGACCCGGTGCCTGCTCAAATCATTGAGCAGGCACCTAGGCTAAATGCACCAGGGGGTCCTGTGACCCCCCAATGTCAGTGATCACAGCAAACCGCAGGTCAATTCAGACCTGCGGTTTGCTGCGTTTCCGGGTTATTCGGGTCTCTGGGGACCCAATAACACGGAACAGGATGGTGATTGGTGGTGTGATTTTACCCCACCATCGCACACCCCACCGCTGATCAACTTCGGACGGTTGATCAGCGGTTTAGAATTTTCTTTGTCACATTTTTTGCCCATTTTTTTAGTTAGTGTTTTTTTTTTTTTTGTTAGTTTTAGGGTGAGTTTGCAAACACCTGTGCCCCCACACACACGCACACCAAATAAAGATTTACACACACTCAGACACACACTCCCCTATCGCCCGCCGGACGTTCTCAGCCGAGTCCGAGTGAGGACGAGGATGACCCCACTTTCCTGTTGTCATCCGCATCCTCCTAATCATCTAGCGATGGTGATGAGCCACCAAGGCGGTGGAGACGCCGCCAGGTGGAGCAAGGGGACCGCCATGTTAGGGACCCTGTGGCCCACCCTAGTGCGAGCAGCTCTGGGGCTCGTACTAGTTTTCCAGCCCACCAGTTAAATCCACCGGAGCACCCTGCCGGTGAACTTGTCTGGTGTAGCCCAGAGCGATATGAGCCCGTGATTCCTGATTTTGTGGGCCAATCAGGAATCCAGATTTCCACAGTGGGCTACACTGAATATGACTTTTTTTTGTCATTTTTTCAGTGACCCACGGGTAAATCTGATGGTGGAGCAGACGACCCTGTACGCCTAACAGTTCGTTGCGCAACACCCGGGCTCCTTTTTGGCTAGGCCCGGTGGCTGGATGCTGGTCAGTGCAGCCGAGATGAGGACATTTTGGGGCCTCGTGCTGCATATGGGCCTGGTCAAGAAACCCAGTGTCAGGCATTACTGGAGTGGGGACGTCCTCTACCAGACCCACTTTACAGAACGGCCATGACACACTCCCGGTTTGAGACCATACGGAAATGTCTGCATTATTCAGATAATGCAGCATGTCCCCCCCCCCGAGGTGATCCTGCCCATGACCGTCTGTATAAGATACGGCCGGTCATCGATCACTTTGGGGCAAAATTTGTACAGGCCTATGTACCTGAAAGGGAGGTTGCGGTTGATGAGTCTCTCATTGCGTTCAAGGGGAGACTCATTTCACGCCAGTATGTTCCCTCAAAGCGGGCAAGGTATGGCGTGAAGCTATACAAACTTTGTGAGAGTACCTCAGGGTACACTTACAAGTTTTGTGTATACGAGGGGCAAGATTCCCGTATTCAACCCCAGAATGTCCCCCCACTCTGGGTGTTAGCAGGAAACTTGTGTGGGACCTTATGCACCCACATCTAGATAAGGGTTACCACCTTTACGTGGATAACTTTTATACTAGTATCCCCTTGTTCCAGTCCCTTGCCGCCAGATCCACGTCCGCTTGTGGGGCCGTGCAGAAAAATCAACTGCCCTCCCACTCCAGGTACCTATCCCCAGGGATGAGACATGTGCCTTTACCACTGGAAACCTGTTGCTGGTCAGGTATAAGGACAAGAGGGATGTACTGTTCCATAATTCATGGTAACAGCATCACCCCTGTCCCTGTGCGAGGTACTGCGGCAACGGTCCTTAAGCCCGATTGTATCATCAATTGTATTGTCAATTACAATCGGTATATGGGAGAAGTTGATCTCTCTGATCAAGTCCTCAAGCCATATAATGCCATGAGCAAAACCCGGGCATGGTACAAAAAAGTTGCGGTCTACATGGTGCAGGTTGCCATGTACAACTCTTTTGTGCTGTCTTGGAGCGCTGGCAACACAGTGACATTCCTTCTGTTCTATGAGGCCGTCCTCAAGGCCCTGATCTTTTCGAATCGGGAAAGAGCAGGCCGGGGTACCTCGAGAACTGTAGGCGCCCGGATCGTCCCTGGCCAACACTTTCCAGGTGTGGTCCCCCATACTGGAAAGCAGGGACGAACCCCAAAAAGGTGCAGAGTGTGTCACAGGAGGGGGATACGGAAGGACACCACTGCTCAATGTGACACGTGCCCCAGGCCTCTGCATTATTGGTTGCTTCAGGGAGTACCACACTTCCATGGAGTACTAAATTTATATCCCGATTTAGCACTGACATCGGATTAAAAAACTGGTTCTCAGACTTGAGACACCTAAAAAAAAATTTACATAACAAAAAGCAAGCGATTAAAAAGTCATATAGCCCCCAAAATAGTACCAATAAAACCATCCTCTCATCCTGCAAAAATTGAGCCCCCACATAAGATAATGACTCTTAGACTTTAGAGATACCCAAAAAAAATTGGGTATTAAAAAGGATAATATAGTCTAAAACCTAAATAATTGTAAAAAAAGGTTGATTTATTAGGTATCGCCACGTCCGTAAGAATCTCCTCTATAAAAATACCCCATGACCCAACCCCTGGATTAACACGGTCCAAATTTTTTTTTAAAAAGGGTGCCAAAACCGCTATTTTTGGCACTTTTTTTTCAATCTGTTTTTTCCGGAAACAAAGCAAAGGTTAACAACCAAACAAAAGGTTATATTATAACAAAGCAAGGGTAAACAGCCAAACAAGACTGTATCTTTGCCCTGACAGAAACACCCCATATGTGGTCGTACACTACTGTATGGCTACACGGCGGGGCGTAGAGGAAACGGAGCGCCGTGTTGTTTTTGGAGGGATGATTTTTATGGACAGGTTTATTTACACCATGTCCTGTTTCAACCCCCTGATGGACCCCTGAAGTAAAAACTCCCTAAAAGTGACCCCATCTAAGAAACTACACCCCTCAAGGTATTCAAAACTGATTTTACAAACTATATAACCATTTAGGTGTTCCTCAACAGTTAATGGCAAATGGAGATGAAAATTTGGAATTTCAAATTTTGGTAATCTTGCCTCACAAAAATGTAATATAAAGCAGCAAAAAATCATATTTTTTTTTTTGTGTCACTATCCTCTCTTCCCCTTGTAACATGTGTTCATATATTGCCAACATATTCAAGATTCTATTATTTTTACTCTTTTTGTGCCATTAAATACCACATACATATTTAGTGCAGCTACATATCTGGAGCTGCACTGCGCGACGATGCCTGGAATCAGCGTCCCGTTCTCATGGCAACTGTCGCGTCATCTCGCCTGTATCAGTGAGATGGGACGCGGTGACGTCATCTTTCTTACTCGCGTCCGTCCACTGACCTCCCTCCCTCTATGCGATCTGCCGTTCTGTGCATGCGCAGGCGTGGACCGCATTCTCAGAGCGAGGTGGGGGTGTCGTAGCCAAGCCTCACTTTGGGGCTGGCTCTTTCTTTAAAAGGGAGCGATTTTCTGTGCTTCCCAGGCTCCATCAGCCCATGCGCCAGCGCCAGTCTGTTATCAGGAAAGGGGCCGTATATCTGAGTTTCCCCCTCCTTGTTCTTTTTTCAGCTGAGTTTGCCCACGTTGATCCTAATCTGGATCGTGGTCATACTTTGCCTCTATGCAGAGTGCATACCTGACACCTTTGTCAATGCACTTTGCACAGTGACAGCCCAAGCTCCCATGTTTCCCCTGATGAGCTGTTTTTTTCTTTCATCTCTTCCAGTGAAACATGCATGTAGGGACTAGGTTAGTAAGGGCTTACTAGGGCGCATCAATTCCAGGGTGAGGTTCCTGTAGGTGATTGGTTGCGGTTTTCCGCTATCCGGTCACGTAGGCCATTGTAGGGCTCTAGGGCATCACTAAGGCTAGCCAGCACTACACACTGCCCTGGTTCAAACAACTACCGCTAGCAATGGTGTGTTCATCCATTAACGCCGGCTAGACAATCGTTGTTTCATGGAGCTACTCATCAAAGCGGTAGGACCACCTGGTTATTTTCCGGTGCCGCCGAGCACCTTCTTTCTTATATGATTGTGTTCTGCGCACTATTATTTACCTGTGTGGCAAGCCGCCGCGTTGCTTTATTTGATTTTTGTTATGTATTTAAATATCATGGGACCTATTTTCTAAAAATTAGTATATTAAATGTTAAGTTTTAATTTTGACCACTCATTTCATGTGCTTCTGTCCCAAAAATCATATGTACCCTAAAAATAGTCCCAAAAAAAGCCACCTTATCCCGTAGTTTCCAAAATGGGGTCACTTTTAGGGAGTTTCTACTTCAGGGGTGCATCAGGGGGTTGAAACAGGACACGGTGTAAATAAACCTGTCCATAAAAATCATCCCTCCAAAAACAAAACGGCGCTCCGTTCCCTCTACGCCCCGCCGTGTAGCCATACAGTAGTGTATGACCACATATGGGGTGTTTCTGTCAGGGCAATAAAGATACAGTCTTGTTTGGCTGTTTACCCTTGCTTTGTTAGTGGAAAAAAATGGGTTAAAATGAAAAATTTGGCAGAAAAATGAAATTCTTACATTTCATCCCCATTTGCCAATAACTCTTGTGCAACACCTAAAGGGTTAACAATGTTTGTAAAATCAGTTTTGAATACCTTGAGGAGTGTTTCTTAGATGGGGTCACTTTTAGGGAGTTTCTACTCCAGGGGTGCATCAGGGGGGTTGAAACTAAAACAGGACACAGTGTAAATAAACCGGTCCATAAAAATCAGCCCTCCAAAAACCACACAACGCTCCTTTCCCTCTACACCTTGCTGTGTGGCCATACAGTAGTGTACGACCACATATGTGGTGTTTCTGTAAACGCCAGAGTATGGGCAATAAAGATACAGTCTAGTTTGGCTGTTAACCCTTGCTTTGTTAGTGGAAAAAATGTGTTAAAATAAAAAATGTGGCAAAAAAATTCAATTCTCAAATTTCATCCCCATTTGCCAATAACTCTTGTGCAACACCTAAAGGGTTAACAACGTTTTTAAAATCAGTTTTGAATACCTTGAGGGGTGTAGTTTCTTAGATAGGGTCACTTTTACAGAGTTTCTACTCTAGGGGTGCATCGGGGGGGATTCAAATGGGACAAATGTGTAAATAAACCAGACCAGCAAAATCTGCCTTCCAAAAACCATATGGCGCACCTTTCCCTCTACATCCTACTGTGTGGTCGTACAGTAGTGTACAACCACATATGGGGTGTTTCTTTACATGGCAGAGTCAGGGCAATAATGATACAGTCTTGTTTGGCTGTTAACCCTTGCTCTGTTAGTGGAAAAAATGGGTTAAAATGTAAAATTGGGCAAAAAAATTCAATTCTCAAATTTCATCCCCATTTGCCAATAACTCTTGTGCAACACCTAAAGGGTTAACGAAGTTTGTAAAATCAGTTTTGAATAGCTTGAGGGGTGTTTCTAGAATTAGGTCATTTTTGGGTGGTTTATATTCTGTAAGCCTCGCAAAGTGACTTCAGACCTGTATTGGTCCCTAAAAATTGGGTTTTTGAAAATTTCTGAAACATTTCAAGATTTGCTTCTAAACTTCTAAGACTTGTAACATCCCCAAAAAATAAAATATAATTTCCAAAATGATCCAAACATGAAGTAGACATGTGGGGAATGTAAAGTAATAACTATTTTTGGAGGTATTACTAGTATTACTATGTATTATAGAAGTAGAGAAATTGAAACTTGTAAATTTGCAATTTTTTTTTTAATTTTTGGTAAATTTTGTATTTTTTTTAAATAAAAATTGATGTTTTTACTTCATTTTACCAGTGTCATGAAGTAGAATATGTGATGAAAAAACTATCTCATAATGGCCTGGATATGTCAAAGTGTTTTAAAGTTATCACTACTTAAAGTGACACTGGTCAGATTTGCAAAAAAAATTGCCTGGTCCTTAAGGTGAAATAAGGCTGTGTCCCAAAGGGGTTAATGACACCACAAATAATTGATTTCAGTGACAAAATATTTTAAGGATTTTATAATATCTCATTTGAAATACATAGGCTTTGCATTGTTCTCTCCTTTGCAGGTAAAACAGCTTCAACTCTTCTGAGAAGGCTTTTTAAAAGATTTTGCACTGTGTATGTGGAAATGTTTGCCCATTTATTTGATTTTGATTTGATTCAACTTTATTGTCATTACACATGTATAAATACAGGGTAACAAAATGCAGTTTGCTTCTAATCAAAGTGCAAAAAGCAGCAAGTGCAATAAAAACATGTTATATACAGATAAGGGTAGTGTAGAAGGTGGGAATAGTTATGTACAGATTTTGTACAAATAAGTTAAATATACAGGTGTTTATATTGCTATAGAGAGAGCAAATATACAAATATACTATGGACAAATATACACATATGCTGATGTATACATATATACGGATATGCAGATGTGCCGATGTAAACAAATATACAGATCGACTGTTCTATATTGCTATAGCAAGTGTCCCAAACTATAGCAGTAACCAATGTGAACTTACAGTGAATGTTAAGAATGAATTACAGTCATGATCATGGTCATTGGGAGGATGAATGTAGAAGGTAGATGGGAAGGTTCAACTGGGGAGGAGCTGGAAGAGTTTATTGGCAGGATGACAGGAGTCCCTAAGAATGATGGTTGCCTGGCATTGATATCTCTTCTTGTGAACATCCTCAATGGCAGGAAGTGGAGATCCTGTAATGCATTGGGTGGTTTTCACCACCCGCTGCAGTGCCTTGCCGTCAGCAACAGAGCCATTCCCATAATAGACTGTGACACAGTTGGTCAGGATGCTCTCTATCACACAGCAGTAGAAGTTACCCAGTATGTCAGCAGACAGGTGTTTTTTCTTCAGTGTCCTAAAGAAAAAGAGGCACTGATATCCCTTCTTGACCAGGCTGGATATGTTGGTTGACCAGGACAGATTATCAGAGATATGGGTCCCAGGAACTTGAAGCTGGAAACCTGTTCAACAGCCATGCCATTTTTGTGGATGGGGTCACGGGTGTTCATCTTCTCCTTCCTGAAGTCCACAATTAGCTTTTTTTTTTGTCTTGCTTGTATTCAGGAGCAGGTTATTGTCAGCGCACCACACATCTAGGTGCTTTACCTCTTCCCTATAGTCAGACTCATCATTGTCACTGATGAGACTGATCACCATGGTATCATGTGCTGTGGAGTGCCAGTGTTGAGTGTGATGGTGGTGGAGCAGTTATTTCCTGATCTAACATGCTGGGGTCTGTTGGTCAGAAAGTCCATGATCCAGTTACAGATAGGGTTGCTGATTCCAAGATCCACAAGTGTAGTGATCAACTTGGAGGGAATGACTATATTGAATGCTGAGCTGAAGTCAACAAACAGCATTCTTGCATGAGAATTCTTGTTGTCCAGGTGTGAGAGTACACAGTGAAGCGCTGTAGATACAGTGACCTCTGTACTCCTATTACTTCAATAGGCAAATTGGTAAGGATCCAGTGTGGGGGACAAGTATAACTTGAGGTGTGCCAGGACCAGTCACACAAAGCACATAACTATAGGTGTGAGTGCTACAGGTTGGTAGTCGTTCATGAGCGTTGGGAATGAGTGTTTCTGCACTGGCACAATGGAGGTGGTTTGAAGCACGCTGACACTACTGCTTCGGAAAGCGATAGGTTGAAGATGTCAGTAAAGACCCCTGCAAGCTGCTCAGCACTAGAGATGTTGCGAACATAACATTTTCCGTTCGCGAATGGCGAACGCAAGTTTCTGCAAATGTTTGTGAACGGGCAAACCGAGCGAAGCGCCATTGACTTCAATAGGGTGGTTTAAAACATCCAGTGTGTGTATACGATCAGGTATGATGTTGTATCGATCAGGTAGTGTAAGGGTTACGCCGGCTTCACATACATTGACAGACCAAACTCCCCTTTTAATGCACCGCAAACAACCGCATACAGTCCATTTGCCCAACCGCAAACTTCCCATTTGCACAAGGTTGGATACCAAGCTAGCCATGTCCCGTTGATGTCATTAAAGGTTTCTTCCTCCATCCAGCCACGTACAACACCAAGGGTCCCCGAAAGGTGAATTGAATTGATTTTTCAAACGGGGAGATGGTTAAAAAAATGCTTGCTCCCTCCCATTTGTTTGAATCCACGCCACGGTCACTGCGTCTGCGCCGTGCAATTTACTGTCACACCCGATATGAGTGGTATTTTCTGTAGTACTATTCTGATCAGTTTAATCCCTGTTACGTGATGTCCCCAATCTGGGGTCCATTTATTAAATAGATTTTTCGAACGGGGAGATGGTTAAAAAAACGCTGACTCCCTCCCTTTTGTTTGAATGCAGACCACGGTCACTGCGTCTGCGCTGTGCAACTTACTGTCACACCCGATATGAGTGGTATTTTCTGTAGTACTATTCTCATCAGTTTAATCCCTGTTACGTCCCATATCAGGGATTGCCTTTTGTGAAAAAAAAATTTGGCCGGGTACCTTCGACTGCCTTCAAGTGAATTGATTTTAGGAACCGGGAGATGGAAAAAGCAGCTTGGTCGGTCCTCTTACTCCCAAGTTGGGGCACTGCGCGTGCACGGAGCAATGTGCTATGACACCCTATATGAGTGGTGTCTTAACTAGTCCTATTCCTATCAGTTTAATCCCCGTTACGTCCCCTATCCGGGGACGTGTGTCGAATTGATTAATCATTGTCGAACTAATGACATCCTGAAATAATTTTGTTTTGAGCTCTGTACTTCCTTTGTATTGGAATTGAGCCGATCGCTTTTAGTCTGATCATAATAAAGCAACGGCCTTATCTGGGGTGTGGCAACATTGCCAACACACTCATAGAGGGGATGATAGCTTCATTGTGATACGCAAGTGGCTTCACCAGAACAAGGTACCGATCACGAAGGGAATTGACACATGTATGTGCCTTTTTTTTTGTTTTGCTTTTGCAGCCACAGTGCAGCACTAGAGGCCAGAAAAAATTAGGCATGTACAAATGCCTGAAAAATTAGGTATTGTTGCAGATGTTGATGTTTTCAAAAATGGATGTTTTCCAGGCAGAAAGGTGACTAATACATTGCGGCTTGAACCCTAGTTGGTGGCGGAGAATTCACGAAAGTCATCCGGTATGCAGACATTAAATACAGCAGCGTGGGGACCATTTGGAGGCCAAGGCATGTCATCAGGTCTTTTTTTAGTCAAACGTATTCCCCACTCTCAGTCCCTTCGGGATCCATGCCTCATTCATCTTAATGAAGGTGAGGTAATCAACACTTTTTTGACCGAGGCGACTTCTCTTGTCATTGTCAATGCCTCCTGAAGGTCCTTTCTGACAGGACACTTGAAGCAGGGCAGGCCAGAAGTTCTATCGCAAATTGGGATAGCTCAGGCCACAGGTCAAGCCTGCACACCCAGTAGTCAAGGGGTTCATCACTCCTCAGAGTGTCGATATCTGCAGTTAAGACGAGGTAGTCTGCTACCTGTCGGTCGAGTTGTTCTCTGAGGGTGGACCCCAAAGTGCTGTGGCGATGCGTAGGACTGAAAAAGCTCTGCATGTCCTCCATCAACAACACATCTGTAAAGCGTCCTGTCCTTGCCACCGTTGTCGTGGTAGGAGGAGGATTACTTTCACCTTTTCCCCAGTTAGATTCCCGTTGTGCTGTGACATCCCCCTTATAAGCTGTGTAAAGCATATTTTTTTATTTTTGGTTTTGAACTGCTGCATCCTTTCTGACTGTCTCTAATTTGGTAACATTTCCATGACTTTCTGCTGATACCGGGGGTCTAGTAGCGTGGCCACCCCATACAAGTCGTTCTCCTTTATTCTTTTTATACGAGGGTCCCTCAACATACATGACAGCATGAAAGACCCCATTTGCACAAGATTGGATACCAAGCTACTCTTTTTCCGTTCCTCGTCCTCACTGATGTCATTGACGGTCTGTTCATCCCCCCAGCCACATACAACACCACGGGTCCCAGATAGGTGACAACAACGAGCACGCTGGTGGGATGCCTGCTGTGGTTGGTCTTCCTCCTCCTCAAAGCCACATTCCTCCTCTGACTCCTCTTCCTCATACTCCTCTTGCAGTGTTGCCACAGGTCCGGCAAGCAAGGATGACAAGGCTGTTTCTGGTGGTGATGGTGACCAGAACTCTTCCTCTTCACACTCATCTACAGCCTGATCCAGCACTCTTCGCAGGGCACGCTCCAGGAAGAAAACAAATGGGATGAGGTCGCTGGTGGTGCCTTTGGTGCGACTGACTAGGTAAGACACTGCCCTAACCCCTGAGGATGCCGTGATACGGCGAAACATGTCGGGGGTCAGTGTGAGGCTCGAATTTTAAAACAGCAATCACTGTGACCTATGAATAGTGAAGAACAGTAGATACAGTGCCGTTAACAAATACAGGCAAGCGCGCAGCCTGTTATGGCAACAGTGTGTCTAAATTAAGCAGCAGGCATATTAAGTCAGCTAAGTCTACTGACAATATGCCATAAGTGACAAATAAAGGCCAGTGATACTGGGAATTTTAAATCACCAAATGTGTGTCAGTGCACTACCAAAAAGTTTTATTTATGAGCATTAAAAGTTAAGTCTTAGGAAATTGGTAGGTGCAGGATTAATAGGTGTTAAAAAGTCCTAAAGGACATTAGTAGTAGGTAGCTGTTGTTTAACACACCTTATCCTTGCACTTAAAGGGAAAGCATAGTAGTTGAAACTGACTAGGTTTGTCACCTCCTCAAAAGGACGCATGAGCCTACAGGCATTGCGCATGAGCGTCCAGTAATGTGGCGAAAAAATTCCCAGCTCCGCAGAGGCTGTCCTAGCACCCCGGTCATACAAATACTCGTTGACGGCTTTTTCTTGTTGGAGCAGGCGGTCGAACATTAGGAGTGTTGAATTCCAACGTGTCAGGCTTTCGCAAATCAAGCGCCTCACTAGCATGTTGTTTTGGCGCTGAATGTCTGAAAAGTGCGCCATGGCCGTGTAGGAACGCGTGGAATGGCCACACACCTTCCTGGCCTGCTTGAGGACGTCCTGTAAGCCTGGGTACTTAGACACAAAGCGTTGCATGATGAGATTCAACACATGTGCCATGCACGGCACATGTGACAACTTGCCCAAATTCAATGCCGCCAACAAATTGCTTCCATTGTCACACACCACTTTGCTGATCTCCAGTTGGTACGGGGTCAGCCACTGATCCACCTGTGCGTTCAGGGCGGACAGGAGTGCTGGTCCGGTGTGGCTCTCTGCTTTCAGGCAAACCAACCCCAAGACAGCATGACACTGTCGTATCCAGGATGTGGAATAGCCCCTGGGGAGCTGGGGGGATTCAGTTGATGTGCAGCCAGACGCCGTAGCAGAAGAGGACTCAGCCGAGGAGGTTATGGAAGATGATGGAGTAGGAGGAGTAGAGGAGGTAGCAGTAGGCCTGCCTTGCCTGCAAGTCGTGGCGGTGTCGCCAACTCCGCTGCAGAGCCACGCATTCTATGCTTGGCAGCCATCAGCAGGTGTACCCAATGCGCAGTGTAGGTGATATACCTGCCCTGACCGTGCTTTGCAGACCAGGTATCAGTGGTCAGATGGAGCCTTGCTCCAACACTGTATGACAGAGATGCCATGACTTCCTTTTCAATCACTGAGTAGAGGTTTGGGATTGCCTTATTAGAAAAAAAAAATTGTTCGGGTACCTTCCACTGTGGTGTCCCAATAGTGACAAATTTTTGAAGGCCTCAGACTCCACCAGCTGGTATGGTAAAAGCTGGCAGGCTAAGAGTTCTGTCAAGCCAGCTGTCAGACGCTGGGCAAGGGGGTGACTTTGTGACATTGGCTTCTTACGCTCAAACATTTCCTTTACAGACACCTGACTGTGGGCAGATGAGATGGAACTGCTGAAGGTGAGAGGCTGGGTGGCGGGTGGTTGAGAGGGGGCAAGGAGGACAGCAGTGGTTGACGTGGCTGAAGATGCTGGACCAGGAGGAGGATGGTGGCTTTGAGCTTGTGTGCTGCTTCTACTCGTCATCATGTGTTGATCCCATAGGTGTTTGTGATGTGCGATCATGTGCCTTCGCAAAGCAGTTGTACCTAGGTGGGTGTTGGATTTCCCACGACTCAGTTTCTTTTGGAACAGGTTGCAAATGGCATCGCTGTTGTTAGAGGCAGACACGAAAAAAAAAAAAATACCACGCTGCTGAGCTTTGCAATGGCGGCATTCTGGTGGTGGCAACAGCATGCGTTGATTGGCGTGCTGTCTGGCTGACCCCGGGTGCCGATACATGCTGTCTGACTGTGCCACTAGCTCCTTGCAACGACCTCCCCCTGCTTCCAACTCGTCTCCTCCTTCTCTCTGTCTCCCCTTCTGAACTTTCCCCCTCTTCTTCTTCTCTTTGAGCAGGCACCCACGTGGCATCCACGGTCACATCGTCATCATCAACCACTTCACTTGTATCTGACACCTCAGCAAAGGAAGCAGCAACGGGTACAACATCATCATCATCACACTGTACGTCCATGTGTGTAATGCTGCCTGACTGAGACATATCCCTGTTATCTACATCCTCTGGCAATAATGGTTGTGCATCACAAATTTCATCCAACTGATGTGTAAATAACTCCTCTGAGGGATCAAGTGAAGCGGCTGTGGTGGCTGTGGTGTTAGTGGTGGTGGTGGCGGAGGGCGGGAGAGTGGTGACCAAAGCTGAGCTGGAGGAGGATGGTGCGTCAAGGTTCTTAGCGGAAGCTGTTGAAGATTGGGTGTCCTGTGTAAGCCAGTTAACTATTTTCTCTGAATTTTTGGGTTTCAGGGTACATGGCCTCTGAACACTGGGCATTATTCCAGGGCCAGTGGAAATCACAGCACCACGACCACGACGGCCCCTGCGGGGTGGCCTAACTCTGCCTGTCATTTTTTTTTAGATAAGTGGTACTATGCATGCAAGGTACTGTGCCACCCTATATAAGTGGTGGGCAGTGGGCACAGTACAGTCTCTGTGGGCCTGACACACACAGGCTTGCAACTGTGATTATATCACAGAAAAATATTAAATATATATATTTTTTTGCAAGGTATTTGAGTGAATGACACCCTGTAACGGTATGAGTGGAGGCCTAGCCACTAGCCAGTGGCCACAATACAGTCTGTGTGGGCCTGACACACACGGGCTTGCAAATGTGATTATATCACAGAAAATTTTTAAATATATAATTTTTTATCTGAAAGGTATTTGAGTGAGTGACACCCTGTAACGGTATGAGTGGAGGCTTAGCCACTAGCCAGTGGCCACAATACAGTCTGTGTGGGCCTGACACACACGGGCTTGCAAATGTAATTATATCACAGAAAAATATAAAATAGAATTTCTTTTTTTTATCTGCGAGGTATTTTCTTTCACACCCTGTATGTGCACACAGTGCTGTCTGTGACTGAGCCTACAGCCTCTTACACACTGGCAGCCAGGCAACTGCAGTATATATATATATATATATATATACAGTATATAAAAATAAAATAAAAAGAACACTGACGTACCAGCCCTGAAAAGGGCTTTTTGGGGTGCTGTCAGGATGCTGTCCTTACAGCAGATGAGTCTGTGGACACAGAACAATGCCCTAGCTAACACTTTCCCTATTGAATCAGCAGCAGCACGGTCCCTCCTCTCACTGAGAAAGCAGCTTCCGAATGAATATAAAATGGATGCTGTCCAGGAGGTGGGAGGGTCTGGGAGGGAGGGTCTGCTGCTGATTGGCTGAAATGTGTCAGCTGACTGTGAGGTACAGGGTCAAAGTTTACTCAATGATGATGTATAGGGGGCGGACCGAACATCGCATATGTTCGCCCACCGTGGCAAACGCGAATAAGCTATGTTCGCCGGGCACTATTCGCCGGCGAATAGTTCGGGCCATCACTACTCAGCACATGCTCAAGGCACACATGCAGGAATGCCGTCAGGGCCAGCAGCCTTGCGACCGTTGATGCTGCTTAGTATTTTATGGACATCTGTAATAGTGAGAGTGAGGTATGGCAGTCATAAGAGGGTAGGGTTTTGACAAAAGTTTCCTTGTTCTCCTTGTCAAAATTAGCATAGAAATCATTTAGCTCACTGAGGGAGGACACATTCATGGCTGTCTGTGTGGAATTGCTGGGCTTATATTCAGAGATCACCTGAATTCCCAGCCACATGCGTCGTGGGTCAGAGTTGACACCTTCAGTTTGTAGCTATGCTTGGCCTTCTTGATGCCCCTCTTCAGGTCTGCCCTGGACGTACTGTAGGCCTGAGCGACACCTGATCTGAAAGCATTGTTACGTGCATTTAGTAGAAGCCGCACTTCCTTGTTCATCCATGGTTTCTGATTTTGTTACATTGTGATCTGCTTTTCTGTGGTAACATTGTCAATTGTGGTGTTGATGTATTCCAGTACTATGTGTAAGAGTTGATGTTAGTGTGAGAACCACAGGAGGCATGAGAGGCAAACATGCTCCAGTCTGTGTCTTTAAACCTGTCCTGGAATACAGAATCTACCCCCACATGGCCACACTTAGATTGTGTTTACTGATGATTTCACACGGTTCATAAGCGGTGAATACTTGGTGAATACTTTGGGGTGAGAAACAAAGAAAGATGATCAGACTGTCCCTGAAAGATGTTCAGACTTGTAGGCTCCAACAATGTTTGTATAGACATGGTCCAAGGTTTTATCCCCTCTGGTATGGCAGGAGAGATGTTAATGAAATATAGGTAGCACTGACTTTAGGTTAGAGTGATTAAAGTCACCTGATACAATAAATGCAGCCTCAGGGTGTGCAGATTGTTGTTTGCTGATGATCGCATGAAGTTCATTCATAGCAAGCTTGGCATTAGCATCCGGTGGGATATATGCAGCTGTTGTTATAGAGGAGGTGAACTCCCTTGGCAGATAGAACAGTCTATGCTTAAGCATGAGATACTCTAGGTCAGCTGAGCTGTATTTTCCAACAATGACAGAGTTTGTACACCAAGCCTTGTTAACATAAATGCATAGTCCTCCGCCTCTTGTCTTACTGGAATCATCTGCTATTCTGTCCGCCTGGAGAGTATGGCATCCGACCAGCTCGACAGCACTGTCAGATATTCCACTGTGTAGCCATGTTTCCATGAGTATCATGACATTACAATCCATAAGTGTCCTGTTGTCAGTGATCCAAAGTCGTAACATCCATTTTGTTCACCAGGGACCGCACATTAGCAAGTAACATGCTGGGTAAAGAAAGCAAGCCGGTTGCGTTGTTAGCCTTAGCTTAGCTGTTAGCCCTCTGTGCCTCTCCCTCTTTTGTTTGCAGTCCCTGCACCGTCTTCAAGCAATTCTGGTCGGCCAAGTAGCCTGCGAAGCGTCAGATGTTCTTCTTATTTCAGGGATGAGTCAAAGGTTGCTGATAAAACAGTCGGAGTTGTGGAATCCTATATCCAAAAGCTCTTGTCGGGTGTAAAATGTAAAAGCGAAGCGTGTAACAGAAACATAGAAACATAGAATGTGTCAGCAGATAAGAACCATTTGGCCCATCTAGTCTGCCCAATATACTGAATACTATGGATAGCCCCTGGCCCTATCTTATATGAAGGATGGCCTTATGCCTATCCCATGCATGCTTAAACTCCTTCACTGTATTTGCAGCTACCACTTCTGCAGGAAGGCTATTCCATGCATCCACTACTCTCTCAGTAAATTAATACTTCCTGATATTACTTTTAAACCTTTTCCCCTCAAATTTCAAACTATGTCCTCTTGTAGCAGTTTTTCTTCTTTTAAATATTCTCTTCTCTTTTACCTTGTTGATTCCCTTTATGTATTTAAAAATTTTCAATCATATCCCCTCTGTCTTGTCTTTCTTTCAAGCTATATATGTTAAGGTCCTTTAATATTTCCTGGTAAGTTTTATCCTGCAATCCATGTACCAGTTTAGTAGCTCATCTCTGAACTCTCTCCAAAGTATCAATATCCTTCTGGAGATATGGTCTCCAGTACTGAGCACAATACTCCAAATGAGGTCTCACTAGTGCTCTGTAGAGCGGCATGAGCACCTCCCTCTTTTTACTGGTAATGCCTCTCCCTATACACCCAAACATTCTGCTAGCATTTCCTGCTGCTCTATGACATTGTCTGCCTACCTTTAAGTCTTCTGAAATAATGACCCCAAATCCCTTTCCTCGGATACCGAGGTTAGAACTGTATTACTGATTTTATATTCTGCTCTTGGGTTTTTACGCCCCAGGTGCATTATCTTGCACTTATCAACATAAAATTTTAGTTGCCAGATTTTTGAACATTCCTCTAGTTTTCCTAAATCCTTTTCTATTTAGTGTATCCCTCCAGGAATATCAACCATGTTACAAATCTTTGTGTCATCAGCAAAAGGAAACACCTTATCATTGAGGCTTTCTGCAATTTCGCTAAAAAGATATAAACAATATGGGTCCCAGAACAGATCCCTAAGTACCCCACTGGTAACAAGACCATGGTCTGAATATACTCCATTGACTACAACCCTCTGTTGTCTGTCCCTCAGCCACTGCCTAATTCATTTAACAATATGGGAGTCCAAGAACAAAGCCTGCAATTTATTGATAAGCCTTCTATTTGGGACAGTTTTAAAAGCCTTACTAAAGTCCAGATAAGTGGTGTCTACTGCACCTCCGCCATCTATTATTTTAGTCACCCAATAAAAAAAAAAATCTATAAGATTAGTTTGACATGATCTCCCTGAAGTAAACCCATGCTGTTTTTCATGTTTCAATCCATGGGATTTTAGATGTTCCACAATCCTCTCCTTAAGTATGGTTTCCATTAATTTCCCCACTATTGATGTCAGGCTTACTGGCCTATAGTTGCCCAATTCCTCCCTACTACCTTCCTTGTGAATGGGCACATTTGCCAATATCCAATCTTCTGGGACAACTCCTATTGCCAGTGATTGGTTAAATAAATCTGTTAATGGTTTTGCTAGTTTGCTCTTTTAATAGCTTTGGGTGTATCCCATCAGGCCCCTGTGACTTATTTGTATTACTTTTAGACATCTGACTTAGAACCTCTTCCTCTGTAAAGACACATGCATCAAAAGATTCATTAGTCTTCTTTCCTAACTGAGGTCCTTTTCCTTCATTTTCCTTTGTAAAAACTGAACAGATGTATTCATTGAGGCAGTCGGCTAGTTTCTTTATCTTCTTCCATATACCTTCCTTCTTTTGTTTTTAATTTGGTAATTCTTTGTTTTAGTTTCCTTTTTCCAGTTATGTATCTGAAGAATGTCTTGTAAAAGATTTAAAAGCGAAGCAGGAATAACACTGCTAACTTTCAAAATCTGAGGAGACGCTGAACCTCGCGTGGTGCATGTGCCACCATCTTCAAGTCTGTGATTTCCATGAAGTAAGGGTATCCCAGACAGCAATTGTGAGTTGAGACACTGGTGTTGAATGAGAGGGCTTGGCCCACAAACTCAGTTGTTGTTCATCTCTAAATGAAATCACGGCCACCTGCACCAGGTTTGAGGCAGCATGATGGTATGGTCACAAATGCCTGTGTCAGTGTAAGATGGAGAAACAGCCACTGATTCTTGAATGCTGTTTCTGAGACTGTCATTCTGTTTTCTGCCACAAGAGGCTGCTGTTTCCCCACACAGCGAAGTTACTGCCGGATCTAGATGTGCAAAACAGATGATGACTCATGCTGTGCGCCATAGAGAGCAGGAAATGGTGACATGAGGAGACATGCTTGTGCAGATCCAGTGCCATCCTCAGGTCTGTGGGACTTAGAGTGGTCAAAGTGACTGTCAGAAGTGACTGATGCCTGTCAGCAATGCAGATGTTGTCAAGGGAGAAAGGATCGGTTCCCGGAAGGTCAGTTGGACTGTGGAATGTGGTTACAGACCCTGTGAGGCCTCATGGTGGAAGGAAAGAACCTGCGAGTTGGTGTAAGTCCCCATCGGATATGGACCAGGCCAGGGTCAGCGATCCAGAAGGCTTCTCAGAGAGAGAGAGAGAGGACTGGGTCCAGGAAGGCTGAAAGAGCCGTGGAACGGTTGGAGTTACCAGGAGAGGTGGAGTTGCTCAGCTTGGAGAAGAAAAAGTCCGTCATTTTGTGAGCTGCACGAGAGAACCGTGTGGATCCGGATTCTGTTAGCAGGAATGAGTATCAGCGTCAGGAAGCTGATCGGAACAGAGGGTCAGAGTACAGGTTCTGCAGGGTCACATGTTGTGGCAGGGACTTGCTGTCAGTCTGGAGCAACCAGTAAACACTACCCAGGTCAGTGATTTAGCGGCACGGTTATTGACTTGCAGGCTCTGCCGTGTGCGCCAGCGGTCAGGTCCATTACCCTGCGGCACAGTATCGACTTGCGGGCTCTGCTGTGTACGCCGCTTTGGGTACTGTTGTTCTATTGGGCTGGTACCGTGACTCTGAGCCTGGGGTATAGGGTATTCTGGACACTCTGTTGTTGCTACACTCCAAGGCCACTCCTGCGTCCAGGCTGGGAGTATTCAGGGCACATGAACAGTGTCATTTGGGGGCAAGAGAAAGGAATGTGATATGTTGTTTTCATTGTTTTCGATATATATATATATATATATATATATATATATATATATACACTCTGTAATTACTGTTAATACTACTGTTCAATACTATGTCCCTCCCCGGTTAATGGTCTTGCATCAGGACACTAGTGTTTGTGACCACATTATTGTCTGTGTGCCAAATCCTGAAGAGACGAGAAGCGGCTGAAAGAGGAATATAATATTGAAAATATAATTTTCTATTTTATTTTATTTGAAATGAATGTGGACTATCAACTGGAAAATTTTTCTATGTGTGCCCCATATATCTCTCCAAGTTTGTGACTCCTTGGCTAAATGATTTATTAATACTTACACCATTTGATATAACATAAGAGAAAAAAATACAGTACACATATGTATTGTATATAAATTCTGCAGTAAACACTATGTAATTCCATCAGATATAATTCTCTGGGCTACCAGCAAATCCAGATTAATCCTTTAGACTGCCAAGTACTGTATGTGATTGCAAAACTGCAGCAGAGGCTTGGCATTTTGCATAGTAATCTTAGGCTAGTTCCTCGACTATGGAAATCTTGCTGATGTCACTTTCTGGTGCAGTTTGAAACTCTGAAGTGAGTGATGCAGCATAGGATAGGAGATTGTCATGCTCTGTGAGTTTACATGCCCTATCTATTAGGGTTGTCTTGGGTATAGAATTATCCATACCCAATCGATACTTTTGTCCCGGAATCGGTTCAATACTGGGATTTGCCATTTACCGATACTAGGCTGTGCTACTGCGCAGCCTAGTATCAAGAACATGGGGCTCGCTACTTTCAGCGTGTGCCATGTTCCTTCTGCAGCACAGGGGAGAAGGAAGCAGTCTCTCTCTGCCCCCTGTGCCGCTGCTGCCACTGCCACCAATGAGAGGAGAGAGGAGAAGAGGAGGGGAGGGGCTGTGGCCACTGGGCCAACAATGAATTTAACTCACTCAATAATTCAAATACAGGAGGCGGGTACTGGCTGCAGAATCATATAACCAGCTCCCGACCTCTATGACAGGTAGCTGCAATAAGTGGCAACTCCCGCGGATCGCATCTACCTCTCATAGAGGTTGGAATGCCGGCTATATGGTTTTGCAGCCAGTACCCTCCATCTGTATTTGAATTAGGGTCCATTTACACACCCGCAACTTGGGTCCAGATCTATTCCGCAATTTTTCGGAATGGATGCGGACTTATTCATTTTTAATGGGGCCGGATCGGGAGCGGACAGCACACTATGTGCTGTCCGCATCCGCACTTCCGGATCCGCACTTCCGGAACCGCACTTGCAGATCCCCAATTCTGTTCCCGCAAAAAATAGAACTATGTCCTATTCTTGTCCGCTACTGCAGAATTTTCTATTACAGTGTCGCCGATGGGCAGTCCACAAATTGCGGAACGCACACTGCCGGTGTCCGTGTTTAGTGGATCGCAAAACACCTACGGATTTCTGAATGGACCCTTAACCCCTTAAGGACACAGGGCGTACAGGTACGCCCTTGTGCCCTGGTACTTAAGGACACAGGGCGTACATGTACGCCCTGTGCATTTTCGATCACTGCCGTGCGGCTGGCAGTGATCGGAACCCGGCGCCTGCTCAAATCATTGAGCAGGCACCTAGGCTAAATGCGCGGGGGGGTCCCGTGACCCCCCCATGTCGGCGATCGCGGCAAACCGCAGGTCAATTCAGACCTGCGGTTTGCTGCGATTTCTGCAGTTTCTGATCCCCGCGGTCCCTGACCGCGGCGATCAGAAACTTTAGGATTAATTTTTTTTCCTGTATCCCTCCCCCCTGCACCCCTGAGTTGTTCGAGCACGGTGGGAGGTGCAGGGGGAGGGTTGCGGGCGGTGCGGGAGGCGGGCGGTGCGGTAGGCGGGATCGCGATCCCCCGCCCGCCTCCCATTGCGTAATCGTTGGCGTCTAGTGGGTATACCAGGGTGCCAGCACATTGCTGGCACCCTGGTATAAACGGCTGACATCGGTGATGCGATGTCAGCCGTTTAACCCTTTCCATACAGCGGTCCGTACGGACCGCTGTATGGAAAAGGTTAACAGTAAGAGGGAGCTCCCTCCCTCTCCGATCGGGGGGCTGCTGTGCCTTTGCAGTCCCCCGAATGGAGAGGGAGAGAGCTTCCAGGCAGCCCCCCAAGCCCCGTCCTTACCCTTCCCCGTCTGCGCAGTTCTGGCCACTACTGAGCAGACGGGGAAGGTTCCCATGGCAACAGGACGCCTTCTCAGGCGTCCTGCTGTCCATGGTTCTGAACAGATCTGTGCTGAAAGCATAGATCTGTTCAGACAAAGTGTAAGTAAAATACAGTACAGTACAATATATATTGTACTGTACTGTATTATGCAGACATCAGACCCACTGGATCTTCAAGAACCAAGTGGGTCTGGGTCAAAAAAAAAGTGAAAAAAGTGAAAAATAAAGTAAAAATCAAAAAACACATTTATCACTGATTAAAAATGAAAAAAATGAAATTCCCTACACATGTTTGGTATCGCCGCGTCCGTAACGACCTGATCTATAAAACGGTAATGTTACTTTACCCGAACGGTGAACACCATAAAAATAAAAAATTAAAAACTATGATGAAATTGGAATTTTGCCCACCTTACTTCTCAAAAAAGGTAATAAAAGTGATCAAAAAAGTCGCATCTACGCCAAAATTGTAACAATAAAACCGTTATCTCATCCCGCAAAAATCATACCCTACCCATGATAATCGCCCAAAAACTGAAAAAGTTATGGCTCTTAGACTATGGAAACACTAAAACATGATTTCTTTTGTTTCAAAAATGAAATCATTGTGTAAAACTTACATAAATAAAAAAAAGTATACATATTAGGTATCGCCGCGTCCGTATTGACCAGCTCTATAAAAATATCACATGACCTAACCCCTCAGATGACCACCGTAAAAAAATAAAAATAAAAACGGTGTAAAAAAAGCCATTTTTTGTCATCTTCCGTCACAAAAAGTGTAATAGCAAGCAATCAAAAAGTCATGTGCACCCCAAAATAGTGCCAATCAAACCGTCATCTCATCCCACAAAAAATGAGACCCTACATAAGATAATCGCCCAAAAATTTAAAAAACTATGGCTCTTAGACTATGGAGACACTAAAACATTTTTTTTGTTTTAAAAATGAAATTATTGTGTAAAACGTACATAAATAAAAAAAATTGTATACATATTGGGTATCACCGCGTCCGTGACAACCTGCTCTATAAAATTACCACATGATCTAACCTGTCAGATGAATGGTGTAAATAACAAAAAAAAAACGGTGCCAAAAAAGCAATTTCTTGTTACCTTGCCGCACAAAAAGTGTAATATAGAGCAACCAAAAATCATATGTACCCTAAACTTGTACCAACAAAACTGCCACCCTATCCCGTAGTTTCTAAAATGGGGTCACTTTTTTGGAGTTTCTACTCTAGGGGTGCATCAGGGGGCTTCAAATGGGACATGGTGTCAAAAAAACCAGTCCAGCAAAATCTGCCTTCCAAAAACCGTATGGCATTCCTTTCCTTCTGCGCCCCGCCATGTGCCCGTACAGTGGTTTACGACCACATATGGGGTGTTTCTGTAAACTACAGAATTAGGGCCATGAATAATGAGTTTTGTTTGGCTGTTAACCCTTGCTTTGTAACTGGAAAAAAAAAATATTAAAATGGAAAATCTGCCAAAAAAGTGAAATTTTGAAATTGTATCTCTATTTTCCATTAAATCTTGTGCAACACCTAAAGGGTTAACAAAGTTTGTAAAATCAGTTTTGTATACCTTGAGGGGTGTAGTTTCTTAGATGGGGTCACTTTTTTGGAGTTTCTACTCTAGGGGTGCATCAGGGGGGCTTCAAATGGGACATGGTGTCAAAAAAACTGTCCAGCAAAACATGCCTTCCAAAAACCATACGGCGCACCTTTCCTTCTACGCCCTACTGTGTGCCCGTACAGTAGTTTACGGCCACATATGGCGTGTTTCTGTAAACGGCAGAGTCAGGGCAATAAAGATACAGTCTTGTTTGGCTGTTACCCCTTGCTTTGTTAGTGGAAAAAATGGGTTAAAATGGAAAATTAGGCAAAAAAATGAAATTCTCAAATTTCATCCCCATTTGCCAATAACTCTTGTGCAACACCTAAAGGGTTAACAAAGTTTGTAAAATCAGTTTTGAATACCTTGAGGGGTGTAGTTTCTTAGATGGGGTCACTTTTATGGAGTTTCTACTCTAGGGGTGCATCAGGGGGCTTCAAATGGGACATGGTGTCAAAAAACCAGTCCAGCAAAACCTGCCTTCCAAAAACCAAACGGCGCACCTTTCACTCTACGCCCCGCTGTGTGGCTGTACAGTAGTTTACGGCCACATATGGCGTGTTTCTGTAAACGGCAGAGTCAGGGCAATAAAGATACAGTCTTGTTTGGCTGTTAACCCTTGCTTTGTTAGTGGAAAAAATGGGTTAAAATGGAAAATTAGGCAAAAAAATTAAATTCTCAAATTTCATCCCCATTTGCCAATAACTCTTGTGCAACACCTAAAGGGTTAACAAAGTTTGTAAAATCAGTTTTGAATACCTTGAGGGGTGTAGTTTCTTAGATGGGGTCACTTTTATGGAGTTTCTACTCTAGGGGTGCATCAGGGGGCTTCAAATGGGACATGGTGTCAAAAAACCAGTCCAGCAAAACCTACCTTCCAAAAACCAAACGGCGCACCTTTCACTCTACGCCCCGCTGTGTGGCCGTACAGTAGTTTACGGCCACATATGGCGTGTTTCTGTAAACGGCAGAGTCAGGGCAATAAAGATACAGTCTTGTTTGGCTGTTAACCCTTGCTTTGTTAGTGGAAAAAATTGGTTAAAATGGAAAATTAGGCAATAAAATGAAATTCTCAAATTTCATCCCCATTTGCCAATAACTCTTGTGCAACACCTAAAAGGTTAACAAAGTTTGTAAAATCAGTTTTGAATACCTTGAGGGGTGTAGTTTATAGAATGGGGTCATTTTTGGGTGGTTTCTATTATGTAAGCCTCGCAAAGTGACTTCAGAGCTGTAGTGGTCCCTAAAAATTTGGTTTTTGTAAATTTCTGAAACATTTCAAGATTTGCTTCTAAACTTCTAAGCCTTGTAACATCCCCAAAAAATAAAATATCATTCCCAAAATAATTCAAACATGAAGTAGACATATGGGTAATGTAAAGTCATCACAATTTTTAAGGGTATTACTATGTATTACAGAAGTAGAGAAACTGAAACTTTGAAATTTGCTAATTTTTCTCAATTTTTGGTAAATTTGACATTTTTTTATGCAAAAAAAAATATTTTTTTTTACTTTATTTTACCAGTGTCATGAAGTACAATATGTGATGAAAAAACAATCTCAGAATGGCCTGGATAAGTCAAAGCGTTTTAAAGTTATCATCACTTAAAGTGACACTGGTCAGATTTTCAAAAAATGGCCTGGTCCTAAGGTGTAAAAAGGCTGTGTCCCTAAGGGGTTAATGGGCGAGTTATCTTCATTGGTGGTACAGTGCACCCCCCAACCCCAGTATTAAATAAATTGGTGGCGCAGTGCGCCCGCCCAACCCAACCCCAGTATTAAAAACATTGGTGGTGCAGTGCGTCACCCCAACCCCAGTATTAAAGTCATTGGTGGCAGTGGCCACAGGGTCACCTCCTTCTCATTGGTGGTGCAGTTGCAGCTTCTGATCGGAGCCCCAGCAGTATATTCCTGGGGCTGTGATTGGTTACCATGGCAGCCAGGATGCTACTGAAGCCCTGGCTTCCATGGTAAGCTCCCTGCTGCTGTGTGCACTATGCATAGGGCAGCAGGGAGAGTGTGAGATCCTATTCACCCTAATAGACTTCTATTAGGGTTAATAGAACAAGGGTTAAAGCCCCTAAGGGGGCTAATAGTTAGTAAATAAAAAGTAAAAAAATAAAAAATAAAAAACAAAAAATATTAAGTATAAATCACCTCCTTTCCCAATTTTACATATACAATATCTAAACAATAAATAAATAAACATATTACATAGTGCCACGTCCGAAAAGTCCAAACTATTAGAATATTTTAAAAATATCTCCTATGCAGTGACTGTTGTAAAAGAAAAAAAAACGCAATATGAAATTTTTTTGTCACCTTGTCCCCCCCCAAAAAAGGGTAAGACTGTTCTATTATGGGCCAGACGTTCCAAAAAATGCGTAATGCATGCAGCTTTTTTTTCTTTTCTTTTTTGTGGTATTGAATGGTATTGAGTATTGCAATACTTTTTTATGGTATCGAAACTGAATGAAAATGTTGGTATCAAGACAACCCTACTATCTATACTACCACCACAATGATTATGTAGATTTTATAGTTGTGTGCTGTATTTAACTCCTTAAGGACATCTGCCTAACATGTATAGCAAAAGTCAATTCTTTAAAAATGTCACCAACTCAACAGTGCAGTGCGGACTATATCCATTGGGTTTTTCCTGTTTTAAACAGCTGACACCTGGGGCTAATTTCTGTGATAATGCAGATCATAACAACAAGGACAGGTGCACTCTGTGATCTTCCTAAGCCCTCAAACTGATGTTAAAATTGAGAAAATTGAGAGATTAGCAAACATGTCCCACCAGGTGAACATGTTTGAGCCCGAGCAACGAGCCAAAGTTTCGAAAGTTGGTGCTCGGGCTCAGACATATCCTCCTGGTGGGACATGTTTGCTAATCTCTTAATTTTGCTAAAGATGAATGGGCAAAAATACCTGTGGAGACATGCAAAAAGCAATTATAGGAAGCGTTTGATTGCTTTAATAGCCAATAAAGGCTTTTCTATTCATTATTGTGAAGGGTATGAATAATTTTGGACTGGACACTTTTTGCTCAAATGTAAATAAAAGCGTCTTATTATCTTTTGGGAGACACCTATGTCATTTCCTGTCAAAAAATTACTTGCTGGTTGAATAAAAGTATAAAAGTAACTTAAGTAAAAATTTGCCAGGGGTATGAATAATATGGGCAGCACTGTATATATATATATATATATATATATATATATATATATATATATTATTAGTATACAGCACAGTCTCAGTACGTAAATACAACAGGACATGAGATAAAATAACGTTAATAAGGAGGCAGAGACAGACCCCTGTAATCTTTTACAATACTGTAATAAGTACTGCACATGCCATACATCAGGGATGGCCAACCTGAGGCTCCCCAGCTGTTGCAAAACTACAACTCCCAGAATGCCTAGACTGCCTATAGCTATCCGCCTACAGCAGGGCATGGTGGGAGTTGTAGTTTTACAACAGCTGGAGAGCCGCAGGTTGGCCATGCCTGCCATACATGCTTTCTCCGACTATCAAAAAAAAAAAAATTACTGTAAATAGTACAATGTGACATCTTACCTGATCGTATCACCTCAATCAATTCTCTGCACAAAATACCACAGTAGACAAAGGCATCACTGAGTGAATATATTGTATAACACATGCCACAGCTAACACTAAATCACCATGGCAGAATGGCCATCTTTTTAATGTCAAGGCCAGTCCTGTTATACCACATTTCCTTAAAACTGCAGAGCAGCAAAGAAAATCACTAGCAGTGTGACAGACCATAAATGATTTGATCTATGAATTCTTTAACCAAGTGTCAGGAAATAATGTTTTAAAGCACATGTGCCAATTTGCAGTAGTTGTGATTTTTAAAGCACATCAAGTAGTTGTGGTTATTGCAAAGTGGAATATATTACAGCATGCTAAAATACATTAATGCCAATATGAAGCTGAATAAAACGATAGATGGAAAATTCAAAAGGAATGCAAAATATTAAATATAATAATAATCTCAAATGAATTTAAACAGTTATCAGTATAATTATATGCTATTTAGATCCAAATGCAGATGTAAATTACAAAAATTCCAAAGAAAATAATTACAAATAATAAAATAATTTTAACAGAATTAGTGATCTTTCATTTACTGTATATGCAGTATACTGTTTAAAGTATTGGAACTCCTACACATTACACCTACAAAAGCTTTTATAACATTACACATATAGGAATTAAAACTTTGACCAATAACCTACCAGAAGGTAATATAAACTTCTGCTTTTTATTCCTTATAAATGATATCTAAAACCATTTTTTTTCTATTTTGACATTCCATCCCCTGATCAGGGCCATCCTAGAGTGTACAGGAGGTTCCTGACACAGGATCGCCCCTATCCGAGCTGCCATTCTGTTTCTAGGCAGGGTATTTAATAGATAGGGTGAGTCTTAGGGTTAGTATCCCCCTTATCAGACACCCTGTTCCCTACCTAAATTTTGATAATTTTTGATTAATATTTTGGACATTATGGTTTATTTTTGTGATTTGTGTTAAATAACTACACATTTTGGGTTATATATAATTATTTTAATAGAAACATTAAAGGCTATGTTTTAAATAGTGGTAGTCTGTGATACACAACATTACACTTAGCGAAACTTTAGCAACATCCAATTTGAATTTCATAGGCATTAATATGCAGTTACATCTAAAACAATCTCTAATCTTCTGGGAAGTTTTTCAGCAGCACAGTGGCTCAGTGATTAGACTTGTAGCGATAGGGTCCTAGGTTCGAATCCGACCAAGGACAACATCTGCCTGAAGTTTTGTATGTTCACCCCATGTTTGCGTTGGTTTCCCCCCAAACTCCAAAGACATACTGGTAGGGAACCTAAATTGTGAGCGCCATTGCAGAATGAGTGATGCTAATGTCTGTAAAGTGCTGCGGAATATTGTAGAGCTATATAGGTGCATAAAATAGTAATAAATAAATACAAGATTTTGAAGTGTGTCTGTAGGAATTTTTGCATGTTACATCACCAGTTTAAAAAACAAAATTAAGTGACTTCTTCCAAATGTATTAACAAATGTTGTATTCTCAATGGTCCTAAGGTCATCCAATAAATCTACATCTGATATGAGCAGGAGTAGAGTTGTATAATTATGAAAAAAAAAATCTTTCTAAAAGTTATAGACTTCACCTTGCTTACTACTTAAACAGCATAAAACTCCCTATTGCTCTAATGGCTTGCTGCAGTGTAACAGTGTTCATAAAATATTTAGCATCAGTAAGGACTCCAAGCAGTTTAGCTCAACAGGTATTATTTGTATACAGGTCCTTCTAAAAAAATTAGCATATTGTGATAAAGTTCATATTTTTTGTAATGTACTGATAAACATTAGACTTTCATATATTTTAGATTCATTACACACAACTGAAGTAGTTCAAGCCTTTTATTGTTTTAATATTGATGATTTTGGCATACAGCTCATGAAAACCCAAAATTCCTATCTCAAAAAAATTAGCATATTTCATCCGACCAATAAAAGAAAAGTGTTTTTAATACAAAAAAAGTCAACCTTCAAATAATTATGTTCAGTTATGCACTCAATACTTGTTCGGGAATCCTTTTGCAGAAACGACTGCTTCAATGCGGCGTGGCATGGAGGCAATCAGCCTGTGGCACTGCTGAGGTGTTATGGAGGCCCAGGATGCTTCGATAGCGGCCTTAAGCTCATCCAGAGTGTTGGGTCTTGCGTCTCTCAACTTTCTCTTCCCAATATCCCACAGATTCTCTATGGGGTTCAGGTCAGGAGAGTTGGCAGGCCAATTGAGCACAGTAATACCATAGTCAGTAAACCATTTACCAGTGGTTTTGGCACTGTGAGCAGGTGCCAGGTCGTGCTGAAAAATGAAATCTTCATCTCCATAAAGCTTTTCAGCAGATGGAAGCATGAAGTGCTCTAAAATCTCCTGATAGCTAGCTGCATTGACCCTGCCCTTGATAAAACACAGTGGACCAACACCAGCAGCTGACATGGCACCCCAGACCATCACTGACTGTGGGTACTTGACTCTGGACTTCAGGCATTTTAGCATTTCCCTCTCCCCAGTCTTCCTCCAGACTCTGGCACCTTGATTTCCGAATGACATGCAAAATTTGCTTTCATCCGAAAAAATTACTTTGGACCACTGAGCAACAGTCCAGTGCTGCTTCTCTGTAGGCCAGGTCAGGCACTTCTGCCGCTGTTTCTGGTTCAAAAGTGGCTTGACCTGGGGAAGGCGGCACCTGTAGCCCATTTCCTGCACACGCCTGTACACGGTGGCTCTGGATGTTTCTACTCCAGACTCAGTCCACTGCTTCCGCAGGTCCCCCAAGGTCTGGAATCGGTCCTTCTCCGCAATCTTCCTCAGGGTCCGGTCACCTCTTCTCATTGTACAGCGTTTTCTGCCACACTTTTTCCTTCCCACAGACTTCCCACCGAGGTGCCTTGATACAGCACTCTGGGAACAGCCTATTCGTTCAGAAATTTATTTCTGTGTCTTATCCTCTTGCTTGAGGGTGTCAACGATGGCCTTCTGGACAGCAGTCAGGTCACCAGTCTTACCCATGATTGCGGTTTTGAGTAATGAACCAGGCTGGAAGTTTTTAAAAGCCTCAGGAATCTTTTGCAGGTGTTTAGAGTTAATTAGTTGAGTCAGATAATTAGGTTAATAGCTCGTTTAGAGAACCTTTTCATGATATGCTAATTTTTTTAGATAGGAATTACATAGAAACATAGAATGTGTCGGCAGATAAGAACCATTTGGCCCATCTAGTCTGCCCAATATATCTGAATCCTATGAATAGTCCCTGGCCCTATCTTATATGAAGGATAGCCTTATGTCTATCCCATGCATGCTTAAACTCCTTCACTGTATTTGCCGCTACCACTTCTGCAGGAAGGCTATTCCATGCATCCACTACTCTCTCAGTAAAGTAATACTTCCTTATATTACTTTTAAACCTTTGCCCCTCTAATTTAAAACTGTGTCCTCTTGTGGTAGTTTTTCTTCTTTTAAATATGCTCTCCTCTTTTACCGAGTTGATTCCCTTTATGTATTTAAAAGTTTCTATCATATCCCCTCGGTCTCTTCTTTCTTCCAAGCTATACATATTAAGGTCTTTTAACCTTTCCTGGTAAGTTTTATCCTGCAATCCATGGACCAGTTTAGTAGCTCTTCTCTGAACTCTCTCTAGAGTATCTATATCCTTCTGGAGATATGGCCTCCAGTACTGCGCACAATACTCCAAGTGAGGTCTCACCAGTGTTCTGTACAGCGGCATAAGCACTTCACTCTTTCTACTGCTTATACCTCTCCCTATACATCCAAGCATTCTGCTGGCATTTCGTGCTGCTTTATTACATTGTCTTCCCACCTTTAAGTCTTCTGAAATAATTACTCCTAAATCCCTTTCCTCAGATACTGAGGTCAGGACTGTGTCAAATATTCTATATTCTGCCCTTGGGTTTTTACGCCCCAGGTGCATTATCTTGCACTTATCCACATTAAATTTCAGTTGCCAGAGTTCTGACCATTCTTCTAGTTTTCCTAAATCCTTTTCCATTTGGCGTTTCCCTCCAGGAACATCAACCCTGTTACATATCTTTGTGTCATCAGCAAAAAGACAAACCTTACCATCGAGGCCTTTTGCAATATCACTTATGAAGATATTAAACAAAATTGGTCCCAGTACAGATCCCTGTGGAATCCCACTGGTAACATGACCTTGTTTTGAATGTTCTCCATTGACTACAACCCTCTGTTGTCTGTCACTCAGCCACTGCCTAATCCACTCAACAATATGGGAGTCCATGCTCAATGACTGCAGTTTATTGATAAGTCTTCTATGTGGGACAGTGTCAAAAGCCTTACTAATTTTGGGTTGTCATGAGCTGTATGCCAAAATAATCAATATTAAAACAATAAAAGGCTTGAACTACTTCAGTTGTGTGTAATGAATCTAAAATATATGAAAGTCTAATGTTTATCAGTACATTACAGAAAATAATGAACTTTATCACAATATGCTAATTTTTTTAGAAGGAACTGTACATAGTAATCATTGTAGAGATGGCCATGTGGTTTGCCCGCTGGTCGTTTCGTAGTGAACTTTGCTTGTTCGTGATTCGCCGAACGTGCGAACATATGGCGATATTCGCATGCGCCATATTATTTTTGCATAGCGCCAAACTTTGACTTAAGACACATCCATCAGGTGGGACAAGACAGCCAATAGAGACGTTTCAGCACATGGACACCCCCCAATCAGATAACAGAACCCGATCTGGCAGCCATTTTACATTATGTGTTTTACCAGTGTAGGGAGAGGTTGCATTTTCGAGCAGGGACAGTTAGGGACAGCAAACACTAGCTAATAGGGCCACAGAAGTCCTTTTAAGGACTGGTATAAGTGTGCTATCGATAGGTGTGATATAGAGGGTGTGATATACTTATAATATACTTTCTAACATTGAAATTACATTATAGTGTATTTGTATTGTCTTCAACTGGATCAACACAGCCTTGTGTTAGCAAGGGTGTACCTCCTTAATATATATATATATATCAACAAAAAGAGAACCGGTACTAAATATTACCCAATAAAATTAAATTTTATTAAGACATAAAAACATACAAACATAAATGTAGAGACCGTACAGCGTGCCTCAAGGGGCAGTCTACAATAATTCCACTATCAACAGATTTTCAATCACTTGATTCCCTCAATCGCAGTGAGGGTGTTGTGAATAAAGGGTCTAGATCAGCATATAATTATCAAAGCTGTATCTAGCCATGAATCCTCCTGATGAAGCATTAGCGAAACGTATGTCGAGGAGCACGCCAGATAGAGACAGCCCACACACACGCCACTAAATATCGCGTATGCAAGAAACTCAGATCGGTCCGATACATTCATTATGGCAGCTTTATGATTTACTGAATTGTTTGGATGGTATGGATCAGAATATATGTATGCCATCTACACCTGATATTTATTCATGCTAGATTCGCTTTACAAATTAGGTAGTTGTGCTTTCATGGCTAGATACAGCTTTGATAATTATATGCTGATCTAGACCCTTTATTCACAACACCCTCACTGTGATTGAGGGAATCAAGTGATTGAAAATCTGTTGATAGTGGAATTATTGTGGACTGCCCCTTGAGGCACGCTGTACGGTCTCTACATTTATGTTTGTATGTTTTTATGTCATAATGAAATTTAATTTTATTGGGTAATATTTAGTACCGGTTCTCTTTTTGTTGTATTTGTATTGTGCAGCAGTTGTATGTGTGGTTCTGCTGCAATACTGTGGCTAGATAGAGGGACAAAAGCTATTGGAGTATAAAATATATTTTCTTCCACAAAATACTGATTGAGGAGTGCTATTGGCATATTCCATCAAATACTGATTGAGGGCTGCAATACAAGTGCTTCAACAAAATACTGATTGAGGGGTGCCATATACCTGTTTCCGCCAAATACTGATTGAGGGGTGACATATACCTTCTTCCGCTAAATACTGATTGAGGGGTGCTATTGCTATATACGTTCTTCCACAACATACTGATTGAGGGCTTTGATACACCTGCTTCCAAAAAATACTGATTGAGGGGTGCCATAATCCTGTTTCCGCCAAATACTGATTGAGGAGTGCTATATAGCTTCATCCACAAAATCCTGTTTGAGGGTTGCTATATACCTGTTTCTGCAAAATACTGATTGAGGGGTGCCATATACCTTCTTCCACAAAATACAGATTGAGGTGTGCTATTGCTATATGCCTTCTTCCATCAAATACTGATTGAGGGCTGCAATACACCTGTTTCCACAAAATATCGATTGAGGGGTTCCATATACCTGTTTGAGCCAAAAACTGATTAAGGGGTGCTATATGCCTTCATCCACAAAATCCTGATTGAGGGGTGCAATATACCTATTTCTGCTAAATACTGATTAAGGGGTGCCATATAACTGTTTCCGTCAAATACTGATTGGGGGTGCTATATACCTGTTTCCGCCAAATACTGATTGAGGGGTGCCATATACCTTCTTCCAGAAAATTCAGATTGAGGGGTACTATTGCTATCTGCCGTCTTCCACCAAATACTGATTGAGGGCTGCAATACACCTGCTTCTACAAAATACGAATTGAGGGGTTCCATATACCTGTTTCTGCCTAATCCTGATTGAGGGGTGCAATATACCTGTTTCCGCTAAATACTGATTGAGGGGTGCTATATAGCTTCATCCACAAACTACAGATTGAGGGGTGCTACATACCTGTTTCTGCCAAATACTGATTGAGGGGTGCCATATACCTGTTTTTGGCAAATACTGATTGAGGGATGCTATATACCTGTTTCTGCCACATACTGATTGAGCGGTTCCATATATCTTCTTTCACAAAATTCAGATTGAGGGTTGCTATAGCTATATGCCTTCTTCCACCAAATACTGATTGAGGGCTGCGATACACCTGCTTCAGCAAAATACTGATTGAGGGATGCTATATGCCTTCATCCCCAAAATCCTGATTGAGGAGTGCAGTATACCTGTTTCTGTGAAATACTGATTGAGGGGTGCCATATACCTGTTTCCGCCAAATACTGATTGAGGGGTGACATTTACCTTCTTCCACTAAATACTGATTGAGGGGTGCTATTGCTATATACTTTCTTCCACAACATACTGATTAAGGGCTTTGATATACCTGCTTCCACAAAATCCTGATTGAGAAGTGCCATAATCCTGTTTCCGCCAAATACTGATTGAAGGGTGCTATATAGCTTCAGCCACAAAATCCTGATTGAGGGTTGCTATATGCCCATTTCTGCAAAATACTGATTGTGGGGTACCATATACTTGTTTCCGCCAAATACCGAATGAGGGGTTCTATATACCTGTTTCCGCCAAATACTGATTGAGGGGTGCTATATACCTTCTTCCACAAAATACAGATTGAGGGGTGCTATTGCTATATGCCTTCTTCCATCAAATACTGATTGAGGGCTGCAATACACCTGCTTCCACAAAATACCGATTGAGGAGTTCCATATACCTGTTTCCGCCAAATACTGATTGAGGAGTTCTATATGCCTTCATCCACAAAATCCTGATTGAGGGGTGCAATATACCTGTTTCTGCTAAATACTGATTGATTGGTGCTACATACCTGTTTCCTCCAAATACTGATTGAGGGATGCCATATACCTTCTTCCACAAAATACAGATTGAGGGGTGCTATTGCTTTATACCTTCTTCCACCAAATACTGATTGAGGGCTGCAATACACATGCTTCCGCAAAATACTGATTGAGGGATTCCATATACCTGGTTCTGCCAAATACCGACTGAGGGGTGCTATATACCTGTTTCCGCCAAATACTGATTGAGAGGTGCCATATACCTTCTTCCACAAAATACAGATTGAGGGGTGCTATTGCTTTATGCCTTCTTCCACCAAATACTGATTGAGGGCTTCAATACACCTGCTTCCACAAAATACTGATTGAGGGGGTTCCATATACCTGTTTCCGCCAAATACTGATTGAGGGGTGCTATATGCCTTCATCCACAAAATCCTTATTGAAGGGTGCAATATACCTGTTTCTGCTAAATATTAATTGAGGGGTGCTATATAGATTCATCCACAAAATACTGATTGAGGGGTGCCATATACCTTCTTTCACAAAATACAGATTGAGGGGTGCTATTGCTATATACCTTCTTCCACCAAATACTGATTGAAGGCTGCGATACACCTGCTTCCGCCAAATACTGATTGAAGGGTGCTATATGCCTTCATCCACAAAAACCTGATTGAGGGTGCAGTATACCTGTTTCTGTCAAATACTGATTGAGGGGTGCTATAAAGTTTGGACACACCTTTTCATTCAAAGAGTTTTCTTTATTTTCATGACTTTGCAAATTGTAGATTCACACTGAAGGCAATAAAACTATGAATTAACACATTTGGAATTATATACATAACAAAAAAGTGTGAAACAACTGAAAATATGTCATATTCTAGGTTCTTCAAAGTAGCCACCTTTTGCTTTGATTACTGCTTTGCACACTCTTGGCATTCTCTTGATGAGCTTCAAGAGGTAGTCACCTGAAATGGTTCTCACTTCACAGGTGTGCCCTGTAAGTTTTAGTAAGTGGGATTTATTGCCTTATAAATGGGGTTGGGACCATCAGTTGCGTTGTGGAGAAGTCCAGTGGATACACAGCTGATAGTCCTACTGACTAGACTGTTAGAATTTGTATTATGGCAAGAAAAAAGCAGCTAAGTAAAGAAAAACTAGTGGCCATCATTACTTCATTAAGAAATGAAGGTCAGTCAGTCTGAAAAATTGGGAAAACTTTGAAAGTGTCCCCAAGTGCAGTCACAAAAACCATCAAGCGCTACAAAGAAACTGGCTCATATGCAGACCGCCCTAGAAAAGGAAGACCAAAAGTAACCTCTGCTGCGGAGGATAAGTTCATCAGAGTCACCAGCCTCAGAAATCGCAGGTTAACAGCAGCTCAGATTAGAGACCAGCTCAATGCCACACAGCGTTCTAGCACAGACACATCTCTAGAACAACTGTTAAGAGGAGACTGTGTGAATCAGGCCTTCATGGTAGAATATCTGCTAGGAAACCACTGCTAAGGACAGGCAACAAGCAGAGGAGACTTGTTTGGGCTAAAAAACACAAGGAATGGACATTAGACCAGTGGAAATCTGTGCTTTGGTCTGATGAGTCCAAATTTGAGATCTTTGGTTTTAACCACCGTTTGAATGAATGGACTCTACATGCCTGGTTCCCACCGTGAAGCATGGAGGAGGAGGTGTGATGGTGTGGGGGTGCTTTGCTGGTGACACTGTTGGGGATTTATTCAAAATTGAAGACATACTGAACCAGCATGGCTACCACAGCATCTTGCAGAGGCAGGCTATTCCATCCGGTTTGCGTTTAGTTGGACCATCATTTATTTTTCAACAGGACAATGACCCCAAACACACCTCCAGGCTGTGTAAGGGCTATTTGACCATGAAGGAGAGTGATGACCTGGCCTCCACAGTCACCGGACCTGAACCCAATCGAGATTGTTTGGGGTGAGCTGGACCGCAGAGTAAAGGCAAAAGGGGCAACAAGTGCTAAGCATCTCTGGGAACTCCTTCAAGACTGTTGGAAGACCATTTTAGGTGACTACCTCTTGAAGCTCATCAAGAGAATGCCAAGAGTGTGCAAAGCAGTAATCAAAGCAAAAGGTGGCTACTTTGAAGAACCTAGAATATGACATATTTTCAGTTGTTTCATACTTTTTTGTTATGTATATAATTCCACATGTGTTGATTCATAGTTTTGATGCCCTCAGTGTGAATCTACAATTTTCATAAACATGAAAATAAAGTAAACTCTTTGAATGAGAAGGTGTGTCCAAACTGTTGGTCTGTACTGTACCTTCTTCCACAAAATACTGATTGAGGAGTGATGTTGCTATATAAAGTTTTCCACCAAATACTGATTGAGGGCTTCAATACACCTGCTTCCACAAAATACTGATTGAGGGGTGCCATATACCTGTTTCTGCCAAAAAACGGATTGAAGAGTGCTATATACCTGTTTCCGCCAAATACTTATTGAGGCGGTGCAATAGATCTGTTTCTGCCAAATACTGATTGAGTGGTGCTATATACTTGTTTCTGCCAAATACTGATTGAGGGGTAACATATACCTTCTTCCACTAAATACTGATTGAGGGGTGCTATTGCTATATACCTTCTTCCACAACATACTGATTGAGGGTTTCGATACACCTGCTTCCATAAAATACTGATTGAGAGGTGCCATATACCTGATTATGTCAAATACAGATTAAGGGGTGCTATATAGTTTTATCCACAAAATCCTGATTGAGGGTTGCTATATACCTGTTTCCGCCAAATACTGATTGAGGGGTGACATATACCTGTTTCCGCCAAATACTGTTTGAGTTGTGCTATATAGCTTCATCCACAAAATCCTGCATGAGGGGTGCTATATACCTTTTTCCGACAAATACTGATTGAGTGGTGCCATATACCTGTTTCCGCCAAATACTGATTGAGGGGTGCTATATACCTGTTTCCGCCAAATATTGATTGAGGGTTGCCATATACCTGTTTTCGCCAAATACTGATTGAGGGGTGCCATATACCTGTTTCTGCCAAATGCTGATTGACGGGTGCCATTTGCCTGCTTACAAAATACTGATTGAGGGGTGCTTTATACCAGTTTCCGCTAAATGCTTATTGAGGGGTGTTATACACCTTCTTCCACAAAATACTGATTGAGGAGTGTTATTGCTATATAACGTCTTAAACCAAATACTGATTGAGGGCTTCAATACACCTGCTTCCACAAAATACTGATTGAGGGGTGACATATACCTGTTTTCACCAAATACTGATTCAGGAGTGCTATATACCTGTTTCCGCCAAATATTGATTGAGGGGTGCTATTGCTATTTATCTGTTTCCGCCAAATTCTGATTGAGGGGTGCCATATACCTTCCACAAAATACTGATTGAGGGGTTCTATTGCTATATACTTTCTTCCACTAAATACTAATTAAGGGGCTGCGATATACCTTCTTCCAAAAATACTGCTCTTCTCTATGGACTTAGGCAGAGGGTCATTTAGAAAAATACAAGCAGACGAAGAAGCAGACCGTTCCGCAGGGATGGTAGGGGTCGGGCAGGTGCACCAGCCCGGAGCCTAAGTGGTAAGTTGGAGAAGGCACGTGTGATAACTTCAAAGGGCGCACCAGAGTTGGTTGAGTGGCTCACTCAGCCTTCCGCTTCTGCACCCTCCTCATCCTCTCTGATGTGTGCACTTTCAAAGACACCACCATCACCACAGCCCCTCCACTCGAGTCAGAGGAATTATTTTTCTATCCATTCCCAGACCTTACCGACGTGCAACTATTCTTGGCATCAGATGAGGAAGAGGAGGTAGCAACGGCCGCCACCCAGCAGTCTGCCGACAGTACCCAGATCAGCCCAAGGAGGGTGGTCCCCACTGTTGCTGCCTATTCCGAGATCGCTAGTGTCAGTGGTGGTGAAGGTGACGATGATGACGTGTTGATGAACGTCACGTGGGTTCCTACAAGAAAGGAAGAGTAGGGGAGTTTAGAGGGAAACACGGAGCAGCAGATAGGGAGGAGAAGCAAGCATAACTCGCAGTGCAGAGGAGGCAAAAAGCAGACTGCAAATGTATCTGGAGCTCCCAGGACGCCGACACATAGATCCGCAGTAAGGGCTTTTTTTTTATGTGTCAGCTTCTGACAATAGTGTTGCCATCTGCAGTCTGTGCTGTCAACGCTAAAGTCGCTGTAAGCCCAACACTCACCTAGGGAAGACTTCCTTAAGATGGAAGCTGGACTCCCATCACCGAGCACCGTGGGAGCAAAGCCGTCAGAACCCACAAAGCGACACTCCCGGTTCTCCACGTCCTGCCTCTTCTCCTTCTCCTCTTTCCTCCCATTTGTCCTCCACTCCACCTTCCACCGTGCCATCATCGTGTTCATCTGGCACAAGGCAGGCTTCCGTGGCCCAAATGTTCGAGCATAAAAAGAATTATGAATTATCCACTTACCCAACGACTGACCGCAGGTTTATCGGAACTCTTAGCCCACCAACTACTGCCATATAAATTGGTGGACTCGGAGGCCTTTAGAAAATTGGTGGCCATTGGGACACTGTAAAGGAAGTTCCCCGGAAGGAAATATTTCTCAGAGAAGGGTATCCTTGAACTATATGGCCACGTTCAGAGGCAAGTTAATAAATCTCTGCCACAGTGTCGGTGAAAAGATACATCTGACCACAGACACGTGGTCTAGCAAGCATGGGCAGCGAAGGTACATAACTTTTACTGCCCACGGGGTGAACCTTCTGATGACTGTCAAGCATGTAACCCAGTGGCATCTTTGAAGATTTGGTTTTACCGCCACAGATTGCATGCCGGCCTGCCTCTTATTCTCCTCCTCCTACTCTATGATCTGTCTCCTCCTCGGCTGACTCTTCTTTTTCCACTGCTATCGCCTCTTCCTCTGCACCCCCAAGATCCCCTGAACCTATTTGACGTGAGACGTTGCCATGCTGTGCCGCGGCTGTTGCACTGCTTTCAGCTCTGCAGTCACAGTTTAATCAGTGGCTAACCCTAATCCAGGACGTCTTGCGGCAGGCCAGGAAAATCTTTGGCCATTTTAGAAGATCTTACACAGCCATGGTTTGCCTTGCTGATGTTCAGCGGTGACCTTCAGATGTCTGATTTGTGACTGCCCGACGCTCTGGAACTCCACCTTGCATATGCTTGATAGTATGCTCCAGCAGAAACGTTAACGACTACCTGTACAAACTCTGCAGCAGGACAGGTTCTGGGAGCTTTTTTTTTTTTCCCCGTGCCAGTGGCTGCTCATGCACGACGCATACAGACTTCTGCAGCCATTTAATGAGATCACCAAACTGGTCAGTTGCAGCCAGGGCGCCATCAGTGACATCATACTTATGCCCTTTTTCCGGAGTGTGCATTGCGTCGTGTCATTGATCAAGCCGTCGAGGAGCAGGATCTAGAAGATGAGGAAGTCGCAATGCTGAATGAATTCCCAGAGGGGGCTACTCAATCTCAGACAAGTCAGCAGGAGTCAGAGTAGGATGGTGGCTGGGAGGAGGAGGAGCAAGAAGAGCAGGCTTTAAGCATTTTAGGTTTCCCTGGTGTTGTCTGTGGCTGGTGGGAGAAGACGGAGGACAAGATTCTCTTGGGAAATGAGCAGGAGCCAGTATGCTTATAATTTAGTGCAAATGGGGGCCTTCATGCTCCAGTGTTTGAAGAGGGACCTAGTATAAAAAGCATAAAGGTCCAGGACCTGTACTGGGTGGCAACGTACTTAGACCCCCGTTACAAACACAAAATGGCAGACATGTTACCAGCATCACATAGGGCTGTCAGAATGCAGCATTTCCAGGCCTTGCTGCGAGAGTTGCTGCATTCTGCTGTTGCAGGCACTGGCAGATAAATTTCCACCCACAGCGAAACAGGTGTGGGTACTAATCCTATTGCTCCTGCAAAAAGAGGGCAGTTTGAAGATGTTTTGGTCACTTCAGATATGAGATCATTCTTGCAAGCAACCCATCGACAGCCACCCTCTGGATCCAGCTTTAGGGAATGCCTAGACCGACAGGTGTCCGACTACATCGAGTTAACGGCCAATGTGGACGCTTTGAGAAGCGAGGAACCCCTTGACTACTGGGTGTGCAGGATTGACCTGTTGCCAGAGCTGGCACAATTTGCCATGGAACTCTTGGCTAGACCCTCGTTGAGTGTCCTGTCCGACGGTACGTTCAGCGCAGCAGGGAGGATCGTGACCGATAGGCGCACTTGCCTAGGTTACGACAGTGTGGACTACCTCACATTTCTAAAAATGAGTGAGGCATGGATCTCGGAGGAATTCAACACCTATGATGACCATGTGTAATTGAATTTCCTCATGCCAGCCCACACATATCTGCCACAATTCAGAACAAAGAATGGTCCTTGCCTTATGTATATACAGCGGCATAAAATGCCTTTTGTCAGGAGAATCCAAAGTTCTTTGCTGTCAGGTGAATGCCCATTGCCTAATTTTTGGGGCCTGTACTGGACAACAGTTAAAGTTTTTATCTCTAGCCACATAATCACATCCCTGTCTCACTCCTCTGCCTCTCATTATGGTGGCGTATGAACCACATTCACCATACGGACCTTCTAATGTCACAGGGTCATGTGACTGTGCCCCCCACCTTGTACTGTGCCCCTCACCCTGTACTGTGCCTCCTTATACCCTGCATTGTGCCCTCTTACCACACCCTGTGCAGTGCCCCTAGTCATCCCCTGTACTGTGCCCTCTTATATCCTTTTATCCTGTCACGGTATGGCAGTGTTATCCGATCACTGTACAGAGGTGTTATCTGGTCAATGTATGGCGGTGGTATCCAATGTATGCATTATTTTAATGGCCTCTGCAGGATACAAAAACATGGAGTGCTGCACATTTTTATACATTAATTTCCCTTTAAGACGATAAAAATGGCCCCTGATTAAAATATATATTTTTGTGGGAATTTTTGCCATTGACCCCCCTCTGGCATATCACTGTCCATGTTGTGGGACTATGTGGTTACTTCTAGTAAGTGTTTGCTGGCTGCAAATATGAGCTAACGGTTTTAATGGTTCGCCTGCCATTAACACAGAAAAAATATTACATCAAGCATTTTTTGACTTCTGAATCTTCATTTGTCGTATACATTCTTTGGTGCCCATGCCGGTTATTATACGTTGGTGAGACTTCGGTTGATTTTAAGAGTAGAATTAACCAGCACCGTTATACCATTCGCAAAAAACGTATGGACCTTCCAGTGCCAAAGCATTTTACCGACATGGGCCACAAAGAAAGGGACCTTAAATGTATGTTGGTTGATCATATTCCCACTCCACGTCGGGGTGGCAATAGACATGCTTTACTTAAGCAATGTGAGATCCGCTGGATTGCTAAATTAAACACATTGAGACCCCGGGGATTAAATGTGCATTATAAGCCCTGGTTATTGTCCTGAATGTGCCTTGGATTCTGCTCGCCTGTTTCTATATAGAGTTATGTGTGGTAGTGCCCCTTGTTTATTAACAGGGTGATCTTATATGTTGTTTTTATTATCTTCAGGATTATGGTGAACATTGGGCTCGTTTACAGTAGGAGTGAGCGATGGAAGGTCAATCTTACGAATCATGATGGGATCCGAATTATCCACTTTATAAATTGTCTCTCAGTGTATAATAAAACTTTTGTTGACACTAAATAACTAAACTAACTAGGTGATTTTTATGTACTATTTGCGCTGTATCTCACACACGAACCTGAGTATACGCAATATGAACTTGACCATGCGCAACATTGCCACGAGACACCTATAGTGTCCAATTGCTCTGTCTACACGTTTGGTTTCCGAGTGTGGACAAGACATTGGAGTCATTGACTCCAGTGAGATTGGTGACACTTTAGTCTTTTCTATGGACTGTTATAAGTTTGCCCCCGTAATCTAGAGGGTGGTCCCGGGTCTGTTATGTTGGATGTGCAGGAATGGTATCCGATATACAGGGGGGACAGTCTAGCTTGTGGTTCTATGATCACAGTATAAGCCACATAAGCTAAAATCCTTGTTTAGACTAGGGGGCTACTTAATTATTACCATGCTGAGTCCAATGTCCTACAAGAATAGTGGCGGTACTACCGCATTTATATATCTTTTACCTTCTTTATAGTAACGATACTTCCGTCTATATAGTCATCCTTATCTCTTAGATTGACCGTTGACCCATTCATCTTGATCCACACTTGTGAGCTGATAGCGTGCGGATTGCAATGGAACCCTATGTTGAGCCGCTGCCAATTTGTGTATTGTGTCAAATTCCATGCGTACATCCACAGTTTTTACTTCTGATGATTTTATGTGTTGATGTGCGTGAGGTACTTTAGCAAAATTGTAATACCTTAGGCATGATATTCATGTATATGAGAACATCTAACATGTGACCATATTATCTGATGTGACCGCGAGACTGTGGAGCAATTGGAAGCTTATGTTGTCCTTCTGATGATGTGATGCGTCCAGCCACATGATCGGGGTTGCGATCACATGATGTGATCACATGCTCTAAGGTCCTTGGACATGCACATTCTGATGATCGGCCTGGATGGATGATCACGTGATCGGAATAACCAGGAAGGTCCTTCGACATGCGCAATGCAATGTTAGCGACGCCAGGACCCACGTGGATTGACCCCATCGTGCACTCCTGCGACCCAACTCATCACCTACACTGAAGGTACACCTATACACTTGGGGTTTGAAGAAGACCCACACCTGTGTTAATAATTGTCACAATTAGAGTATTTTGTATTATATATGATTATGCTGAAATTGTCATGAGAAGGATCGACATCATATTGCTTTATTGAGATCTGGAACAGGTTGTGATTGTACCAGCACACTGACAATACTGCTTGTATTAATAATTTTTAAGATATTGTCTCTAATGAATGTATTTTATTTGATGATTGTATAATGATGTGAAGTTGCTTAAATATGTACACTGCACTGCCGACTGTGTCACTGCTTGAGGAAAATCCCATTGAGAGGATTGAAACGTCGCATGTCTGGTGAATAAAGCCTTTTTCTACATTTTCTACAAATTGGATGTGCTGCGGAATTCTTCATTTTTTCCCTGATTAAAATATATATTTTTGTGGGAATTTTTGCCATTGACCCCCCTCTGGCATATCACTGTCCATGTTGTGGGACTATGTGGTTACTTCTAGTAAGTGTTTGCTGGCTGCAAATATGAGCTAACGGTTTTAATGGTTCGCCTGCCATTAAAGTAAATGGGATCCGCCAATGTTCGTCCATCACTTAAAATGTCATCCAAGATAAGAGAAAATTAAGATTTAAGAAAAAATAAGCAGAAAAATAAGACAGATCAAATAAGTCCTTACTGTAAGGGATTGTCTCATTTTAGGGGGTCAGACTCACAGATATCTTCGCAGACACGATTATAATGTCCAAACTCTTGCTTTATTTTAGACACTTTAGCAAAGCACAGGTTAAGAAGTCGTAGCTTCAACTTATCACATGTGACATCCACATTAAATAACAAACCCTTGCCCGGCTAGGCTCTAACTAAACACATAAGCGTATCCCTGACTCACCTAGAGAGCCCTGTTCACACATGGAACACAAATGCGGCTTTCCTTAGCCATTCAGTCCAGCAACCTCCAGGCTGTGACACTTCAATACATATTGGGGGATTGTGGCCCAGTAGTCCTCACGACTCTGGCCTCGTGATCCTTGCTTCACAGGCGTCACCGCATCCCCCAAAGTTCAGGCTATCACCTAGCCTCGTGGCCCTCAGTCCCCCTGGTTGAGACCACTCACACAGAGCCTCACCAGGACTCTGCTTCACAAGACACTCCAGAGCAGGATTAAATAGGATCCCTGGACATGAGCATGGGAAACAGGCATCCACCCAACACATTGCCTGGTCCCAGTAAAAGCCCGCCCTGAAATAGCTGAACCAGCTACACTATCTATGCAATGTCCCCCAACTACTTTAGTGGACACCTGAACTGGGGCTTTTACTCCACCAAGGCCGGGCCCCTTGGTGACACGCCCCCGGTGCACACAACATGTTAGGATCTGGACTTGAACCTGGGACCTCTTCTGTGTCTCTACTTGCTGAGCCACCTGAAGTGCTGGACAGTTCCTTCCACAATGCCTTGAATGATCTTGTCTTGAATCTTGTTTGCCTTGAACCTTGAACTCTTTGCTCCTCCCATAAACTTCATGATTTAAGCCATGTCTCTGCACTTCCTGGTTGCTAGAATATTGGGCCTTTACCAGCCAATATCTCGCTCCTGTCTATCCTGCTGCCGACCGTATCTCTGCTACCCTCCGTTACTGACATTTGGCTTGTTCCTCGACTACGCTCCGGCTTAATCCCAACCTGCACTATTTGTTACCGGCTTTGGCTTGTTATTCAACCACGCTTCTGCTTGATCCCTGTCTGCTATATCGGCTACATTATGCTGTCCGCAACTCTTCCGGCCTCATAGAGAATGAATGGGTCCGGATCCATTGTACAGACGTGTAAATAGACCCTTATGTAAAGTTGTTACCTGTTAGTATTTAAAAAGCGATTAAAGTCATATAATAAAAGTAGTAGAGCTATATAATAAAGATAGAGATAAAACTAGTATTGGAGAGGGCAGTTGAGAGAGAATCAAGAAGGGCTGTTACTCTGTTGCAGTGATTTTTCGATGACTATAAATAGACACACATTCGTTGTGTGATGAATAAGTACTAGCTAGGCTACACAGTAAATAGTTATTTATTACATTTGGAGGTGAATATTTTCTGCTGTCAAATAGCTTGAAAAAGGAATGAATTCTATAGGGAATGCCTAATAGCTATTACTGTGCAGATCTCACATTGTTTTACATGCTTTTATTGCAACCCTTGACTTAGGCTGACCTGATCTTAACCTACATCTTCCAACCGGATTATTGATTATGGCCTCTGCCGTGGTAAACATGGCTCTTTAATGAGCTGGATGACCAAACAAATAGCTGCCGCAGTCATAGTCAGAAGCTCAGCAGGTTTGCCATTTCCCAGAAGAATAAACATTGCAGGTTTTAATGGAATGCTCACTTTCTCTCTATGAATGTATGCTTTCCCCTAGGACCACAAGCACATCAATTTTGCATGCACCAATTACCTCACACTGTTTAAAATCTTAATGGTAAAATGTAGGACAGAGTTATATCTAAATTATAAACTAAGTTTGATAGTTTCAGTAATTTCTTTTAGGCTTTGTACTGTATTTTATGTCTTTTTTATATCTTTATTTTTTTCTTTTAACTTAAAATTTTCAAGCCCTAATGCAAAATTTGTAACAAAGCTCCCACCTAACATGCACCACGAATATTGATGTCTTCATATTTGGTATAAGGGTATTTGAGTCTTTAAAAGAATAGCATTTTCAAAAGAAGCGTTAGTCTGATGGTACGTCCACATAATGACATAGACATAAAACAGCAAAAAAGTATCACTCTCTACTTTGCAACAGAGGAAATCCGCTCTGGGAATCTTCAGCATAAATTGACATGCTACAGATTTCAAATCCATGCATTTAGGTCAATTTACACAGTGGATTTTTTATGCAGTAGGTGTATAAGATTTCTTAAAATGTTGTTTATTTGTTGCATGAAAATCTATGACTGCAAATCCGCTGTGTATCCTCCATGTGTTAAAATACCCTTAAAATCACTTTTTTTTTACAAGCGCAATGCTTAACGTAGCATTATGTATGTGGCATCCACTGAATGATTGCCCAGTCCCAAACTGAGACTGTTATGACTAAGGTTGGTGCCACAATTGAAACACATTGGCCATAATGCAGCATGAGTGCAGTGAGAATCCATGAGAGCCGATGTAGAGGATGGGAGTGGTAGTGGCTCTGATGTAGTGATGTGGTATCACAATGTCCTACATCAAGCCATCGCTGCCTGGGTTACATTACAGTGAAAGTTATAGCACTGAAGAATGAGACCAGAGTTAAACCTAACAAAGTCTTTTTCAACGTAGAACTGGAAATACATACAGTATCAGCAGGATTTAGTGCATTTCTTCTCTGGCTCCAGCAACGATGTGGAAGCAGGTTGGTTGGTGGTAATTCTGCACTTAGGTGATACTGCCCTAGTAGTTGTTTTGTGAAGGGTGGCTTCGCTGTATTCCCTCACTTCACAGTAGTGTCTGTAGAAGCTGAATATAGCAGTTCACTCTGCTGTCTTTATCCTCTCAAGGCTTCACTTGAGGCAATCTAGTGATGGTTCTCTTGGAAGAATCCTCTGTAGGAGAAGGAGCACTGCAGGAGCATTATGGAACGCGCGCTCCGTCTGTAACAAACTGTCATACATCCATGAACTGTTCATCTCTCAAAACCTTTCCTTTCTGGGTCTCACAGAGACATGGCTGACACCCTCAGACACCACCTCCCCTGCTGCACTCTCTTATAGTGGATTTCAATTCACTCACACCCCCCGCCCTGGCTGCAAACATGGTGGAGGAGTTGGTCTTCTCCTATCAGACACCTGCTCCTACAGCCCAACTCCACTGCCACCCTCCATTACGCTCACCTCATTTGAAGTACACTCTGTTCGCATCTACTCTCCCTCCAACCTTCAAGTAGCAGTCATTTACCGCCCCCCAGGCCCAGCCACCATATTTCTTGACCACTTTAACACCTGGCTACTACACTTTCTTTCTGCCGACATCCCCACTATCATCATGGGTGACTTCAACATCCCTATTGACACATGCCACTCGGCCGCCTCTAAACTCCTGTCGCTCTCTTCCTCCTTCGGCTTATCACAGTGGTCTTCAGCTCCCACCCACAGAGATGGTCACACTCTGGATCTGATCTTTTCCCGCCTCTGCTCCCTATCTAACCTTTCTAATTTGCCTCTCCCCCTATCCGACCACAATCTATTCACCTTCTCTTCATTGGTCTCTTCTGCAGCTCCCCCAGTCCACACACTAGCACACCCCCGCAGGAACCTCAAACAGCTTGACTTTTGCTTGCTTTCTGACTCTCTTCTCCCACTCTCTACCATCTGTTGCCTCCAAGACCCAGAAGCTGCTACCACCCTATATAACACCACATTAAGTACAGCTCTGGACACTGTTGCCCCCCTCACACACAACAAAATCCGGAAAATCAACAGACAACCCTGGCACACCAACCTGACCAAAAAACTCAGACAAGCTTCCAGGGCTGCTGAGCGGCAATGGAAGAAATCCCATTCTAAAGATCATTTCACCGCATACAAGCAATCCCTCCTCATATTCAAATCCTCACTCGCTGATGCAAAACAGGCTTACTTCTCATCTCTCATATCTTCCCTGTCCCACAGCCCTAAACAACTTTTTAGCACTTTTAATTCCCTTCTCCGTCCCCCAGCGCCCCCACCCTCTCCTCTCTTCTCAGCTGAGGACTTTGCCAAATATTTCAAACAAAAGATAGTCCACATCAGAGAAAGCTTTACTACACAGTCCCCACAGACCCTCTACACAACTGCTCGGTCCTCTTCTCCCAAAACCCACTTCTCTACCATTACAGAAGGTAAACTCTCCACTCTACTCTCCAAATCTCATCTGACCACCTGTGCACTTGACCCAATCCCATCCCACCTCATCCTTAACCTCACTGCAGTGTTTATCCCAGCCCTAACTCATCTCTTCAACCTATCACTAAACTCTGGTGTCTTCCCCTCTGCTTTTAAACATGCTACCATTACACCCATCCTCAAAAAACCTTCACTTGACCCATCTTCCTTGTCCAGTTACAGCCCCATATCACTTCTTCCGTATGCCTCAAAGCTACTTGAACAACATGTCCATTCAGAACTGTCCTCCCACCTCTCCTCCTGCTCCCTCTTTGACCGCCTACAATCTGGCTTCCGACTCCACCACTCGACCGAGACTGCCCTTACCAAAGTCACCAATGACCTACTCACAGCCAAAATCAAGAAACAATACTCTGTCCTCCTTCTCCTTGACCTGTCCTCTGCCTTCGACACTGTTGACCACTCCCTTCTGTTGCAAACTCTCTCATCTCTTGGCATCACTGACCTGGCCCTCTCCTGGATCACATCATACCTCACAGACCGGACATTCAGCGTCTCCCACTCCCGCACCACCTCCTCGTCTCATTCCCTCTCTGTTGGTGTCCCGCAAGGCTCTGTCCTAGGACCCCTGCTCTTCTCAATCTACACTTTTGGCCTGGGACAGCTCATAGAGTCCTATGGCTTTCAGTATCACTCCTACGCTGATGACACACAAATCTACCTCTCTGGTCCAGACATCACCACCTTACTATCTAGAATCCCACAATGTCTATCTTCTATATCATCCTTCTTCGCCTCTCGCTTTCTTAAACTTAACATGGATAAGACAGAATTCATAATCTTTCCCCCATCTTGTTCAACCCCCCCAACAGACCTATCTATCACGATCAATGGCTGCACATTATCCCCAGTCAACAAAGCCCGCTGCCTTGGAGTGATCTTGGATTCTGCCCTTTCCTTCCGACCGCACATCCAAGCCCTTTCCACCACCTGCCGTCTCCAACTCAAAAACATCTCCCGCATCCGCGCTTTCCTTAACTTTGAATCTGCGAAAATACTTGTACATGCCCTCATTATCTCCCGCCTAGACTACTGCAACATTCTCCTCTGTGGCCTTCCATCTAGCACTCTCGCACCCCTCCAATCTATCCTCAACTCTGCTGCCCGACTAATCCACCTCTCACCCTATTATTCCTCTGCCTCTCCCCTTTGCCAATCCCTTCACTGGCTCCCCATTGCCCAACGAATTCACTTCAAAGTACTTACAAATACATACAAGGCCGTCCATAACCTGTCCCCTCCCTACATCTCTGAGCTAATTTCCCGATACACCCCCACACGCACTCTCCGATCCTCACAAGACCTCCTTCTCTCCTCTCCTCTTATTGCCTCTTCCCACAATCGACTCCAGGATTTCTCCCGTGCATCCCCCATACTCTGGAACTCGCTACCCCAACATATCAGACTCTCACCTACAGTGGAATCCTTCAAAAGAAACCTTAAAACCCACCTCTTCAGACAAGCCTACAACCAGTGACCCTGCTGCCTCTATACCGCCATGACCAACTTAACCCGCACCTACTGTGTCCTTCTCCCATACCATGTAGATTGTAAGCCCTCACGGGCAGGGCCCTCTCTCCTTCTGTACCAGTTTGTAACTCATTTTGTTTATGATTAGTGCAATTGTCTGTATTATGTATGTGCACCCCTTATCATATGTACAGCGCTATGGAATGAATGGCGCTTAAATAATAAATAATAATAATAATAATAATAATCCTCTATACACTGTCTCTATTGCGGCAGGATGCAAGATCAGCCCACTCCTACCAAGTGGGGAAGAACAGGGTGGCTAAAGGATAACTGTCACATTTAGACCCTAATTTCAATTTTCATATATGTAGTTACTAATAACATGATATTCCAGAATCAGTTACTATTAGACTGACTTACCCCATATTTAATAAGATTCAGCCCTTAGCAACCAGTCTGCATAAAACTGCAATCTCACTATTCAGTTAAGATGGCCGCCACTGCCCTCACCCTGAGGCTAATCCTGCCTGCCCTCACTAGCCAGTAACAATAGCCCCCCAAAAGTGTCAAAAGTGTCAGTAACCAGAGCCCTCCCCCCTAAAGAATTATTCTCCTGCAGCACAAAGGGGTCCTCTTACCACATGTTGCTTTCATTTATACACTGAGCAGATGGCAGAAACCCCTTCCCTGGTCTGCGCTGCTACAGCTCTCCATCCTCCAGCTCTGCTGAGTGAGGGAGCGTCTGCCAAGCGCAGGGACAGGGAAAAGTGCACACAGCCCAGGCACTGTTATCAGCTGCTGGGGAGGACCTGGCTTTAATCATTTGCTTACAGTTCCTGGCTATCAGTAATGTGACCCTGCACGCATCCTGATTCTGCTCCTCCGTCCTTCAACAGATAGACGGACCATGCCTAGCAACCCTATTTTAAGCACAGGTAAAAATAGGGAAGTACAGGGAACAAAAATGTGGAATTAAGGGGTAATTGAATACACCACAATGCAATACTCCAAAAAAAATAATAGGACAGTTATACTTTAACCCTGTTCCTGCCAACCTTTGCCTAACTTCCTTGCTGGTAATAACAGCCAGGAAACAAATAGTGAAATACAAGCAATTTGCAGCACCCCCAGGTCTCAGGTACTACACAAGCCACTGGCATTTTTAACAATCTATAAAAGTGGAATGAGTTTAATGCATATGCTGGAATGACTTTTCATTGGACTCCAAATGAATACATTAAAGGGGTTCTCCATGGCTGTGACTAAATTCTAACTTCGAAACAACCTGTGGAACGAAGATTGTTTCATCAATAGTTACCATTCAGTTGTGCTGCCGATTGTGCAATCTGGACAGTACTCACATGAACGTCTGACTAGCTCTGGGCTCTTACAATGATGTCTCAACCAGATCATTAGGCTGCATAATCTAGGCAGGAGGTCTTTAGGCTAATTTTATATGGGCAGCACCAGAATTGAGAACTGACCTTTTAAATGCACTGAACATTGGTCCATGCCAAGAAAATCACAACATGTTCTATATTTGACAATCTTATTTGTCAATAAACGTGCATGAAATATGACTGCCAAGAGAGATTTTAAATTATTAGATACCACTTATCGGAACAACGTAAATGGTTTTTTTTTTTTCACAAAAAATGATTGATTCCCACAATGATTGTGTGAACGATATACAACTGACTGTTGGTTGATAATTTAGGAATATAGCTTTAGATTTACTGAAACAGATGAACCTGTTGACCTTGCAGAGTATGAAGTGTCAAGCCACAATTCCAAATGATAATCTAAGTAGTCTTTTAGTCAACTCTAACTCAGAATTTTTTCTATTGGCCTCAGTCCTGGAAAAATTCCAGGAATTGGTAGAAAATGATTTGGAAGAATAGGAAAAATTGCATGAAAACTAAATGTGAAAGGGATGCTCTGTCCAGTTTGCAGAATAACCCTGATTTGACCAGTAAAAGTGTAGACAAATGGTGTCTGGTGGTACATTTGATTTCTGTATTAGGCCTAATTCACATGACCGTATTTTTACTCTGCAACAGGTCTGCATTATTTGAGGATCGGATGTGGAAAGTTCCGCAAACAAGGTAGAACTTGTCCTATTCTTGTCCATTTTGTGGACAAGAATAGGCATTGTTGCAATGGGTGCACAAAAACAAATGGATGCAACATAAATGTCACACAGAGTGCGTCATCTGTATTTTTTCCGGATTCCCGTTTTGTGGCCCGCAAAGTACATATGGTTGTGTGAATGCACCAAAATATAAATTATTAAATGCAGGTATTTTAAAAGGATTTTATGAGATTTTGATCATCCAATAGGTCATTAGTATTTGAACAGTGGGGGTCTGACACCCTGAACCCCTAACAATCAGCTGCACAGCGTCGCACATTATATTGCGGCTGTGCTTGGCATTGCGCTCAGCCCCATAGAAGTGATTGGGGGCTGAGCATGCCACCAAGCACTTTCACTATACAATGTACTACGCTATGCTTGGTAATCACCAAGGCAGCGGTGCTTACAGGAGCGCCAGTGCATTCTCAAAACAGCTGATTGACGGGGGCCCAGGTGTAATACTCCCACTGATCAGATAATGATATCCTATCCAGAGAATAGATCATCAGTATAAAAATCCTAGAAACCCCCTTTAAATGATACCCAGCATTATGGAAAACTTAACCCCTTAGGGACACAGCCTTATTTCACCTTAAGGACCAGGCCATTTTTTGCAAATCTGACCAGTGTCACTTTAAGTGGTGATAACTTTAAAATGCTTTGAATTATCCAGGCTATTCTGAGATAGTTTTTTTTGTCACATATTGTAAATTTACAAGTTTCAATTTCTCTACTTCTATAATTCATAGTAATACATCCACAAATAGTAATTACTTTACATTCCCCATATGCCTACTTCATGTTCGGATCATTTTGTGAATGATATTTTATTTTTTGGGGGTCTTACAAGGCTTAGAAGTTTAGAAGCAAATCTTTAAATTTTTCCCAAATTTTTAAAAACCCAATTTTTAGGGACCAGTACAGGTCTGAAGTCACTTTGTGAGGCTTACATAATAGAAACCACCCAAAAATGACCTCATTCTAGAAACTACACCTCTCAAGGTATTCTAAACTAATTTTACAAACTTTGTTAACCCTTTAGGTGTTGCACAAGAGTTATTGGCAAATGGGGATGAAATTTGAGAATTTAATTTTTCACTACTGTACAGCCACACAGTAGGGCGTAGAGGGAAAGGTGTGCCATATGGTTTTTGGAAGGCAGAATTTGCTGGACTGGAATATTTACACCATGTTCCATTTGAAGCCCCCCTGATGCACCTCTAGAGTAGAAACTCCCTAAAAGTGACCCCATCTAAGAAACTACACCCCTCAAGGTATTCAAAACTGATTTTACAAACGTTGTTAACCCTTTAGGTGTTGCACAAGAGTTATTGGCAAATGGGGATGAAATTTGAGAATTACATTTTTTTGCCAAATTTTCCATTTTAACCCATTTTTTCCACTAACAAAGCAAGGGTTAACAGCCAAACAAGACTGTATCTTTATTGTCCTGACTCTGCCATTTACAGAAACACCCCATATGTGGTCATGCACTACTGTACGACCACACAGCGGGGCGTAGAGGGAACGGAGCGTCGTGTGGTTTTTGGAGAGCTGATTTTTATGGACCGGTTTATTTACACAGTGTCCTGTTTCAACCCCCCTGATGCACCCCTGGAGTAGAAACTCCCTAAAAGTGACCCCATCTAAGAAACTACGGGATAAGGTGGCTTTTTTTGGGACTTTTTTTTAGGGTAGATATGATTTTTGGTTGCTCTATATTACATTTTTGTGAGGCAAGGTTACCAAAAATTGAAATTCTGAAATTTAATCTCCATTTGCCATTAACTGTTGAGGAACACCTAAAGGGTTAATAAAGTTTGTAAAATCAGTTTTGAATACCTTGAGGGCTGTAGTTTCTTAGATGGGGTAATTTTTAGGGAGTTTTTACTCTAGGGGGGCATCAGGGGGGCTTCAAAAGGTACACGTGTCAATAAAAAAGGCCATCAAAATCGGCCTTCCCGAAACCATGTCGGTCCTTTCCTTTTGCGGCCTCCCTTTTACTGATACAGCAGTTTACGACCACAAATGTGGCGTTTCTGTAAACTGCAGTATCAGGGTAATAAATATAAACTTTTGTTTGGTTATTAACCCTTGCTTTGTTACCGGAAAAAACAGATTGAAATGGAAAAGTGCCAAAAATAGCGGTTTTGGCACCGTGTTAATCTGGGGGGTTAGGTCATGGGGAATTTTATAGAGGAGATTTTTACGGACGCGGCGATACCTAATAAGTCTATATTATCCTTTTTGATACAAATTTTTTTGTATCTCTAAAGTCTAAAAGTATTTTTTTTTTTTTTTTAGCTGATTATCTTATGTGGGGGCTCATTTTTTGCAGGATGAGAGGATGGTTTTATTGGCACTATTTTGGGGGCTATATGACTTTTTGATCGCTTGCTATTAATCTTTTTGTTATGTGAGGTGAAAAAAAATTTGTACCGTTGTTAATCTTGGGGGTTGGGTCATGGGGTATTTTTATAGAGGAGATTATTACCGACGCTGAGATATTTAATTTGTATACTTTTAATAAATTATTTTTGTTTTTACAATTTTTTTGGGTGCCTCAAGTCTGAGAACCAGTTTTTTTATCAGTGATAAATTGGGATATAAATGTAGTACTTCATGGAAGTGTGATACTCCCTGAAGCAACCAATAATGCAGAGGCCCGGATGATCGGGGCACGTGTCACATTGAGTAGTGGTGTCCTTCCGTATTCCCCTCCTGTGACACACTCTGCACCTTTTTTGGGTTTGTCCCTTCTTTCCAGTATGGGAGACCACACCTGGAAAGTGTTGGCCAGGGACGATCCGGGTGCCTACAGTTCCCAAGGTACTCCGGCCTGCTCTTTCCCGGTCAAAAAAGATCAGGGCCTTGAAGACTGCCTCATAGAACTGAAGGAATGTCCCTGTGTTGCCAGCGCTCCGGGACAGCACAAAAGAGTTGTACATGGCAACCTGGACCAAGTAGACCGCAACTTTTTTGTACCATGCCCGGATTTTGCGCATGGTATTATATGGCTTGAGGACTTGATCAGAGAGATTAACTTCTCCCATATACCAATTGTAGGTTGACCATACAATCGGGCTTGAGGACTGTTGCCGCGGTACCTCGCACAGAGATTGGGGTGATGCCGTTACCATGAATTGTGGACAGTACAAGGACATCCCTCTTGTCCTTATACCTGACCAGCAACAGGTTTCATGTGGTAACCCCTGGGGATAGGTACCTGGAGGGGGAGGGCAGGGAGGCCACGTTGATTTTTCTGCACAGTCCCACAAGCGGACGTGGATCTGGCGGCAAGGGACTGGAACAAGGGGATACTAGTATAAAAGTTATCCATGTAAAGGTGGTAACCCTTATCTAGCAGTGTGTGCATAAGGTCCCACACAAGTTTCCCGCTAACACCCATAGTGGGGGGACATTCTGGGGGTTGAATACGGGAATCTCGCCCCTTGTATACACAAAACTTGTAAGTGTACCCTGAGGTACTCTCACAAAGTTTGTATAGCTTCACGCCATACCTCGCCCGCTTGGAGGGAACATACTGGCGGAAAATGAGTCTCCCCTTGAACGCAATGAGAGACTCATCAACCACGACCTCCCTTCCAGGTACAAAGAACTCCATGAATTTTGCCCCGAAGTGATCGATTATCGGCCGTATCTTATACAGACGGTCATAGGCAGGATCAGGATCACCTGAATAATGCAGACATTTCCGGATGGCCTCAAACTGGAAGCGTGTCATGGCCGTACTGTAAAGTGGGGTCTGGTAGAGCATGTCCCCACTCCAGTACAGCCTGACACTGGGTTTCTTGACCAGGCCCATATGCAGCACGAGGCCCCAAAATGTCCTCATCTCGGCTGCATTGACCGGCGTCCAGCCACCGGGCCTGGCCAAAAACGAGCCTGGGTGTTGAGCAACGAACTGTTGGGCGTACAGGTTCGTCTGCTCCACCATCAGATTTACCAGTGTTTCACTGAAAAAAGACAAAAAAAGTTATATTCAGTGTAGCCCACTGTGGAAATCTGGATTCCTGATTGGCCTACAAAATCAGGAATCGCTGGCTCATATCGCTCTGGGGTACACCAGACAAGTTCAGTGGCAGGATTCTCCGATGGATTTAACTGGTGGGGGGAAAACTAGTTTGAGCCACAGAGCTGCTCGTACTAGGGTGGGCCACAGGGTCCCCAACATAGCAGTCCCCTTGCTCCGCCTGGCGGCGTCTCCTCTGCCTTGGGGTCTAATCATCATCGCTAGAAAGTGGGGTCATCTTCATCCTCACTGGGACTCTCAGAGTCTGAGGCAAGCTGGGCGTATGCCTCCTCGGCCGAGAATGTCCGGCGGGCCATAGGGGAGTGTGTGTCTGCGTGTGTATGTGCGTGTGTGTAAATCTTTATTTGGTGTGCGTGTGTGGGGGGGGCACAGGTGTTCGCGAACTCACCGTAAAACTAACAGAAAAAAAATACAACTAACTAAAAAAAGGAAAAAAAAGGTGAAAAAAAATATTCAAAACCGCTGATCAACCGTCCGAAGTTGATCAGCGGTGGGGTGTGCGATGCGCTAACAACAGTGGCCGGACTGCTAAGAGTGCCGGCCACAGTCAGCGTACACAAAAAAAATATAAATCCTGCACCCCAAAAAAGTTGGGAAAGGGACAGGGGGTGCAAGCTGCAGAACCCCCGGGGGGATCTAGTGTCACACAGCTGTGCTGTGGACCCCAGACACCCTACTTAGGGTGATGCAATAAAACTTTTTCAAACTAACTTTCCCTTTATTTTCCCTGCCTAGCCCAACCTTTCCCTATACTTTCCCTAAGTACCTGCTAAATAGATGGTGGGTGCTGGGGCACAGATGGGGTCCTATAGGGCATAGATGGGGTGATGCTGGCACAAATCCATGACGTGCAGGCAGCGCTCCTCTCTCCTCCGGCTACGGGACACAAAAGGAGGAGGAGAGGAGATCTGGCAACATTTGAATCTGCTGCCGGCCCGCCCACCAACCAATCAGAGGCGATCCTGAGAGGTGATGTCACCATCACCTCTCAGGATCGCTGGATGGTGATTGGTGGTGTAAAAATCACACCACCGATCACCATCCTGTTCCAGGTTAATGGGGTCCTTAGAGACCCGAATAACCTGGAAACGCATAAAACCGCAGGTCTGAATTTTTTTGGGGGAGTGTTGGATTGTGGTGATTAATATCTCCTTAGTGGCCTTATTTAACTTTTCACTGTGTATTCAATTACCCCTTAATTCCACAGTTTTTATCCCTGCACTGCCTACTTTTACCTGTGCTTAAAATAGTGTTGCTAGGCATGGTCCGTCTATGTGTTGAAGGACAGAGGATGCAGAAGCACTCAGCGTGCAAGGTCACATTCCCGACAGCCAGGGACTGTAAGTAAATGATTAAAGCCAGGTCCTCCCCAGCAGCTGATAACAGTGCTGGGCTGTGTGCACTTCTCCCTGTCCCTGCACTTGGCAGACGCTCCCTCACTCAGCAGAGCTGGAGAAGCAGAGTTGAATCAGCGCAGACCAGGGAAGGGAGATCTGCCATCTGCTCAGTGTATAAATGAAAGCAACATGTGGTAAGAGGACCCCTTGTGCTGTAGGAGATTAACCCTTTAGGGGGAGGGCTCTGGTTACTGATACTTTTGGGGGGCTATTGTTACTGGCTAGTGAGGGCAGGCGGGATCATGTTCCACTAACTTGTGTCAAAAAATAAAATCTCACATGAACTCACCATACCCCTCACGGAATCCAAATGTGTAAAAATGTTTAGACATTTATATTCCAGACTTCTTCTCACGCTTTAGGGTCCCTAAAATGCCAGGGCAGTATAAATACCCCACATGTGACCCCATTTCGGAAAGAAGACACCCAAGGTATACCGTTAGGGGTATATTGAATTCATGAAAGATTTAAATTTTTGTCCCAAGTTAGCAGAAATAAATTTCCGCTAACTTGTGCCAATTTTTTTTTTTCTATGAACTCGCCATGCCCCTCATTGAATACCTTGGGGTGTCTTCTTTCCAAAATGGGGTCACATGTGGGGTATTTATAATGCCCTGGCATTTTAGGGGCCCTAAAGCATGAAAAGAAGTCTGGGGTCCAAATGTCTAAAAATGCCATCCTAAAAGGAATTTGGGCCCCTTTGCGCATCTAGGCTGCAAAAAAGTGTCACACATGTGGTATCGCCGTACTCAGGAGAAGTTGGGGAATGTGTTTTGGGGTGTCATTTTACAAATACCCATGCTTGGTGAGATAAATATCGTGGTCAAATGCCAACTTTGTATAAAAAAATGGGAAAAGTTGTCTTTTGCCGAGATATTTATCTCACCCAGCATGGGTATATGTAAAATGACACCCCTAAAAACATTCCCCAACTTCTCCTGAGTACGGCGATACCACATGTGTGACACTTTTTTGCAGCCTAGGTGGGCAAAGGGGCCCACATTACAAAGAGCACCTTTCGGATTTCACAGGCCATTTTTTACAGATTTTGATTTCAAACTACTTTGCACGCATTTGGGCCCCTAAAATGCCAGGGCAGTATAACTACCTCATAATTGACCCCATTTTGGAAAGAAGACACCCCAAGGTATTTCATGATGGGCATAGTGAGTTCATGGAATTTTTTATTTTTCATCACAAGTTAGTGGAATATGAGACATTGTAAGAAAAAAAAAATTCAGCTTTTTCCGCTAACTTGTGACAAAAAATAAAAAGTTCTATGAACTCACTATGCCCATCAGCGAATACCTTAGGGTGTCTACTTTCCGAAATTGGGTTATTTGTGGGGTTTTTCTACTGTCTGGGTAGAACCTCAGGAAACATGACAGGTGCTCAGAAAGTCAGAGCTGCTTCAAAAAGCGGAAATTCACATTATTGTACCATAGTTTGTAAACGCTATAATTTTTACCCAAACCATTTTTTTTTTCACCCAAACCTTTTTTTTTATCAAAGACATTTAGAACAATAAATTTAGAGAAACATTTATATATAGATGTCGTTTTTAAAAAAAAAAATTTACTACTGAAAGTGAAAAATTTAATTTTTTTGCAAAAATTTCGTTAAATTTTGATTAATAACAAAAAAAGTTAAAATGTTAGCAGCAATTAAATACCACCAAATGAAAGCTCTATTCGTGACAAGAAAAGGAGGTAAAATTCATTTGGGTGTTAAGTTGCATGACCGACCAATAAACGGTGAAAGTATGTGTAGTGCAGAATTGTAAAAAGTAGTCTGGTCATTAAGGGTGTTTAAGCTAGAGGGGATGAAGTGGTTAAGAAACTGCAGGAGCAGAGAGCCCAATGTCAATGACATGTTCATCATAGAAAAAGTAGGGATGTTTTCCTTTTACTGTCCCAGACTTCTCTATGTCTGTATATACTGTGCTCAATGAGCACAGTATATATGAACTAGGAAGATGCAGTTGCACTTCCTACTCTGTTCTAACAATCATGTAATTAACAGGTCCCTGGGTAACTGCATGAGCTCCTGAGCCTTCAGTGAGGTTCAACAGCCTTGTAAAGCCTCTGGATACTGTATCCCCCTCTATCTAGGGCTAACATATCAACCCCAGGGACCGGAGCAATCAGCAATAATAATAAAAGTAATGTTAAATGCCTTCCAAATATCTCGTATAAACACAAGGGAGTCACAACGTGAAAAAAAAAGAGACAAAATAAATAAATTAACCTGCGACTAAGCCAGTTTTCATCTTAAGGACCAAGCATAATTTAGCAAATCTGACACGTGTCACTTTACGTATTAATAACTTTGAAATGATTTTACTTATCCAACCGATTCTGAAATTATTTTCTTGTGACACATCATACAGTTGTGTTCAAAATTATAGCAGTGTGTTTAAAAAAGTGAATAAAGCTCAAAATCCTTCTAATAGCTTTTATTTCCACACACACAAAAGCACTACACATTCTATTCCAAATCAAAACATGAAAAAAAATCTAATTTGTGTTGTTCCTCTAAAAAATATTGAAGAAAAGTGAATATTAAACTGTTCAAAAAAATAGCAGTGTTTGTATTCTTCTTTACAAACTTAAACATTCACAATATAAACTGAAAAATGTTTGAAGATTTTGCTTTCCTTTGAATCACTTAGGGTACTTTCACACTAGAGTTTTTCTTTTCCTGCACTGAGTTCCGTCCTAGGGGCTCTATACCGGAAAAGAACTGATCAGGCATATCCCCATGCATTCTGAATGGAGAGTAATCCGTTCAGAATGCATCAGGATGTCTTCAGTTCAGTCATTTTGACTGATCAGGCAAAAGAGAAAACCGAAGCATGCTACGGTTTTATCTCCGGCGAAAAAAACTGAAGACTTGCCGGAATGATGGATCCGTTTCTCCAGTCTGCGCATGCGCAGACCCAAAAAAAGGTGAAGAAAGTGAATGCCGTATCCGTTTTGCCAGATGACACCAGAAAGACGGATCCAGCATTTCAATGCATTTATTTGACTGATCAGGCATTTTTAAGACTAATCAGGATCCTGATCAGTCTTACTAATGCCATCATTTGGCATACGTTTTGCCGGAACTGCCTGGCGGATCTCTCTGCCACAAGTGTTAAAGTAGCCTTAACTAATATTTAGTTGTATAACCACAGGTATTCCAGCCCAGGATGATTGGACTACATTCCACAGTTCTCTATTTCTTGGTTTTGCCTCAGAAACTGCATTTTCGATGTCACCCCACAAGTTTCCTATTGGATTAAGATCCAGGGATTGGGCTGCCCACTCCATAATGTCAATATTGGTGGTCTGGAACCAAGGTGTTGCACGTTTACTGGTGTGTTTGGGGTCATTATCTTGTTGGAACACCCATTTCAAGAGCATTTCCTCTTCAGCATAAGGCAGCATGATCTCTTCAAGTATTCTGATGTATTCAAACTGATCCATGATCCACTGATGCAGATTGTCACGGATGGTGTAACAGAAAACAAGAAGTTACAAATAAGGATCCTACTGGCTTGATCCAAAACTAAGGAACAAAAGGGTGACCCCTATTTAAGCCCTGAAACTCTCCCTGTCTTCTCAGCCCATGCAAAGATCTCTATGATAGAAAATTGCATGCCCTCGTGCCTCGACTGTATGACACCTGAACACCCTATAATAGTGAGGGGACACGACCACCGGCTCCCTACACTTAATACGGAGGGAGTCAGGGTCACCTAGGATCAAGCAAACAGGAAAACACAAATCAATGAACAGACTTATCTGTAGAAGGATCAGTTGTAGCATCCAGCATGTACACACTCCAGGAAGTTGTATAAACTGCAAAGTGATGCAGTATGGGAAGGGATTTAAAGGGATGCAATCAGTGCAACTACATGACAGCTGAGAGAGGCAAACAAGATGACAAAACGAAAGCAAAACAAAAGAACCTCAAGCAGGAGGTTCTGAAGAACGTCTGTCAGAGCTTCTCAGATGTCTGGTGGTGACACAGATACTGTAACTTGGCTTCACATAGGTGTTTTCTTATTGTGACAGTACTCACAGGTAATTTTAGACTTTCTTTGATCTTCCTGGAGCTGATTGTTGGCTGAGTCCTTGCCATTTTGGCTATTTTTCTATCCATTTGAATAGTAGTTTTTTGCTTTCTTCCACATCTTTCAGGTTTTGGTTTCCATTTTAAAGCATTTGCGATCATTTTAGCTGAGCAGCCTATCATTTTCTACACTTCTTTATATGCATTCTCCTCTCCAATAAACTTTTTAATCAAGGTACACTGCTCTTCTGAACAATGTCTAGAACTACCCATTTTACCCAGAATTTCAAAGAGAAATGGACATGTAGCCAGCATGTACAACATTTGCTGCCTTCCTTCCTTAAATAAAGGCAATAATTGCCACCTGTTTTTCCAAAAATTAATGACCTCACTCATTGAACTCCACACCGCTATTATTTTGAACATGCCCCTTTCAATAAGTGATTGAATTACAGAGAATCAGCAGCATGCATGTCATGACTGTTGGGTCTGTTGGGTTTCTATTACTCACCTGACAAAGCCTACGTGGCGAAACATGTGTCGAGGTTGATGCTTTTGGGGATCTGTGTCACCAGTTTACAGCAGCAATATGGGTAGGTAACATGGTACCCTGTGCTGGGTTGGACGGGTGGCTATAGTTATTTTGTATATTTTCATCTTTATGCTAGTACTCCACCACCCTTTGAATACCCTACAACGTCCATATGTGTGCTGCTCAAGACTGAGAGGATGTTAGTTGTTATCAATTAGGGAACAGCATTTGCACCCGCAACTATCCTGTGTCTGTAGCTCCTGCTAAATTGTTATGTGACTTGCTGTCTATGGTTACGCTTATCCCCAAATGTGATTCTCCATATAGGCTCAGTCTTCTTGTCCTGTCCCCCTTTGTGCTTTTACCTATACTGATTATGTCAATTGATTTGAATAAAATGAGATTGTTTATCGTTATACATCCTCGCTCTTTATTTGTGTAGTGTTTCTATTACTCTACCACACCTGCTAGTAAATTATTTGCTATGTAGAAATATAATTTCTACCAAACACAGTTATTGATTAGGTTGGTGATGTCTGACTGCTATTATTTTGAACACAACTGTATTTCATGTTAGTGGAATATTTGAGTAGATATAGTTTACCTAGATTAAAAAAAATAATCAAATATTAAAAGAAAATGTATTTTCTAAATTTGCATTTCTCTGCTTTTAATACAAATAGAGAAAATTCATAAAATAGTTATAGATTAACATTTCCCATATGTCTACTTTATGTTGCCATCATTTTGTTAAAGTCATTTTTATTTTTTTAGGCCATTAAAAGGCTTAGAATTTTTAAAGCATTTTATAAAATTTTCAAGAAAATTTCCAAAATACTCTTTAAGGACCAATTCAGTTATGACATCACTTTGAGGGGCTTACATAACAGAAACTACCCATACATTACCCCATTTTAGAAACTACATCCCTCAAAACAGTGTTCACTTCAGATGGAAAAAAATGACAAATTTTCTAAGAAACTAATATATAGCACTTAAATATAAAATGGAGGGCACTCAAATGTCTAGATACACATAAATTATTTATTTGAGATAAAATGTAATTTATAAAATTGTAAACCACAGGGGTGTAAAAAAGTGGTTCCAAATAAGTGGTGTTAGGGTTGTTTGGGCCACAATGCGTAATGTTATTACATATACCACAGGGATGTAGAATAGGTGGTCCCAAATGAGTGGCGTCAGAGTTATTTGAACCACAATCCGCAGTTGTCCTATGTAGACCACAAGTTCTTATATGTTAAAAGTTAGTACTAGTACAGGTGATCAGTCTGTCTAGTATAATAAAAATATGTGTAACATCCACCCTAGAGTGGGCCTGTGTGTGCCCCGCTAAGTATGACCTAGGTATCCAGGTATCAAAGATAGAATGCACTGTAACCGCAACCTGAAGGCAAAATATATCAGGTGGTGTTACAGTTCCTTATTGTGTCCGGGTGGATGGAGACAGTCTAATATATATTAAAGCTGGAACAGTCTTACCCCATCGGAGATATATCCGGGTGGGTGGTATATACTGGCGGTGGTCCGATCCTGGGGAGCGTTGGTGCTCACGTCGACTTGCTCAGCTTCTCTTGTCTGTAGTGGTGTCTCCTTGTCACTGACAGAGATACGCCCAGAGTCACGTGAGAAACTATCCTTTGCACCACATGGGACGCAACTAGAGACATCGGAGTCTCTCCCTGAGCAACGCGAGACGCCATCCTCTACACCACGTGGGACGCTACCAGAGATACCGGAAGAAGGAGACACCACTACAGACAAGAGAAGCGGAGCAAGTCGACGTGCGCACCAACGCTCCCCAGGATCGGACCACAACCAGTATATACCATAACAGACAAATTAGTGAAATGTTACCTGTCTACTAGTTATAGCAGTGGTACATCACACCCAAAAATTGGTGAATTTCACAAGAAAATGTAAAAGACAAATTAGTGAAATGACATAAAATAAAATATGTACAAATAAAATGTAAATAAACTTGATTTATGAGATGGAGGTCCATATGGAGGAGAAGTTTGAGGCGGCGGTGGACGTAGCGGTGTAGGTGGAAACAGAGGTGGAGGAGGACAAAGTAACCAACACTGGTTTTTGGTTAAATTTTTGAATTTTTATTAGGGTACACTCCAAAAGAGTGTGAAATATCCAAAATACAACAATGAGCTGTCACGTACCGGCAGGACAGGTAGTGGATCCTCTGGACCAGAGAGGCGATGGCGCGGGTTGTACTAAAGGACCGGTTCTAAGCAGTTACTGGTCTTCACCAGAGCCCGCCGTAAGGCGGGATGGATTTGCTGTGGCGGTAACTACCAGGTCATGTCCCCTAGTAACAACTCGACCTCTCTGGCAGCTGATAAGGCGTGGTACACAGGGAGAAGGCAAGAGCGTAGTCGGACGTAGCAGAGGTCAGGGCAGGCGGCAAGGTTCAAAGGCGAGTAGACGGTAGCAACGGGTTCGGCAACAGGCAAGGCAAACTAACACAGTGGAATGCTTTCTCTGAGGCACAAGGCACAAAGATCTGGCAGGAAGCTGTGGGAGGAAAAGGTATAAATGGGCAGTGCACAGGTGCAGCCTAATTAAGTCAGCACTGCCTCTCACAAACCTTAACCCTTAATAACCCCTTTGGACCAGGCACCAATCACTGGTGCACTGGCCCTTTGAATCTAAGAGTCCCGGCGCGCGCGCGCGCTCCCAAGAGAGCAAGGACGCACACGCCGAGACACTGGAGTGCTGCCTGGGGGCATACGCTGTGAGCGCTCCGAGGCCAGCAGGGGACCCGGAGCGCTCAGTGTAACATGAGCAATTGCGCTGTAGTATAACAATAGCTGGTTAAGCCCAGTATACATGTCTATTCTGCACAAGGTCCTGTGGGATCCATGCCTGTTTCATCTTAATGAACGTGAGATGGTCCACATTGACTGTGGACAGGCGGCTGCACTTGTCTGTGATAACGCCCCCTGCCGTGCTAAACACACGTTCAGACAATACACTGGCTGCAGGGCAGGCCAGCAGCTCCAAGGCGTAAAGGGAAAGCTCAGGCCATGTGCCCAATTTGGAGACCCAAAAGTTGAAGGGGGCAGACCCGTCATTCAGTACGTGTAGGCGTGTGCACACATACTGCTGCACCATTTTGCTGAAATGCAGCCTCCTGCTAAGGCGTTCCATATCAGCTGGTGGTGCTGGTTGTTATGGCGTACTGACAAAGCTTTTTCACATTTCGGCCATGCTAACCCTGCCTTTTGAGGTGCTGGTGGTGCCCCAGCTGCATTGGAGACCTCTTCCTCCTCCTCTGCCTTCGCCTTGTGCTTCCACTGTGCCAACACTGTCAGGTGGGAAAGCCACCAGCAGCACGTCCACCAGCGTGTGCTTGTACTCGCTCATCTTACGATCATGCTCCAGTGACGGAATTAAGGACGGTACATTGTCCTTGTAACAGGGATCCAGCAGCGTGGCCACCCAGTAATCAGCACAAGTTAGAATGTGGGCAACTCGGTGGTCGTGGAGAAACTGCAGCATGTAATCGCTCATGTGTGCCAGGCTGCCCAGAGGCAACAAAAAACTGTCCTCTGTGGGAGGTGTATTGTCTGTGTCCTCTCTATCCCCCTAGCCACACACGAGTGATGGCCATGAGCTGGTTTGGGTGCCACCCTGCTGTGAACACAGTTCCTCCTCCTCCATTTCCACCTCGTCATCCTCCAGAACTGTCCCCTGGATGGACAATTGTGTACTATGCATTTGTGGGTGCAGGAAGGTTCAAGATTGAATGACTGGCCAGAAGCCCTATGAAATCGCCAGGAGCATTTTTTCAAGGAGGCATAGAAGTGGGATAGTAAAGCTGAGAACGGCATTATCGGCACTGGCCATTTTGGTGGAGTACTCGAAACAGCGCAACAAGGAACATAGATCTCGCATGGAGGCCCAGTCATTGGTGGTGAAGTGGTGCTGTTCCGCAGAGCGACTCACCCGTGCGTGCTGCAGCTGAAACTCCACTATTGCCTGCTGCTGCTCACACAGTCTGGTCAGCATGTGCAAGGTGGAGTTCCACCTTGTGGGCACATCGCATATGAGATAGTGAGCGGGAAGGCCTAAGTAACGCTGCATCGCTGACAGGCGAGCAGCAGCAGGGTGAGAACGCCGAAAGCATGCACAGACGGCCTGCACTTTCTGCAGCAGCTCTGACATATGGGGGTAATTTTTAAGGAACCTCTGCACCACCAAATACAGCACATGCAAGGGATGTGCGTCAAACCGGCTAGTCCCAGAACTGCTACAAGATTTTGTCCATTATCGCACACCACCAGGCCGGGCTTGAGGCTCACTGGCACCAACCACTGTCATGCTGGACAGGATACATGATACACAGAATACCACCAAACAAGTGTCTAGGCAAAAACCTAGGGATAAAGGTCACCTCCTGACAAATCCCTACCAGCTCTCCCTAGACGTCTATGTCCACGTTCAGACCCTGAAGGTGGGAGTGAGCGTGTCCCTATGCCTAGGCTGAAGATTCCCTAAAATCCCTAAGATGGTGAAAGGGGGAAAGAGGCAGCTGGCTCCCTTTAGGACCTGGAGGGGGCAGGCGTCTCTTTAACAGCCTCGACAGACAACCACAAGGAAAACAAAAACCAACTTATCTTGTACTGAGCAGGAACAGCAAATCCTTCTTTCCTTCCTTTTAACTGAGCAAGACAGAAACTATAACCCGCACAGGACACTGGGAGTGAGCGTAATTTAAACTCATACCAACGACCCCACCCAGTGCACCTGAATGGAGGCGGATACAGCTCAACTCCAAAACAAAAACAAAAGGCTACACACGTGCTGCTAACCTGGAAGACCTCTGCACATAACCTGAGCAGGGCATCACAGTACCCCCTCTTCTACGGGTGACCTCCGGACACCCCGGCCCAACTTTATCTGGGTGGGATCTGTGAAAAGCCCTCACCAGTCGGCTGGCACTAAAATCCACAGCCGGAACCCACATCCTCTCCTCAGGGCCGTATCCCCTCCAGTATACCAGGTACTGAAGGGAACCCCAAAGAAATCTTGAGTCGAGAACTCTAGAGATCTCGCACTCTAAATTTCCATCAACCAGAACAGGGGGAGGAGGCAATGGCGATGGTTCCACCGGTTTCACATATTTCTTCAGTAAAGACCTGTGGAACACATCATGGATCCTCCAAGTCTGCGGAAGATCCAGACAAAACGCTACTGGATTGACCACCGCAGATTTTTTGTAAGGTCAAATAAATCTTGGACCCAGTTTCCAAGATGGTACTCTCAGATTAATATTTTTAGTAGATAACCACACCAGATCACCCACACACAGGTCCAGACCAGTCATACGTCTCTTGTTAGCCATTCGCTTATACCTCTCACCCACCTTCTTCAAATTCACTTGGATCCTCCGCCAGATAGAAGACAAGGCAGAAGAAAATCTCTCTTCCTCTGGCATCCCAGAGGAACTAGTCTCAGAAAAGGTACCAAACTGAGGATGAAAACCATATGCGCCAAAAAATGGCGACTTACCCGTGGACTCCTGCCTACGGTTATTCAAAGCAAAGGGATAAGAATGAGGACCAGTCCTCCTGATTCTCAGCCACAAAGTACCTCAAGTAGGTCTCCAGGTTTTGATTAGTACGCTCTGTCTGCCCATTCGACTGCGGATGAAAAGCGAAGAGAGCGAAAGTTGAATGCCAAGCCAAGAGCAGAACGCCCTCCAAAACCTGGAGACAAACTACGTTCCCCTATCAGAAACCACATCCGAGGGAATGCCATGTAATTTCACGATATTATCAACAAAAATCTGAGCAAGAGTCTTGGCATTGGGCAGACTAGCTAACGATACAAAGTGAGCCATTTTACTAAAACGGTCAACAACCACCAAAATTACTGTTTTCCCGGAGGAACTCGGCAGATCCATAATAAAGTCCATAGACAAGTGCGTCCAAGGACGAGACAGAATAGACAAAGGAAGAAGTGAACCAGAAGGTCGAGTGTGAGCAACCTTTGACCGTGCACAGGTTTCCCAAGCTGCTACGTAGTCCTCAACACTCTTACATAACCCAGGGCCACCAAAACCTCTGGGACACAAGATCAAAGGTGGACTTACCACCAGGCTGTCCAGCAAGGACAGTATTGTGATGTTACTTGAATACCTTGTATCGCAGTCCATCAGGAACAAACAACCTCCCTGGGGGACAAGAACCAGGAGCCCCCTCCTGGGCTCCCAACACCTCCATCTCCAATTTGGGGTACAGAGCGGAGACCACCACCCCATCAGCCAAAATCGGAGCAGGATCCTCTGAATCACATCCTCCAGGAAAACTGCGAGACAGTAAGTAGCCACAAAATTGAACCAGGTAAAGAACAGTGACCATCTCGCCTGTCTAGGATTCAGATGCTTGGCAGATTGCAGGTAAGCCAAATTCTTATGATCAGTATATACTGTAATAGGATGAGACGCCCACTCCAACCAGTGACGTCATTCCTCAAAGGCCAATTTGATGGCCAGCAATTCTCTATCTCCTACGTCATAATTCCTCTCGGCGAGCTTCTTGGAAAAAAAAAAAGCACACGGAACCCATTTGCCAGGAGATGAACCATGCGACAGCACTGCTCCAACCCCCACTTCTGATGCATCAACCTCCACCATGAAAGGCTGAGACACATCGAGCTGCACCAGAATGGGAGCAGACGCAAAACATTCCTTAATAGCCGAAAAGGCCTGCAATGCCTCATCCGACCAGACAGAGACGTCGACACCCTTCTTAGTCATATTGGTCAGAGGTTTTACAATGGTAGAATAGTTCAAGATAAATTTTCTATAATAATTAGTAAACTCCAAAAACCGCATCAAAGCTTACTGATTCTCCGGTCGGTCCCATTCCAGAACCGCCCAGACCTTTTCGGGGTCCTTGCGAAAACCAGAGTCAGAAAGCAGATATCCCAGAAGCTGAAGCTCCTGCACAGAAAACACACATTTCTCCAATTTGGCATATAATTTATTCTCCCGAAGGATCGACAAAGCCTGTCTTACATGATCCTGATGGGTCTTCAGATCAGGAGAGTAAATTAGAATGTCATCCAAACTACCACGAACCTCCCCACAAAATGATGGAAAATGTCATTGACAAATTGCTGAAATACCGCTGGCGCGTTAGTTAACCCAAAAGGCATAACCAGATTCTCGAAATGACCCTCGTGCGTGTTAAAGGCCGTTTTCCACTCATCCCCTTCCTTGATTCTGATCAGATTGTAGGCCCCTCTTAAATCCAACTTGGAGAACACCTTGGCTCCAACAATTTGATCAAAAAGATCGGAGATCAAAAGAAGGGGATACGGATCACGGACCGTAATACGGTTTAATTGCCGGAAATCCAAACAAGGTCTCAGCGATCCATCCTTTTTCTTTACAAAGAATAAACCAACTGCAACCGGAGACTTAGATGGCCTAATATGACCTTTTGCCATACTCTTGGCAATATACTTCCTCATGACCTCTCTTTCAGGTTGAGAAAGATTGTAAAGCCGAGACTTTGGCAACTTAGCCCCTGGGATGAGATTAACTGGACAATCACAGTGACGACGAGGGGGCAATTCCTGAGCCCCACCCTCCGAAAAGACATCCACAAAATCTGAGAGATACTAAGTTAAAGCCATAGTAGACACACCAGAGATAAATGTGCTAAGACAATTATCCGAACAAAATTCACTCCAACCAATGATCTGTCTTGCTTGCCAATCTATAATTGGGTTATGTTTTGTCAACCACGGTAGACCTAAGACTATAGGAGCGGGCAAGTCCTTCATGACAAAATAAGACATGATCTCAACATGTTAATCACCCACCCTTAACTGAATACCATGAGCAATATATAAGTGAGACTCCTTTGAGAAAGAGGGGAAGAATCAATTGCGAAAACCGGAATCTCTCTTTCTAAAGTTCAAGTAATTAGACCCAGATTTGAAGAAAAAGAAAATCAATAAGGTTTACCCCAGCACCACAGTCAATGAATACTTCAACAAAAAAAATTCTTGAGTCTAGCTGGAAGGAGAAAACGAGTATTACAGAGAGCTTGCATACCTTTTATTTTTCTTTAAGTAAACCTGTTTGTGATTCTTTCTCATCAACATGTGGTTTAACAAAAGGACAAGCAAAAATAAAATGACCACTTTTAAAAAATTCTTCCACTGACCGGAGGACCAGAGAACCGGACGGCAGAGAAAAGGCCCAGGATTGCGCGTCCCCTTTAAGCAGGGATATGATTATCCCTACCCTTTGACTCTAATCACCACAGCCGAAAATACAGCTTGCATGACTCTTTAAAGCGGATAAAGTCATCCACACCCCCTGCAAATCTATCAGGGAGAGTGACTTTAAGATCCCCATAAATTTTACTTCCTCCTGTTGCACCTGATGCCAGAGCATTCTGACACTGTGTGACCGAATTATGCAGATCAGCAACCTCTAGGGATAATCGCTGCATGCGATCAACTAGAGCATCAATTGACTCCATCTCAAAACAGCTGAGAAATGGTAGTCAAAGTATTGGAGGGTTATAATGTCACGCTGGACAGGATACAAGATACACACAATACCACCAAACAAGTGTCTAGGCAAGAAGCTGGGGATAAAGGTCACCTCCTGACAAATCCCTACCAGCTCTCCCTAGACTTCTATGCCCACGTTCAGACCCTGAAGAAAGGCAGATACAGCTCAACTCCAAAACAAAAACAAAAGGCTACACATGTGCTGCTAACCTGGCAGACCTCTGCACATAACCTGAGCAGGGCATGAAAGCCACTCATCGGTCTGTTGTTCAAGGCCCGTCTACAGCTCCTGCGCGGTGTGGTGTTTAAAACTGCCTGCTGCCGTTTACCCCTGGCTGTGATGAGGAGCTGGTAGAGGATGAGAAAGCGGAGTAGAAGGAGGACGCAACAAGAGGCAAACTGAAGCACCCTGCAATCTTCGGTGGTGGAAGGACATGCGCCAAACTGCTATCCGCCTCAGGCCCAGCTGCCACTGCATTTAGCCAATGTGCTGTTATGAAGATATAACGTCCCTAACCGGGCATACTGGTCCACGTATCCGTAGTTAGGTGGACGTTGCCACAGATGGCGTTTTGCAGTGCACACCGTATTTTGTTTCCCACTTTGATGTGCAGGGAAGGGATGGCATGCCTGGAAAAGTAGTGGCGGCTGGGCACGACATACTGTGGGACAGCCACCGCCATAAGGCTTTTAAAACTCTCCGTCTCCACCAGAAGGAATGACAGCATTTCAAAGGCCAGTCATTTTAAAATGCTGGCATTCAGGGCCAGGGATTGTGAGTGGGTAGCGGGGTACTTCCTCTTCCGCTCCAGTGTTTGGGAGATGGAGAGCTGAACACTTCCGTGGGACATTGTGGAGATGCTTGATGACCCAGATGGTGGTGTTACTGGCAGATCCTCTGTTTGTGGGGTGGCAGGTGCCACTGTCACTCCAGAGTTGGATGAAGCGGCTGAGACTGCAGCAGAAGAGGAAGCAGAGACCTTTCTTGGTTTTTGAGGTGTCTACTCCACTGCAGCTCGTGCTTTGCACTTAGATGCCTGGTCATGCAGGTTGTGCTCAGGTTGAGAACGCTTATGCCTCACTTCAGGCTCAGATTGCACAGCGTGCAAACCACTAGTGTCTTGTAGTCAGCACATTGTCTGAAGAACTGCCACACCAGGGAACTCCTTGGAGCTGGCTTTGGTGTGTTCGGTCCCTTGCTGCGGTGGGCTCTGCTTTTGCACCCTGCTCCCTCTTCTGCTGTGCTGGTGGCTCTGTGCGACCACCGCCTCTTCCCCCGAACTACACAGGTCACTCGCATGACCTTGATTCCATGTGGGATAGAGGACCTCATCGTCCTCCACATCATCTTTCACCCAGTCTTCACCCCTGCACTTCTTGTCGGTCTGCACACTTTCGAAATCCACAGCAGTTGGCACCTGTGTTTCGTCATCATCCGAGATGTGCTGCGGTGGTCCTCTCATGTACTCATCTTGAAACATAAGTGGTTGGGCATCAGTGCACTTAATATCTTCCACTTCTGGTGCAGGGATAGGTGGATGGCCCTGGAAAACCCTGCTAGCAGAGTCATAAAAAAGCAGAAGAGACTGCTGCATGACTTGGGGCTCAGACTGCTTGGCTGATTTGCAAGGGGGTGAGGTGAAAGACTGATGGACATCGGCCGCAGGTGCAAACTCTGATCTTTCAGCAGGAGACTGGGTGGGAGACAATGTAACGGAACTGGAGGCACTGTCAGCAACCCAATCTACTATTGCCTGTGTTTGTTCTGGCCTCACCATTCGTAGAGCCGCATTTGGCCCGACCAAATACCGCTGAAGGTTCTGTCGCCTACTTGCACCTGAGGAAGGGGTTTCACTTGTGCGTGTAGCTAGCACAGATTGACCACGTCCTGTCCCTGCAAAAGGAGCTCCATCAGTAGCACCACGACCGGGTGACGCTCTCCTCATATTTCTCAAATTTAGGATTTGCCCTAAATAGGTGGGGGGGGGGGGGGGGGTTTGTAGCAGAATAGAACAACAATATCTAAAGGGTGTATCTCACAATGACAGATGCTGCAAAATTAAGATTTTTGTCCTAAATAGGTGGGTTTTTTTTTTATAGCACAATAGCACAGCAGTGTCTAAAGTGTGTATCTCACACTGACAGATGCAGACAAGGCCGCAAATTAAGTATTTTGCCTAAAAATTCTGTTTTTTTTTAAATAACAGAATATGGCAGCAGTATCTAAAGCATGTATCTCACACTGACAGATGCAGACAAGGGCGCAAATTAAGTATTTTGCCCTGAAAGGGTGTTTTTTTAAATAACAGAATATGACAGCAATATATAACGTTTGAATTTCACACAAACAGATGCAGCAAGGGTTGTAAAATTGAGTATTTTGCCCAAAAAGGGTGTTTTTTTAAAACCCAGAAAATTATTGCTGTAGTTCAAGCTTCTATTTGACTGTCACAAATGTACATATGCTGTGCTGTTGCACAGAACTTGAATAACATAGCCGCCCACCTAACTAACAACGGATAAAAGTAATCTTTCTGGGTCACTGGGCTCAGGGCAGGGTAAAAAGATTGTGCACTGCACCCACAAAACTAAATCTAGGTAGATCACTGAGTTGACAAGCACTTCTGATTAAAGATTCTGTCCTATTCTCTCCCTCACAGCAGCAGCATCCTATCCCTACACTAATCAGAGCAAAGTGACGTGCAGCGCTACGTGACTCCAGCTTATATAGATGTTGGGTCACATGCTGCACTGGCCAATCACAGCCATGCCATTAGTACGCATGGCTGTAATGGCTTCTAAGGGCACAGAGGTAAATGCTTGTTGATTGGCTGCTCTGCAGCCTTTTAAAAAGTGCCATAAATTAGCCGAACACCAAACCCGAACCCAAACTTTTACTGAAAATGTTTGTTTTCAGGTCCGGTGTCCAAAAATCCTAAAGTTTGGTACAAACCCGAACTTTACAGTTTGGCTTGGCTCAACCCTAGTCATGATTCCTCCCTGCTTAAGTTGCTTGTGGGCCAATGACTCATTGGCCCACAAGCAAGAATCAGGGAGGAATCGTGTTCAGATGGAAAAAAAATACGAATACTCAAGTAATACTCAACATTACTGTCAGTCTCTCCAGTGCCTTACCGGGTGTAGCCCCTTGCTGCTGACACAGGGGGTGTTTTGCCATCTTCCCTTTTGTGTGCTTCCGCCTGGTAAAGTGTTGCTGTTTTTGCCTTGTCTGATCTTCTGTACCTGCCCTGTGATCATGTTGTTGTTTCCTTGTCCATGCCTTGCCTGATCTTCTGTACCTGTTTTGTGTATGGATCCACTCTGTTCCGTTTCTAGCCTAGCAGTGCTTTAACTGCATCTGATAGCTTGGCATTGCTAAACTGCTTCCAATCCTGCCTATTCCATGTCAAGCCTGGCAGTGCCTACTGCTTATGATCTAGTCTGTTGCTTGTCTGTCCTGCAGTGCCTTACTGCCTCTGTTCCAGTGTTTGTCCTGCTTTCCTGAGAGGGCCCCTGGGTTCTCCAGAGGTAGGCTCTCTTATCTGTGTGCAGCTCCATCTGAGACTGCCATGCTTCTATTCTGTTTGGGGTCCAGGCATCTGCTTCTGTGCTGGTTCCCATTTGTCTTGTTGTCTGATCCATGTCTTGTGTTTGGTTCGGTTTTTGTCCTGTTGCCTGTTCCGTTGGTGCTTGTACAAGCGTGGTTCTTGGCAGGTGGGGGCCAGGTGTATCGGAACCGTCCTGGAGGTGTGACCAGTGAGCCCTCGGCCCAGTTCATCCCCACCACCAAGGGTTCTGTGAAGAACGGGGCTCACTGGCTCTTTACCCTCCTGGGTTTTGACTCTGGTATGCCGGTGCACTTGGTTCTGTGGTAGGTCTACCACTATTGCCTAACCTGCATATATTGTACTGTCATGTTTTTTTTATTACATGTGTAATAAAGTATTCTGTTGGTGCCCGGTCTGAATCTTGTCTGTGTCCTGTTTGCAAGACGTCCCAGAGGTCTACCTTGGGCCTCCGGTACGTGACAAGATCATAACATTCTTGTTTTGCGTGTGGATTTTTATCAGTGTTAGAATAAAGGCAAATTTTTAGCTGTATATTGTACTGGATCGAAGTTTATATGGTAAATGTAAAGGGGTGCAACTGTAGCAAACAGGTAGTCATTATATCGGTAATATCCTTTTTCCTCTAGCTACTTAACAGATACAAAAGATTTTTCTTGCTTAAAGTGATGTACAAAACTCTTTGGCATCTGTGAGGATTAACAAAGCCATAAAGACTAGTCAATGGGAGAACCCCAGGCACCCCCTCTTCTGAAGAGGGGAGGGTGTTGGGACTCTAGTTCAGCTTAGGAGTCTCTGCTCTGACTGCATATATAGCTATGTCCATATATGGAGTCAGTACTTGGGGACGCCCCAGTGTATTTAAATCTAATTTAGCCTGTATTTCCGAAAGTTTCTGCTGGGTTGTGAACTCACAACCTTCTGTATTAGAGGCAAGGCACTTAACCAATCAGCAATAATAGCTGCATAATCAGTTAATTCTACTCTAGTGTACTGTTCTTCTACTGGGACCTATACAGTAGATGTCTCATATGTTTTTTGTTTTGTTTTGTTTTTTAAGTGCATTGCTATGCAACAATTTAGTGTAGTGGTTAAAGCTCTGGGCTGTGCTGCTGAAGCTGTGAGTTCAAATCCTGTCACAAACTTTTTTTGAAATAGAGGCTAAACTTAATTTGAACATATATAAGTTTTTAGCCATAATATATATATACACATCTTGTATATTTTGAATAAAATATATAATATATTATAATATATATAAATAAATTATAGCTAAAACATCAGTAGTAGTTTCCAACATATTATGCATTCATATATATCAGAAGTATGATTTTATACATACAGTACAGACCAAAAGTGTTAATTCATAGTTTTGATGCCTTCAGTGTGGATCTACAATTTTCATAGTCATGAAAATAAAGAAAACTCTTTGAATGAGAAGGTGTGTCCAAACTTTTGGTCTGTACTGTATATATATATATATTTTTTATTTTTTATTATTTTTTTTTTTATTTTTGTAATTAGACATCTATTTTGTGCCATACATTTTTTACAGTTACAAAAAAATATATATAACATATAAATCTAATGTAACCTCTATTTCTGAAAAAGTTTGTGACGGGATTCTAACTCATAGCTTCTGCATCATAGCCCAGAACTTTAACCACTACACTATATAGCTACATATCCAGTCACAAAAAAAAAAGAAATAAATATGAGTCTTCTATAGGTAGAGGTCTCAGTAGAAGTACAGTACAGTATAAGTCTAATATATATATTTTTTTATTATTTTTATTAAGTTACTGGCTATGCAGCTATTATAGCTGAGTGGTTAAGTGCCTTGCCTCTAATGCACAGAGAGGATCGGCACTCGCTAGAGTAGTAAATGTGACCATTAAAATATTCTATAATTACTACTTTAGCGAGTGCCGGTCCTCTCTGTGCAAGTTTGTGTGGATTCTCCCTGGACGCGTGCACCACATCACTGATACACGGAGTGCCGGCTGTATCTTCTCTGCATCTATTTGCCTCTAATGCAGACGGTTGTGAGTTAGAATCCCGTCAAAAACTTTTCTAAAATACAAGCTAAATTATATTTAAATACACTGGGTTGTCGCCAAGCACTGACTTCATATATGGTCATAGCTATATATGGAGTCAGAGCACTGACTCCTAAGCTGCGGACTCACACTGAGGGATTCCCTCACTGTACAACGATCTTCTGCATAGAAATAGAGGCTAAATTAGATTTAAATACAATGACTTGAGCATCGCTCTCGAGCACACATGGTGTTCGGCCGAACTCCACGATGTGCCGAGCATAGCGATGCTCGAGCCGAACTGGTGTAATAAAGACGTCACATTCAGAATTTCTGCTGGGTCCAATAAACAGCACTAATGTCAAGAAATTAAATATAAATAGATTTTTCCCCCCTGAAGATGCCTAAGGAAATTTTTCATGTCATTGAACTATTCAACAGGCAAGGAAATTAGACTAAATTCATACTGCAAAAGTCATGCAAATATAACCCTCACTGTATTCCTGATGACATGGAAATCAATTTATATGCAATTTTAGACAATATATAAGATTGGGTCCTGGTAGAAATAGACAGTTAATTATTAATGGCTAGATTATTATTATTCCTAAATCTTTTTCCTTTCATTATATACATGTATATGTGTATATATATATATATATATATATATATATATATATTTTAAATGGCTCTACATTTAGCATTTTGATAAGATAGCAAAGCTGTAGAATGGAAAATGTAATGCATGAAATTAAACACTGCCAGGCTCACAGATACTAATGCTTGGTTTTGATTTTGTTCATCAAATAAATCACCTGTAAATCTCATCTAAATGATCTTCTGATATTTCATGGCTATCTAAGAGAAAAACCTTTTGGGTTTTAAAGTGCTCTGTAGTGAACTGGGACAAATTTTGTTTTTAAAGGAAATCTGTCACCAGGATAATCACTATTTAAGCCTAATAGCACTTAGTACCTTATTTCCAGATGTGCCTTTGTTCCAGAAATATATATTTTCTATTTTCTGAAAATCCAGTTTATTTGGTATCCAAATGAGCCAGTTAGGTGCCCAGAGGGGGCGTCACTCTTGCAGGAAGGAGCCCAGGCACGCCTTTTGCTAGTGCCCAAGTCCACCCTCATGCTGGGAGCAGGGAAAAGGGGGGCAGAGTTATTGCTTGAATGTAATGTAGGAGGGGTGGGTGAACAAAAGGGCATCTGTAAATAAGGTACTATTAGGCTATGGCTTTACTTCAATAGCCATTATCCTGATGACAGATTTACTTTAAACATGAACTTAGCTACTACATCTGTAGTGCGCTTTTCAGCAGGCTGTTGAGGCAGAGAACTGCCTGTAGTAGCTCTCTGGGTCCGCATAGCCAGATGTTATCACTATGCTCGTTGGCCCCATTGACTATAATCAGATCCGGCAGAGATCTGGATTCCATATCCAGGATTCAGATGGACAAAAATATTGTTGTGTGCATTGCAGTAACATATAGCTATGCTGGATCCAAAAAGCTCCGCTAGGTTGTTCTCTGCTGTAACAGATGCTAGTGTAAAACTAGCCTAAGCCTGTTTGGTATTGGAAAGAGTTCTATTAGTAGAAACCAGGCACATTATCTGTACATTCAGAATATAGGCAGGAATGCCCATAGATATCTGTATATCAAAAGACTGTTCTTCAATCTGTCAGCAAGCACAACCTTCGTTCTGCTGGTAGAGCAACAGGATGAAAGTTGGAAAATGAATCAGCAAATTTCTTGAAAATTGAAAATTGTTATGCATTCGATTTGCAGAATAATAAAAAATAATGGGTTCATACCCGAATAGTTTGTCAGAAATCGAATTGTACCTAGTCTCCTAGGACTTAGATTTTTAGGAAAAGATGTTCTCTTTTTTTTTTTATAAATGTTTACTCTTCCCTTTCTGTGGGGATTTGCTTTTGTAGGCAGGGTAAGTGGATGCATTACAGAGACAAAAACCAGTTTATAAAGCAAAACTTCAGTGTTTATTTACACATAAGGTATAGAACAAAACGCAAGTCACTTTGTAGTCGTGGTGTTTGTTAGTTCACACCCTGCTGGCAGATCTGCCTTGTTAAGTCCATAAGCAGGCTTTTCGAGGCCTGTTTCTCCTACACCCATGTCTCATCCCTCCAACTTGGCACAATGTCATGGTCTTACCTCCTTGCTGTTCCCTTCGTTTGACATGTGCTGGCGGCCATCTTGGTTTCTGGGTTTTCTTGTAGCCTCCCACCCTGCGGCTCCTCCTTCCCACTGGGAGGAGCTGGATGCCCAGCTCATATATATAGGAGGTCTGTGGCTTCAGTTCCTTGCTTGGTCCTCCTGTGTTCACATGCTTCCAAGACTGCTGCTGCTTCTGGTTCCTGATCCTGGCCTCGTCCGACTACCCCGTTGGTTCCTGATTCCGGCTTCGTCTGACTACCCCGTTGGTTCCTGATTCCGGCTTCGTCTGACTACCCCGTTGGTTCCTGTTCCTGGCTTCGTCTGACTACCCTTCTGGTTCCTGACCTCTGTCTCCGCAAGACCCTGCTTCGGTTTAGCCATCCGTTCGGACTTTGCTTACGGCTTGCTCTTCAATAAAACCTTCTTATTTTCCACTTATCTCTTGTTGTACGTCTGGTTCATGGTTCCATGACATTAGGACCAAGCCATGAATTCTGACGGTACAGGGCCACCCTCGCTACCTACGCTGGTTGCCAGACTTGATCAGCAGGATCACCTGTTGGGTCGGTTCGCTGTGGCGTTGCAAACCCTGCTTGAACGCACGGCTCATTTAGCTTCCGTTGCCGATGGGTCGGTTGTCGCTCCTGGGCCCGCTCCTACTGCCGCTCCGGTTGTTGCGCCAGAGTCTACCCTGACACCTGTTGCTGCGCCTGTGGTGTTTCAGGGTATGACCGGTTCTGCCCCCCTTCCACAGCGCTTTGGGGGAGAGCCAACTCAGTGCCGAGGTTTCCTTAACCAGGTGGGCATTTACTTCGAGTTGCTGCCACATGCCTTTCCTACTGAGAGATCAAGGGTGGGCTTCTTGATCTCGCTGCTCTCGGACAAGGCCTTGGCCTGGGCCAGCCCTTTATGGGAGAACAACAATCCGGTGGTTGCCGAGTTTTCCGGTTTTGTTGCTTCTCTTCGGAAGGTATTCGATGTGCCGGCTCGTGCTGCCTCTGCTGCGAAGCTCCTTATGTCCATCAGACAGGGTTCACGATCCGTAGCTGAATACGCCATTGAGTTTCGTACCCTGGCAGCAGAGGTGGGCTGGAATAATGAGGCTCTGGTCGCTGCTTTCTCTCATGGTCTCTCGGATGCCTTGAAGGATGAGGTTGCAGCTAAGGACCTACCAGTGGAGCTCGAGTCTCTTATTTCTTTCCTGATTTTGATTGACACCAGACTCAGGGAGAGACCTTCCTTTAAGGAGAGCCTGCGGAGGTCTCCTAACAGATTGGCGCCTACGTTTGCTGTCCCACCCGTGCCTCCCTCTCCTTCCACGCCTCCTGGGGATGACATGTCTGGGGGTGAACCCATGCAGCGGGGGTTTGCTCGCCTGTCTGAGGGGGAGAGGGTACTCCGGAGACGCGAGGGCCGATGCATGTACTGTGGTCTCGGTGGGCATTTTCGGTTGGCATGTCCGAACCGTCCGGGAGAACGCTCGCACCTGAGGTCCTGTCGGGGGCAGATCTTGGGTGGAGTCTCCTCGTCCCCGGTTTCCCGTGTTGACAAACCACTGATCACGGTTGTCCTCTCCTGGGTCGGGGGCTCGGTGACGACCCAGGCGTTGGTGGACTCTGGTGCTGGTGGTTTGTTCATTGATAGAGTGTTCGTTGCCGCCAATTCCATTCCTCTGCAGCCTCGAGGTTCCCCACTGGCTCTTGAGGCGATAGACGGCAGACCCCTTCTGCCGCCACACGTGACTCATGAGACCCTTCCAGTGGGGATAGCCATTGGTGCCGTTCACAGAGAGTCGGTCTGTCTCCAGGTTATTTCGTCTCCACACTACTCGGTGGTCTTGGGGTACCCCTGGCTCCAGAAGCATAATCCGACTTTCGATTGGAGATCGGTCGAGATCCTCTCGTGGTCACCGCAGTGTGGGGCTAGTTGCATCCATGGGCCTGTCAAGTTGCTGTGTACTTCCTCGGACTCTCTGTTGCCTCCTGAATACGAAGAGTACCGGGATGTATTCGATAAGGTGCGCGCGGTTGCCCTACCTCCGCACCGCCCATACGATTGTGCCATAGAGTTACAATCCGGTGCCATTCCTCCTCGTGGCAAAGTCTATCCACTGTCGGTAGCGGAGAATGAGGCCATGGAGGAGTACGTGAGGGAGGCGCTTTCACGCGGACACATTCGCAAATCCTCGTCCCCGGCAGGGGCTGGATTTTTCTTTGTGAAAAAGAAGGGCGGCGAGTTGAGGCCTTGCATCGATTACAGGGGTCTCAATCGCATCACGATCAAGAACGCTTACCCGATACCCTTGATTTCCGAGCTGTTCGATCGCCTCAAAGGGGCCACGGTCTTTACCAAACTCGACCTGAGGGCGGCATATAACCTGGTAAGGATCAAGGCGGGCGATGAGTGGAAGACCGCGTTTAACACCAGGACCGGTCATTATGAATCCTTGGTTATGCCCTTTGGGTTGTGCAATGCGCCCGCAGTCTTCCAGGAATTCATCAACGATGTTTTCCGTGACCTGTTGCAGCAGTGTGTGGTGGTCTATTTGGATGACATCTTGGTATATTCTGCATCCATGGAGGCCCACATTCTGGATGTCAGACGAGTGTTGCAACGCTTACGAGAGAACAAGCTGTTCGGTAAGCTTGAGAAATGCGAATTTCACCGATCCCAGGTAACCTTCTTAGGTTACATCATTTCCGCTGAGGGGTTCTCCATGGATCCTGAGAAGGTTTCGGCTGTCTTACAGTGGCCCCAGCCCAGTGGGCTTCGTGCCCTGCAGCGCTTTTTGGGCTTCGCCAATTATTATCGGAAGTTCATCAGGGACTTTTCCATGCTAGCCAAGCCTCTCACGGATCTGACCAGGAAGGGCAGTAATCCTCAGGTCTGGCCGCTCGAGGCCATCCGAGCTTTTGAGGCTCTAAAGTCCGCCTTTGTGTCGGCTCCGATTCTGTCGCATCCCAACCCTGGGTTGCCTTTTGTCCTCGAGGTGGACGCGTCTGAGACGGGAGTAGGCGCCCTCCTGTCTCAGCGTAGAACACCAGAGGGTCCTCTGCTTCCTTGTGGGTTTTACTCCCGGAAACTGTCTTCCGCGGAGTGCAACTATCAGATTGGTGACAGGGAGTTATTGGCCATCGTGCAGGCCCTTAAAGAATGGAGGCACTTGCTCGAGGGCTCGGTGGTTCCGGTTCTCATCCTGACGGACCACAAGAATCTGACCTACCTCTCTGAGGCCAAGAGATTGACACCACGTCAGGCCAGATGGGCTCTGTTCTTGTCACGTTTTAATTACGTGGTCTCCTACCTACCCGGCTCCAAGAACATCAGAGCGGATGCCTTATCACGGCAGTACTCCGAGCTGTCCGGGGAGGAGTCGATTCCGACTACGGTCATACCCCCGAATCAGATCCTGGCCGCTATTCGCACCAGCCTGACTTCTCCTCTGGGTGAGCAGATTTTGGCGGCTCAATCTGGTGCTCCCTCTGGGAGACCCAACGGCAGATGTTTTGTGCCTGAGGAGTTGCGCACTCGGTTGTTGCGAACCTACCATAACTCCAAGGCCGCGGGGCACCCTGGAAAGAATCAGCTGTCCTGGGCGGTCTCACGTCTGTTCTGGTGGCCTTCTCTACGTTCCGACATCGCCGCATATGTAGCGGCATGCTCCGTTTGTGCCCAGAGTAAGTCCCCTCGGCACCTTCCGTTGGGCCTTTTGCAACCCATAGCCACCGGGGAGCGTCCATGGTCACACCTGGGGATGGATTTCATTGTGGACCTCCCTGCATCCCGAGGCCATACGGTCATTCTCATGATTGTGGATCGGTTTTCCAAAATGTGCCACTGTGTTCCTCTCAAGAAGTTACCCTCTGCACAAGAGTTGGCCTCGATTTTTGCCAGGGAGGTCTTCCGGTTGCACGGTTTGCCCAAGGAGATTGTGTCGGATCGGGGGAGTCAGTTTGTGTCCAGGTTCTGGCGCGCCTTTTGCTCCCAGTTGGGGATTCATCTCTCTTTCTCCTCGGCCTACCACCCTCAGTCCAATGGGGCCGCAGAACGATCCAATCAGGCCTTGGAGCAATTCCTTCGTTGCTATGTCTCCGATCACCAAGACAATTGGGTTGACCTCCTGCCTTGGGCTGAGTTTGCCAGGAACACGGCGGTGAACTCTTCCTCTGGGACGTCTCCCTTCATGGCCAATTATGGGTTCCAACCTGCCGTGTTACCGGAGGTATTCTCTCCCCAGGATATTCCGGCTGTGGAGGATCACCTTTCCGTCCTACGTGCTTCTTGGGTACAGATCCAGAGGTCCCTTGAGGTCTCTGCGCAGCGCCAGAAACTCCAGGCTGATCGCAGACGAGCGCCCGCTCCTTCCTACCAGGTCGGAGACCGCGTATGGTTGTCCACCCGCAACCTCAACCTTCGAGTGCCCACTCCCAAGCTGGCGCCTCGCTTTGTTGGTCCCTTCCGAGTGCTTCGCAGGGTAAACCCGGTAGCCTATGCCCTTGCGCTTCCTCCTGGCATGCGGATCTCCAACGTGTTTCATGTCTCCCTGTTGAAGCCACTGGTGTGTAATCGTTTCACTTCCTCGATTCCTCGGCCTCGTCCGGTCCAAGTGGGCAATCGTGAGGAGTATGAGGTGAGCAATATCCTGGACTCACGCCTGGTCCGCGGTCGGGTGCAGTTTTTGGTCCATTGGCGTGGTTATGGTCCAGAGGAGCGTTCCTGGGTTCCCTCCGCAGATGTCCATGCTCCTGTCTTGCTCCGAGCCTTCCACGCACGCTTCCCTCAGAAACCGTTCCTTACTCCGCGGAGGAGGGGCCCTTGAGGGGGAGGTACTGTCATGGTCTTACCTCCTTGCTGTTCCCTTCGTTTGACATGTGCTGGCGGCCATCTTGGTTTCTGGGTTTTCTTGTAGCCTCCCACCCTGCGGCTCCTCCTTCCCACTGGGAGGAGCTGGATGCCCAGCTCATATATATAGGAGGTCTGTGGCTTCAGTTCCTTGCTTGGTCCTCCTGTGTTCACATGCTTCCAAGACTGCTGCTGCTTCTGGTTCCTGATCCTGGCCTCGTCTGACTACCCCGTTGGTTCCTGATTCCGGCTTCGTCTGACTACCCCGTTGGTTCCTGATTCCGGCTTCGTCTGACTACCCCGTTGGTTCCTGTTCCTGGCTTCGTCTGACTACCCTTCTGGTTCCTGACCTCTGTCTCCGCAAGACCCTGCTTCGGTTTAGCCATCCGTTCGGACTTTGCTTACGGCTTGCTCTTCAATAAAACCTTCTTATTTTCCACTTATCTCTTGTTGTACGTCTGGTTCATGGTTCCATGACACACAAGCATCAGATGCCAACACAGAGATCCCCTCTGCTGATCCCAGCTTTCTTTGAAGGTCAGCTAGGTGTTGCTAAAACCCCGGACCGGCACCTGAGATCCAGTCCAGTGTTTGACCCCACCTGGCCGCCAATCAGTCCAGCAGCACCCTTCACTGTGTCACATACCCCCCTTTTGTTCAACCCTAAGGGGGTGAACACATGCCAAAAAGGGCATCCGTATTTCCCTGCAACCGACCTGCCCTGTGTTCTACTGTGGCTTGTTGCCGAGCCTCGGGTACCCGGTATAGTTTTAGCTGGACTTTTGTCTAAGGCTCAGTGACAATGTCTGCCAAATTGTGGAAGTGTGTCCAAGGAAGTCCGAGAACACATCAGTGTTCCGACTAATTGACTCCCTGGCCTCCTGAGCCTGTTTAGAGGAGAGGCTGTCAGAAATGTTTACTGTGGCAACCGCTTCCCTTGTATCAGAGAGAGAGGGGCCGGACCCTCCTCCCCTAGAAAACCCGTCCGCGGTCTGTCTTCAGTACAGGTTTCCTTATCTTTCCAAGGTTTGAGTAAATTAACATGGTAAACCTGCTCTGGCTTTTGCCACCCTGGCTGGTGTACCTTGTAGTTTACATCTGCAATTTTCTCTAGTACCTCGTAGGGCCGCTTCCACATAGCACAGAACTCACTGTCTACAGGCGGCCCACAGACCAAAACAGGATCTCCCTGGCTAAAGTTACGGACCCCAGATGCTCATTTACCGGACCTACTGTGGGCTCCTCTGCCTTGGGTTTCCTGACACCTCAACTGGGCCAGGCCTTGCTACTGGAGTTTTCACTATCTCTCTGGGATCAGTATGTACAACGGCCGGCCACAGGGCTGGAACAATAGAAAGTCTCTTGCAAAATCAAGTCATAGTGCATGCTCGTGGTTAAGGCCACCTCTTGGATCATCCTGCCAGCACACGTGCTTAGGGACACCAGAGCAGTGGGGTACTCTTTTAAATTTACATGTATGCTGGGCACCCCGACTTTCCGGCCCGTAAACTTGGTGGGTTGCACCAGGGAAGCCCTCACAAGGGTCACCTGACTCCCTGAGTCCAGAAAAGCCATCACTGGAGTGACTCCCACCTCCACCTGACACAAAATGTCGATATTGACAGTTTCTGGAGTGTCTGACGCACCAACCCTTTTGGCATACCATGACTGTTGATACCCAAAGTTTGCTTCCATGGGCTCGACCAAGTGGGGACAGTTGGCCCTTACCCTGCCAGGCTCATGACACCACCAGAAGATTATCGGGTTTCGATCCACAAAGGACACATCCCATGCGGTCTTTCTCAGCTCAGGCCACCGCGTCAGGGGCGGCGATTTTCTGGATTTTGTTCCACCCTTAATTCCCCCATGGAGTTCCTCAGTAGCCCCATACCGTACAACCAAGTCCACAATCTCCAGGGCACTAGTAGGAGACGTCTTGCCAACCCAGCACTGGAGGGGTGGTGGCAATGCCCTCCAGAATTTGTCAGCTACAATACGGTCCAGCATAGCAGTGGTACTCAGTACATCATTTTTGCAAGAGATGCAGCAAATTATAATACTGGGGTCTCGCTGGCTCACCTGGATTGAACTCCCACTGATGCACCCGCTGGGCCTGGACCAACACATTCACCTCCAGTCTCACCAGGATCTCACCCTTGACCTTATAGTAGTCTGCCACTTGCTCGTCCGGTAAATCAAAGTAAACCTGTTGGGGTCCTGATGCCAGGAACGGAGCGATGACCTCAGTGCACTGGTCTAGGGGTAGACTCTCCCCCACAGCCACCTTCTCTAACACTGCCAGGTAGGTTCCAATGTCATCTGCCGGTGCCATCTTGGGGATCGCCGTGCGGACCGCTTTCCGGGCATTGTGGACTCCATGAGATACTACTGTCTTCTCTAAGGCCATCACATGTTGCAGCAGACGCTGGTTCATTTCTTGTTGTCGCTGATTAGCCTCTAGCAGTTGTCTGTTAATCTCCTGCTGCTCCATAGCCTGTTGTTGCCTTAGGTTGGCCTACACCAGCTGCTTTATCATCTCCTCCATCTTGTCCCGTGATGCTGGTTGCAACTTAGCAGGCTTAATCCAGGACATAGAACAGAGCCCCAAAAAAATGCAATAAAAATATTTCGGCTTTACGCCAGCCTCACTGCAATTGTGTAGATTTGCTATGGTAGGCAGGGTAAGAGGACGCAGTACAGAGGTAAAAAACAGTTTGTAAATCAAAACTTCTGTGTTTATTCATACATAAGGTACAGCACAAAACGCAAGTCACTTTGCAGTCTTGATGTTTGTTCACACACACGAAAAGTTCATAAAGCAAGAAAATCACCTTATCTCCTGGGTGTTAGTTCACACCCTGCTGGCAGTTCTGCCTCGTCAAGTCCATAATCAGGCTTTAGGACGCCTGTTTCCTCTACACCCGGGTCCCAGCCCTCCAACTCGCACAAGCCTTAGATCCCAACACAAAGATCCCTTCTGCTGATCCCAGCTGTCTTTTGAAGGCAGCTAGGTGTTGCCAAAACCACGGACCGCCACCTGAGATCCAGTCCGGTGTTTGATCCCACCTGGCCTCCAATCTGTCCAGCAGCACACACTGGGAGGAAAATACCTGTTTTCCCAGACAATACCCTTCACTGTGTCACACTTCCCTAAGCTCTTGAATACAATGACAGCAGTAACAAATGATGTCAAGTGTAACACTGTCAAAGCTTCCAAAAATTGTCCCTTACCGAGGACAGATGATTTTTAAATGCAAAGAGTGCTATTAAAAAAAAACAAAAAAACTGTTGCAGTATTGGGGGACAAAGCGTTCAAAGCATATGCCTTAAATGAAGTAGATTCCTCCCTTGTTTATACACGCACACAAATACGTTAATGTTAAAAGAAAGAGTGGTTCATTCTGCACAAGCATCCACAAATTGTGTTTTAATGAAGCCAGAATGCCTGCCTGTATCTATACACGCACAAGAGTTAATTATCAAAAGAAAGAGTGGCTTGTTCTGAATGAACCTAGAAAATGTTCCCATTTAATTGTGAGAAACAGCAGAAAAGATAGGGTAATTGCAGCAGCAACAGTAGCAGCACAGCTTGTAACGGACAAGGCAGTTGTTATGTGTAGTAGATGTGTGTAGTAGTAGTGGTGACTGTGCAGCATCAGTAGGAGTAATAGAAGTGTCAGTAGGGGATTAGCAACAGAAAATAGAAGCTGCAGCAGTGGCGACAGCAGCAGCTATACAGGGAGTGCAGAATTATTAGGCAAGTTGTATTTTTGAGGATTAATTTTATTATTGAAAATCAACCATGTTCTCAATGAACCCAAAAAACTCAATAATATCAAAGCTGAATATTTTTGGAAGTAGTTTTTAGTTTGTTTTTAGTTTTAGCTATTTTAGGGGGATATCTGTGTGTGCAGGTGACTATTACTGTGCATAATTATTAGGCAACTTAACAAAAAACAAATATATACCCATTTCAATTATTTATTTTTACCAGTGAAACCAATATAACAACTCAACATTCACAAATATACATTTCTGACATTCAAAAAAATAAATAAAAATAAAATCAGTGACCAATATAGCCACCTTTCTTTGCAAGGACACTCAAAAGCCTGCCATCCATGGATTCTGTCAGTGTTTTGATCTGTTCACCATCAACATTGCGTGCAGCAGCAACCACAGCCTCCCAGACACTGTTCAGAGAGGTGGACTGTTTTCCCTCCTTGTAAATCTCACATTTGATGATGGACCACAGGTTCTCAATGGGGTTCAGATCAGGTGAACAAGGAGGCCATGTCATTAGATTTTCTTCTTTTATACCCTTTCTTGCCAGCCACGCTGTGGAGTACTTGGTCGCGTGTGATGGAGCATTGTCCTGCATGAAAATCATGTTTTTTCTTGAAGGATGCAGACTTCTTCCTGTACCACTGCTTGAAGAAGGTGTCTTCCAGAAACTGGCAGTAGGACTGGGAGTTGAGCTTGACTCCATCCTTAACCCGAAAAGGCCCCACAAGCTCATCTTTTATGATACCAGCCCAAACCAGTACTCAACCTCCACCTTGCTGGCGTCTGAGTCGGACTGGAGCTCTCTGCCCTTTACCAATCCAGCCACGGGCCCATCCATCTGGCCCATCAAGACTCACTCTCATTTCATCAGTCCATAAAACCTTAGAAAAATCAGTCTTGAGATATTTCTTGGCCCAGTCTTGACATTTCAGCTTGTGTGTCTTGTTCAGTGGTGGTCGTCTTTCAGCCTTTCTTACCTTGGCCATGTCTCTGAGTATTGCACACCTTGTGCTTTTGGGCACTCCAGTGATGTTGCAGCTCTGAAATATGGCCAAACTGGTGGCAAGTGGCATCTTGGCAGCTGCACGCTTGACTTTTCTCAGTTCATGGGCAGTTATTTTGCGCCTTGGTTTTTCCACACGCTTCTTGCGACCCTGTTGACTATTTTGAATGAAATGCTTGATTGTTCGATGATCACGCTTCAGAAGCTTTGCAATTTTAAGAGTGCTGCATCCCTCTGCAAGATATCTCACTATTTTTGACTTTTCTGAGCCTGTCAAGTCCTTCTTTTGACCCATTTTGCCAAAGGAAAGGAAGTTCCCTAATAATTATGCACACCTGATATAGGGTGTTGATGTCATTAGACCATATATATATACTGTAGATATGCTAAATTGGTAGTAGGCTTTCGAGCCTATACAGCTTGGAGTAAGACAACATGTATAAAGAGGATGATGTGGTCAAAATACTCATTTGCCTAATAATTCTGCACTCCCTGTATTGTACAAATCATGATGGTAGGCAGGGAGAAAGAACAGTGGCATGATGGTGGAAGTAGCAACCATGTGCTACAGAACATGAGAGTAGACAGGCAGACAGTGGCATTGGCCAGATTGGTCACCATCAGCGAGGGTAGATCTATTCATCGGCCTCAGCCAGTGGAGTTTGAAAATCTTCATGATCCATACCTCATTCATTTTGACAAAAGTGATGTTTTGGACACTTTGTCCGTTTAGGTGTCACAACACCCCATGCTGCACTGAAAACTCTCTCTTAGATGACACTGAAGCATGGGCAACATAGAAGATAGAGAGAGCATACTGGGCCAATTCAGGCCACTGCTCAAGGTTGCCTACCCAGAAGTCCATAAGATCAGGGAACATTGTATGCATTGGGGAAAGGTCACAGTCATTTAGAGAATGAGAGAATTAAAAAAACAAAAAACAAATGGACATTTGCACAGTGATGACAAAATTTACACTTTTGTTTGCCTAGCCAGCACATGTTAAAACTTTGGGCAAAGGTGCAAAAGTATGCCACATTTGTCTAACGACAAGATAGTTTACAGTACTGGCCAGGAGTCTAACACAACACACAGGCCAGAAAAATTTTGCCGCAATATCGACAACTAAGTGTTACAGCAACAACTGCACCACCAGTAACCTGGCCAGGTTCACAGTTCACCCTGCACACAAGCTAAATGTTGATTGACAATTGTTTTCTCATGGCAACATATTCCAATGAATGTCTCACGATGGAGAAGAGGACAAGGAGGAATAGTCTGACAAGGAGAAGAATCAGCTGATGATGGCATGTACACTGTACTGCTTGAGGATGCACACTGACTGCCACAAAGAAGACCAGGAGAAGGAGGACAAACTTGTTCTGATTCCAAATGCTAGCCAGTCTGCATGGCTGCTGCCGCCTCCTTCATGCTGCAAAAATCCATGGGCATTCAAACACAAACATAAATTACCAAGGCTCTATTGCAGGACATAAGGTGGCATCACCAGATCCTACAGATCTTGCACACAGCATTGGTTCTATGTGCTAGCTTGTGGAGAAAATCTGCTTTACAGGATCTAAAAGCAGCCAAGCTTGGTCTGAGTCTGGTATGTTTTGAGCCTGCACCCACAGAAGTTGTTGCATTACCAGTTCCTGAGATGGCCAAACAAATTAACATCTGGCCCCGCCGTTTTTTGGGGAGGTTTAGGCTATAAGTTGCTTGTGCTATTCCTGCTACAGCCACCGCCCTTCTGCTCTAATGATAAACGACTATTCAACTAGACGCTGTGATACAGTGTGCCTTCACTATCACAGTTGTAGTTTGCATTATGGTTGTGAAATAAAGTAGAATTATTGGAATCTTTTTTTCGCAGAACAATGCATTCACTAAAACTGGTACAATATTTTTGCAGCGATGATACACAACTAACTATGAACGAACTACGTGAGATTCGATTTGGGTCCAGTTTCCCGAATTTTTTAAAAAGTCCTGTTCGGACCCGAATTGATTTGGGCCAAACCAAAGTTGCTCCAAGTGCCCTGAAAGTTGGCATATAACCCTCTCTGGTCCTCCTAGGACTGATTTTTTTTTTAATGATTTTTTTTTTAACTACCCCCTCCCCAAGCGCTGGAAAGCAATGACAGCATTAGTAAATGATGTCCGAATGATTCTGACATACAGTACATAGCTATGGTTAAATGCATATTTAACGGCATTAACATACAACATGTTAAAAAAAAAAATCACCGGTATATATGTTATACTTTTTCAAAATCAGTTCCAAAAATCGTCCCTTATCAGAGAGAGGAGATGTTTTAACACATATTGTGTTATGGGATAAGAAAAATAAAAATAAAAAAGTGCCTTGACAGGGATGAAATTCCTGCCTGTGCAACATGCACAAGTGTTGATTGTCAAAAGAAAAAGTGGCTTGTGAACAAGCTTAAAAAGTTATCCCTTTTAATTGGAAGCAACAGCACAATGTGGATATGGAAAGGGTATGGCACGGATATCTTGGTATGGGGCTGCAATAGTAGTGGCAGCAGGAGCTGTATTGCATGGAACATACAAGGCTGTCTATTGGTAGTAGTAGCAATAGTAGTACTAGTGCTAGTGGTGGCAGTAGGTAATTTATAGCGAGGAGCAGCACATGTACATGTTGGCAGAATGGAAGCGACATGATGGAGCCAACAACAGCCTTATGAAAGATGATGATCGGCAGGTCGCAGCAGTAGCATGATGGCGGCAGAGTCACGATGGAGGGGGCGGCAGCAGCAGTCGTACAGAATGTGAATGTAGGCAGGTCACATTAGTGACATGAAGGAGGCAGCAGTAGTAGCTGTACAGACCGTGATGGTAAGCAGGTTGCAGCAGTGACATAATGGAAGCGACAGCAGCAGCCATACACAAAGTGGTGGTAAACAGAAATACAGCAGTGGCATGATGGAGGCAGAAGCAGCAGCTGTACAGAACATGATGGTTGGCAGGTCACAGTTGTGGCATGAAGGAGGTACCAGCAGCAGCCATACAGACTGTGATGGTAGGCAGGTTGCAACAGTTACATGATGCAGATGGCAGCAGCAGCCATACAGAACATGATAGACAGCAAGAGTGGCAAGATGGGGCTCCTCTAGCAAGGTGAGATATATTCATCAGAATCATCAGGAGGAGTGTGAAAATCCTCCTGAATCCAGGCTTGGTTCATTTTGACAAAAGTGATGTTTTGGACATTGCCAGAAAACAACTTGGTCTGTTTGGGTGTCACCACGCCCCTGTAGCAGTGGAAACCCTCTCCGAGATGACACTGAAGGTTGGGTAAGAAAGAAGAAAGAAGAAAGAGAGCATTCTGTGCCAGTTTGGGCCACTGTTCCAGTCTGCCTGCCCAGAAATCCATGGGTTCAGGGAATGCGATAGAGACTGGCCAGAGTTTAGGTAGGCCTGAACATGGATTTTGAGGTGGCAGCTGTTGGCTTGCTTAATGGCCTCAGCCGGGTGCAGCATGTGCAAAAACTGCTCCACCATGTTGAGCAGACTGAAATAGCTGCTACTGCAGCTTCTGCTTCTAGTGATGGCTGGTGGGGGAGAACTCTGTGGGGGGGGGGGGGTAGAGAGGGACCTCCCCTTCCTGGTGGCAGGTGTCTGCTTGCGGTAAGCTGCCGTAAGCACAGTGTTTCCTGGCAATAACATAATTTGGCCTCCCTTTCTGTGAGAGGAAAACATTCCCTCATTTTGTCTTGGTAGCGAGGGTCTAAAAGTATGGCTATCCAGTAATCATCAGACTGCTTGTCAATGATCACCTGTCACTGTGTAAGCAAGCATACAAGTGTCCATTCTGGCCAGCTTTCTGCTGCTTGTACAGACATTTGAGCATGTGCAATGTTGAATTCCAGCGAGTTGAAGCATTGCAGAATAAACAGTGTAGCTGCAGGTCCATTGTGTATATATATATATATATATATATATATTTTTTTTTTTTTTTTTATGGGCATGCAGGGAACATGTGTTTCCCTCAGATTTAGGGCAGCCAGGATGTGGTGCTCATTGTCACTGACCACCTTACCCAGTTGGACTCGGAAAGGTGACAGCCAGAGGGGTGTTTGCTGCTCGATGTACTTGAGCAACTGCTCACCGATGTAGCTACTCTTTTCCAGGCCAATCAGCTCCAACATGGTGTGGCAATGATTGACTTGACACATGTGACAGCAAGGATGGGTAGTGTGAGTGATGCTGTGCCCTGCTGCTTTTGGGGTTGGGGACTGTATTCATAGGAGGAGATGGAGGAGGCACATAACTGCTTGCTGTGGGAGCCAGCACCATGATAGGGTGGGAGGGGGTGAAAAGGACCTTGTCATGTTGCCGGGGCGTTGCTTCTCCACTGATGCAAAATACCTTGACCCAGTGGACTGTGAAAGACATGTACTGTCCATGCACATAACAGCTGCACCAGGTGTCTACCGTGGAGTTCAGCTTGATGCACAACGAGACTCGCAAGGAGTAGCCTGCATTCTCTGCCATTTGAGTACAAGGCTCTACTACAATAGTACTACAGAGACTGTACCTCCAGCAATGTGACAAGGTGGGGGTTCAGCTTGTAGACAAGCTAATTGCTGGTGAAGAAAAAAAAATCATGGGCAAAGTTTTCCGTTATAGATGTCTCATGATGGAGCTGAGGACAAGGAGGAGTCTGCAGGAGAAGAAGAAGGTCATGATGATGATAAAGATACTGTACTGCTTGGGGATGTGGGTTGGCTGCCACAAAGAAGAGCAGGAGAAGGAAGGCAGACTTGTTCTGATTAGCAAAGCTGGCTAGTTGTATTTTCCCAAAGGATCCGGTGATGCCGCCTCATGTGCTGCAATAGACCTATAGTACCTATATTTGTGTTTGAACGGTTATGGCTTATTTTAATCCTGCAGATCTTGCCCACCGTAGTTCTGTGTGCCTGCCTGATACTGTCCAAACTGGTTCACTCATCCTTATACACACCATATCTTTTGAACTAGACGCTGTGATTCAGTATTCCTTTACTGATTTTGATTATGGATGAGAAATGAGGTAGAATTATTGAATGTGAGTTTGAAATAGACACTCTGCAGTAATACTGGCCCTTAAAGAGTAACTGTCATATTTTTTATTTTATTTGGCAGTTTATTACAGCTAGGCATGTATACATGAGTTAGTCTGTCAATGATTGTCAAAAGATCTGTAATTACCTTATAATAACAGCTTTCATTAATGTCCTCTGTCCCTTTCCACTCATCCCTTAAAAGACAGTTGCTATGGCTTGTCTGTCTCCAGCTAAGAAGACAGGAGGGGCAGTTCTTCACACTGCAGACCTGTATTAGGCTTCAGAGTAAGGAGGCGTCTCAATAATCCAATCTGATTGGCTACAGCAAGTGTGTATGAGAATTGAGGGAAAGCAGTTTTAGCCTCAGAGAACTGGCAGAGGATCCATCTTGAGAAGGTCCTCATATTGTAAATGTTAAAAGAGCCATAACTAAGGGAAAAACTGAAAGAACAGTGGTATGTGAAGAAACTAAAGATTGCTTTATGAATAATGCTGCTTTTGCAAAAAAAAAAAAAAATTGATGAAAACATGGCGGTTACACTTTAACTAACACTGTGGACAATGCAATTTCTGGGCAGTAATGATAAACGTCTGTTGAACTAAATGCTCCAATGTGGTGTGCCTTCAATAAGGCTACATTCTCACAAATGATAGCCTTTTCCGACAGGCTGTTCCAGCGGGGGAACAGCCTGCCAGATCCACTCTACCGCTAGTCCACCATTCTACCAGAAGTCCCCTCTGGCCCCATTCAATATATTGGGGAGGGCCAGAGGTCCGGCCGCAGCACGGCTTACATGCTGCAGTTTTGTCCAGCCGCCTCTCGGCTCGTTTGCCATGCTGCGGCCAGCCCTCTGGCCCACCCCCATTATAGTGAATGATGCCAGAGCGGGCTTCCGGTGGCACGGTGGACTAGTGGTAGCACTGATCCGACAGGCTGTTCCCCTGCCAGAACAGCCTGCCAGGAAAGGCTACTACAAGTGTGAAAGTAGCCTAACACAGTAATAAAAGAAACTTTAAAAAAAAAAGTGTTTTGGCAGTAATCTGTAATGTGGAACTAGTTGCCAGAAGATGAACTGATAAAAGCATGCCAGCAAACACACCTGATAGTGATCTACCCTGATTACATCCCTTTATATACCCCAAATATTCTCTTCCTATAATCTTCTTATACTGTCCCTCCCTATCACTTATTCTCTCACTATAATCATCATATACTGTCCCTCCCTATCACATATTCTTTCCCTATAATCTTCTAATACTGTCCCTTGCTCTGAGTTTCTGTCTGCAGAGGCCAGGGCCGTCTTTAATATTGATTGGATCCTGGGCAAAAATTTACTCCACGACAACACACACAAAAAAAATCCACACATCTGGTAGAGTACAGTGAATGACTGTAAATACTTCCAATTCTGAAGACTCCAGCGGCTCAGGATCAGTGTTCTGGGCAGCTGGGCTCAGGCTGGAAGTGGGCACCGCTCTCTGCAGGAAGGAGACCAGGGCTCGGCTCACCCTAGTGTTACAGTGCACCCCAGCACCCCACAGTATGCAGTATAGCACCCTATAGTATACAGCACCACACAGTATGCAGTATAGCACCCCACACTATACAGTACCCCACAGTATATAGTAGAGCAGTATAGCAGCCCACAGTATACAACACCTCACAGTATACAACACCTCACTGTATACAGCACCCCAAACTATACACGATACAGCCCCCCACACTATACAGTACAGCAGTATAGCACTCTACACTATACCGCACCCACAGTATACAGACCCCCACAGTATACAGTACAGCAGTATAGCACTCCACAATATACAGCCCCCCACACTATACAGCCCCCCACACTATACAGGCCCCCCACACTATACAGGCCCCCCACACTATACAGGACCCCCCCACACTACACAGGCCCCCCACAGTATACAGCCCCCCACAGTATACAGGCCCCCACAGTATACAGACCCCCCCACAGTACACAGCCCCCCACACAGTATACAGACCCCCACACAGTATACAGCCCTCCCGCACAGTATACAGCCTCCCACACAGTATACAGCCCACCACACAGTATACAGCCCACCACACAGTATAAGGCCCCCCCCACAGTATACAGCCCACCACACAGTATACAGGCCCCCACACAGTATACAGCCCATCACACAGTATAAGGCCCCCCACAGTACACAGGCCCCCACACAGTATACAGCCCACCACACAGTATACAGGCCCCCACACAGTATACAGCCCCCCACACAGTATACAGCCCCCACCACACAGTATACAGCCCACCACACAGTATAAAGCCCCCCACAGTATACATGCCCCCACAGTATACAGGCCCCCACACAGTATACAGCCCACCACACAGTATACAGGCCCCCCACAGTATACAGCCCACCACACAGTATACAGTCCCACCACACAGTATAAGGCCCCCCCCCACAGTATACAGCCCACCACACAGTATACAGCCCCCACAGTATACAGGCCCCCCACAGTATACAGCCCACCACACAGTATACAGTCCCACACAATATACAGCCCACCACACAGTATACAGCCCCCACAGTATACAGGCCCCTCACAGTATACAGACCCACACAGTATACAGCCCACCACACAGTATACAGTCTCACACAATATACAGCCCCCCACAGTATACAGGCCCCCACACAATATACAGCACCCCACTATACAGTAGTTTACAGTATATTAACATAACAGCCCCTGTCACCTTTTTCTGATGTAATCTTCACACAAAAAAGCTCCACAGTTAACTTCTGCAACACTCCTGCTAGGACCTGTGATGACCTCATAGCCATGTGACCAGTAATTGCTAGGCTACTGGTCACAAGGTGATGATGTCATCTAAGGTCCTAGATCACAACGTTAAAGTACACAGACAGCTTGACACCCGGGGCAGTGGCTAGCAGGGCTCAAGAGGCTGCTGCCTTGGGCCCCCCAGGAGCAACTGGGCCCGGGGCAGCTGCCCCTTTTGCCCCTTGGTAGAGATGGCCCTGGCAGAGGCTGTGAGACAAATTAGGGAAGACATCCCCACACACACTTCTAGTGTCATGTGAGCATCCTTTTTCTTCCTAAGTCATGATATTTCTTCACCAATTCTAACGGTAAATTGCACTGCTCGCTGTTTCATGTGATTTGTTCAAAATCGCAAAAGCTTTGGAATTTTTTGGAGGACTAATTTTTGTGAATGTCATTAGAACTCGATCCACTCATCCTTACAATTTTCACATCTATCCAGTTTTTAGACAGACTTATTCACAATAAATTTATTTAGGGATATTGTTACTAGTGAAGTTATGGATTTGGTATAGAATGGAGATTTCACCATAGCAAGGATATGGGATTTAGTGTTTGTTTCCTTTTTCCCAAATACCTTCTATGACATGTCTTTCTGGCAGTTCTCCAATCTCTAGTTTTTGTGTTGCTCCTTTTGAGGACATATCCTGTAAAGGTTCTCATTGCACAAGGTGGATAGAAATATTAGAGCAGATTTCAAAGACCCCATAGCAGCCATATTGTTTTCTAATTAAAATGTATATATTTAAAGTACAACCAGGATTTCCAGCCTTCTTTTAAAAAAAAATTCTGGACAACTGAACCAAAAATCATACAGCATAAATTTCTAAAGGGGCTGCCCACTTTGTGCTACTGTTAACAAATGTGTTTGTAAGATGACTATATGGCACTTACCATTTCTTAAGGTTTGTCCCCTTTTTGGCCAAGTCTCTGTGTGCTGCCGACACAGAGTTTTGTGCACAAGATGGCTGCTGAAGGAAAGTCATGTGACCAGGCAAATCACTCAGTCGTCTCCATTCTAATACACTGAAATTGCACTGTTGGGAGCTTAGTGCAGGTGAAGTGCATTAGAATGGAGGAAGGTGAATAATGTGTCAGCAGCCAGTTATGTACAAGACCTCTATGTGGACAAGATTTGCCTGTATAAATGGCACAAAATATCAAAACAGGCTTCATGAGTAAGTGCCATATTATTATTGTACATACAAATTGGTTAACATTGGCCCAAAAGTGGACAGACCTTTTAAAAATATACATTTGGACTCTATTTAAAGACCATGCCCCCACTTCACTCCCTAAAAGCACTATTAACTTAAATTACAGAGACACCAAAATAAATGTTTTTGTTCAGTAGTTAAAAAAGAAACCTGTCAAGAAAATGTAAAAAAAAAAAAAAATTCTGTTACATTCCTGTAGAGTTGAGCGAACACCTGGATGTTCGGGTTCGAGAAGTTCGGCCGAACATCCCGGAAATGTTCGGGTTCGGGATCCGAACCCGATCCGAACTTCGTCCCGAACCCGAACCCCATTGAAGTCAATGGGGACCCGAACTTTTCGGCACTAAAACGGCTGTAAAACAGCCCAGGAAAGGGCTAGAGGGCTGCAAAAGGCAGCAACATGTAGGTAAATCCCCTGCAAACAAATGTGGATAGGGAAATTAATTAAAATAAAAATTAAATAAATAAAAATTAACCAAAATCAATTGGAGAGAGGTTCCATAGCAGAGAATCTGGCTTCCCGTCACCCACCACTGGAACAGTCCATTCTCAGATATTTAGGCCCCGGCACCCAGGCAGAGGAGAGAGGTCCCGTAACAGACAATCTGGCTTCATGTCAGCAGAGAATCAGTCTTCATGTCATAGCAGAGAATCAGGCTTCACGTCACCCACCACTGTAAGAGTCCATTTTCATAAATTTAGGCCCAGCACCCAGGCAGAGGAGAGAGGTCCCGTAACAGAGGATCTGGCTTCATGTCAGCAGAGAATCAGTCTGCATGTCATAGCAGAGAATCAGGCTTCACGTCAGCCACCACTGCAACAGTCCATTGTCATAAATTTAGGCCCAGCACCCAGGCAGAGGAGAGAGGTCCCGTAACAGAGGATCTGGCTTCATGTCAGCAGAGAATCAGTCTGCATGTCATAGCAGAGAATCAGGCTTCACGTCAGCCACCACTGCAACAGTCCATTGTCATAAATTTAGGCCCAGCACCCAGGCAGAGGAGAGAGGTCCCGTAACAGAGGATCTGGCTTCATGTCAGCAGAGAATCAGTCTGCATGTCATAGCAGAGAATCAGGCTTCACGTCAGCCACCACTGCAACAGTCCATTGTCATAAATTTAGGCCCAGCACCCAGGCAGAGGAGAGAGGTCCCGTAACAGACAATCTGGCTTCATGTCAGCAGAGAATTAGTCTGCATGTCATAGCAGAGAATGAGGCTTCACGTCAGCCACCACTGCAACAGTCCATTGGCATATATTTAGGCCTAGCACACAGGCAGAGGAGAGAGGTCCCGTAACAGACAATCTGGCTTCATGTCAGCAGAGAATCAGTCTGCATGTCATAGCAGAGAATGAGGCTTCACGTCACCCACCACTGCAACAGTCCATTGGCATATATTTAGGCCTAGCACACAGGCAGAGCAGAGAGGTCCCGTAACAGACAATCTGGCTTCATGACAGCAGAGAATCAGTCTGCATGTCATAGCAGAGAATGAGGCTTCACGTCACCCACCACTGCAACAGTCCATTGGCATATATTTAGGCCTAGCACACAGGCAGAGCAGAGAGGTCCCGTAACAGACAATCTGGCTTCATGTCAGCAGAGAATCAGTCTGCATGTCATAGCAGAGAATGAGGCTTCACGTCACCCACCACTGCAACAGTCCATTGGCATATATTTAGGCCTAGCACACAGGCAGAGCAGAGAGGTCCCGTAACAGACAATCTGGCTTCATGACAGCAGAGAATCAGTCTGCATGTCATAGCAGAGAATGAGGCTTCACGTCACCCACCATGTCCGACCATGTCCACGACCATGTCCACGTCCGCGTCCCTTACTAGATGTTTTTCTCATTGTTATGGTTCACCACAACAACAAATATATTATTTGGCCCAATGTATTGTATTCAAATTCAGCGGGATATAAATTTGAGGCCTAGTATTTAGGCGCTGGGTGACCGGTATGGATTTAGTGACAGAATTAGACTTGGAAATGCACAGAAGCGTGTGTGTGTGAAGTTATTCTGAATGACCCAATGTGCACCTTGAATATTATATACCCTTTTAGGGATAGATTTCAAATAGCTCTGATATAGCAGAAACCACTAAATTATGAAATTGCTAAATTGGGAATTGTATTTCAACCCAGAACAAAAAATGTGCTTTGACGGACACTAAATAACTTTCCCAGCCACAACAGGACAGCGGTAACGAGAGATTTAGCAGGATATAAATTTGAGGCCTAGTATTTAGGCGCTGGGTGACAGGTATGGGTTTAGTGCCAGAATTAGACTTGGAAATACACAGTAGCGGGTGTGTGTGAAGTTATTCTGAATGACCCAATGTGCACCTTGAATATTATATACCCTTTTAGGGATAGATTTCAAATAGCTCTGATATAGCAGAAACCACTAAATTATGAAATTGCTAAATTGGGAATTGTATTTCAACCCAGAACAAGAAATGTGCTTGAACGGACACTAAATAACTCGCCCAGCTACAGCACTAAGGACAGATTTAGCGGGATATAAATTTGAGGCCTAGTATTTAGGCGCTGGGTGACAGGTATGGGTTTAGTGCCAGAATTAGACTTGGAAATACACAGTAGCGGGTGTGTGTGAAGTTATTCTGAATGACCCAATGTGCACCTTGAATATTATATACCCTTTTAGGGATAGATTTCAAATAGCTCTGATATAGCAGAAACCACTAAATTATGAAATTGCTAAATTGGGAATTGTATTTCAACCCAGAACAAGAAATGTGCTTGAACGGACACTAAATAACTCGCCCAGCTACAGCACTAAGGACAGATTTAGCGGGATATAAATTTGAGGCCTAGTATTTAGGCGCTGGGTGACAGGTATGGGTTTAGTGCCAGAATTAGACTTGGAAATACACAGTAGCGGGTGTGTGTGAAGTTATTCTGAATGACCCAATGTGCACCTTGAATATTATATACCCTTTTAGGGATAGATTTCAAATAGCTCTGATATAGCAGAAACCACTAAATTATGAAATTGCTAAATTGGGAATTGTATTTCAACCCAGAACAAGAAATGTGCTTGAACGGACACTAAATAACTCGCCCAGCTACAGCACTAAGGACAGATTTAGCGGGATATAAATTTGAGGCCTAGTATTTAGGCGCTGGGTGACAGGTATGGGTTTAGTGCCAGAATTAGACTTGGAAATACACAGTAGCGGGTGTGTGTGAAGTTATTCTGAATGACCCAATGTGCACCTTGAATATTATATACCCTTTTAGGGATAGATTTCAAATAGCTCTGATATAGCAGAAACCACTAAATTATGAAATTGCTAAATTGGGAATTGTATTTCAACCCAGAACAAGAAATGTGCTTGAACGGACACTAAATAACTCGCCCAGCTACAGCACTAAGGACAGATTTAGCGGGATATAAATTTGAGGCCTAGTATTTAGGCGCTGGGTGACCGGTATGGATTTAGTGACAGAATTAGACTGGGATATGGCCAAAAAATAAACAGACTATTGCTGGTTAAATGCACTTGGTGTGACAGCTTCACCCTGATGTAGGCTTTAGCCAAAAAACAACCACACCATTGAGGGTTAAATGCACTTGGTGACAGGCGCAGCTTGCCCCTGATTTAGTATATGGCCAAAAAATGAACAGACTATTGCTGGTTAAATGCACTTGGTGTGACAGCTTCACCCTGATGTAGGCTTTAGCCAAAAAACAACCACACCATTGAGGGTTAAATGCACTTGGTGACAGGCGCAGCTTGCCCCTGATTTTGTATATGGCCAAAAAATGAACAGACTATTGCTGGTTAAATGCACTTGGTGTGACAGCTTCACCCTGATGTAGGCTTTAGCCAAAAAACAACCACACCATTGAGGGTTAAATGCACTTGGTCGCAGCTTGTGCTGGCGCACCACAAGACACAAAATGGCCGCCGATCACCCCAGAAAAATGTGACTGACAAACGGTCTGGGCAGCCTAAAAACAGTGAGCAATTGAGGATCAGCAGCTCAATGATCCACAGCTGCAGATCGATCAGTTAATCAAGTCCTTTGGAGGAGTTAATCTGCCTAATCTCGCCCTACTGTCGCAGCCGCAACCTCTCCCTACGCTAATCAGAGCAGAGTGACGGGCGGCGCTATGTGACTCCAGCTTAAATAGAGGCTGGGTCACATGGTGCTCTGGCCAGTCACAGCCATGCCAATAGTAGGCATGGCTGTGATGGCCTCTTGGGGCAAGTAGTATGACGCTTGTTGATTGGCTGCTTTGCAGCCTTTCAAAAAGCGCCAAGAAAGCGTCACAAAAGCGCGAAGAAAGCGACGAACACCGAACCCGAACCCGGACTTTTACGAAAATGTCCGGGTTCGGGTCCGTGTCACGGACACCCCAAAATTCGGTACGAACCCGAACTATACAGTTCGAGTTCGCTCATCCCTACTAGAGTTGAGCGAACACCTGGATGTTCGGGTTCGAGAAGTTCGGCCGAACATCCCGGAAATGTTCGGGTTCGGGATCCGAACCCGATCCGAACTTCGTCCCGAACCCGAACCCCATTGAAGTCAATGGGGACCCGAACTTTTCGGCACTAAAACGGCTGTAAAACAGCCCAGGAAAGGGCTAGAGGGCTGCAAAAGGCAGCAACATGTAGGTAAATCCCCTGCAAACAAATGTGGATAGGGAAATTAATTAAAATAAAAATTAAATAAATAAAAATTAACCAAAATCAATTGGAGAGAGGTTCCATAGCAGAGAATCTGGCTTCCCGTCACCCACCACTGGAACAGTCCATTCTCAGATATTTAGGCCCCGGCACCCAGGCAGAGGAGAGAGGTCCCGTAACAGACAATCTGGCTTCATGTCAGCAGAGAATCAGTCTTCATGTCATAGCAGAGAATCAGGCTTCACGTCACCCACCACTGTAAGAGTCCATTTTCATAAATTTAGGCCCAGCACCCAGGCAGAGGAGAGAGGTCCCGTAACAGAGGATCTGGCTTCATGTCAGCAGAGAATCAGTCTGCATGTCATAGCAGAGAATCAGGCTTCACGTCAGCCACCACTGCAACAGTCCATTGTCATAAATTTAGGCCCAGCACCCAGGCAGAGGAGAGAGGTCCCGTAACAGAGGATCTGGCTTCATGTCAGCAGAGAATCAGTCTGCATGTCATAGCAGAGAATCAGGCTTCACGTCAGCCACCACTGCAACAGTCCATTGTCATAAATTTAGGCCCAGCACCCAGGCAGAGGAGAGAGGTCCCGTAACAGAGGATCTGGCTTCATGTCAGCAGAGAATCAGTCTGCATGTCATAGCAGAGAATCAGGCTTCACGTCAGCCACCACTGCAACAGTCCATTGTCATAAATTTAGGCCCAGCACCCAGGCAGAGGAGAGAGGTCCCGTAACAGACAATCTGGCTTCATGTCAGCAGAGAATTAGTCTGCATGTCATAGCAGAGAATGAGGCTTCACGTCAGCCACCACTGCAACAGTCCATTGGCATATATTTAGGCCTAGCACACAGGCAGAGGAGAGAGGTCCCGTAACAGACAATCTGGCTTCATGTCAGCAGAGAATCAGTCTGCATGTCATAGCAGAGAATGAGGCTTCACGTCACCCACCACTGCAACAGTCCATTGGCATATATTTAGGCCTAGCACACAGGCAGAGCAGAGAGGTCCCGTAACAGACAATCTGGCTTCATGACAGCAGAGAATCAGTCTGCATGTCATAGCAGAGAATGAGGCTTCACGTCACCCACCACTGCAACAGTCCATTGGCATATATTTAGGCCTAGCACACAGGCAGAGCAGAGAGGTCCCGTAACAGACAATCTGGCTTCATGTCAGCAGAGAATCAGTCTGCATGTCATAGCAGAGAATGAGGCTTCACGTCACCCACCACTGCAACAGTCCATTGGCATATATTTAGGCCTAGCACACAGGCAGAGCAGAGAGGTCCCGTAACAGACAATCTGGCTTCATGACAGCAGAGAATCAGTCTGCATGTCATAGCAGAGAATGAGGCTTCACGTCACCCACCATGTCCGACCATGTCCACGACCATGTCCACGTCCGCGTCCCTTACTAGATGTTTTTCTCATTGTTATGGTTCACCACAACAACAAATATATTATTTGGCCCAATGTATTGTATTCAAATTCAGCGGGATATAAATTTGAGGCCTAGTATTTAGGCGCTGGGTGACCGGTATGGATTTAGTGACAGAATTAGACTTGGAAATGCACAGAAGCGTGTGTGTGTGAAGTTATTCTGAATGACCCAATGTGCACCTTGAATATTATATACCCTTTTAGGGATAGATTTCAAATAGCTTTGATATAGCAGAAACCACTAAATTATGAAATTGCTAAATTGGGAATTGTATTTCAACCCAGAACAAAAAATGTGCTTTGACGGACACTAAATAACTTTCCCAGCCACAACAGGACAGCGGTAACGAGAGATTTAGCAGGATATAAATTTGAGGCCTAGTATTTAGGCGCTGGGTGACAGGTATGGGTTTAGTGCCAGAATTAGACTTGGAAATACACAGTAGCGGGTGTGTGTGAAGTTATTCTGAATGACCCAATGTGCACCTTGAATATTATATACCCTTTTAGGGATAGATTTCAAATAGCTCTGATATAGCAGAAACCACTAAATTATGAAATTGCTAAATTGGGAATTGTATTTCAACCCAGAACAAGAAATGTGCTTGAACGGACACTAAATAACTCGCCCAGCTACAGCACTAAGGACAGATTTAGCGGGATATAAATTTGAGGCCTAGTATTTAGGCGCTGGGTGACAGGTATGGGTTTAGTGCCAGAATTAGACTTGGAAATACACAGTAGCGGGTGTGTGTGAAGTTATTCTGAATGACCCAATGTGCACCTTGAATATTATATACCCTTTTAGGGATAGATTTCAAATAGCTCTGATATAGCAGAAACCACTAAATTATGAAATTGCTAAATTGGGAATTGTATTTCAACCCAGAACAAGAAATGTGCTTGAACGGACACTAAATAACTCGCCCAGCTACAGCACTAAGGACAGATTTAGCGGGATATAAATTTGAGGCCTAGTATTTAGGCGCTGGGTGACAGGTATGGGTTTAGTGCCAGAATTAGACTTGGAAATACACAGTAGCGGGTGTGTGTGAAGTTATTCTGAATGACCCAATGTGCACCTTGAATATTATATACCCTTTTAGGGATAGATTTCAAATAGCTCTGATATAGAAGAAACCACTAAATTATGAAATTGCTAAATTGGGAATTGTATTTCAACCCAGAACAAGAAATGTGCTTGAACGGACACTAAATAACTCGCCCAGCTACAGCACTAAGGACAGATTTAGCGGGATATAAATTTGAGGCCTAGTATTTAGGCGCTGGGTGACAGGTATGGGTTTAGTGCCAGAATTAGACTTGGAAATACACAGTAGCGGGTGTGTGTGAAGTTATTCTGAATGACCCAATGTGCACCTTGAATATTATATACCCTTTTAGGGATAGATTTCAAATAGCTCTGATATAGCAGAAACCACTAAATTATGAAATTGCTAAATTGGGAATTGTATTTCAACCCAGAACAAGAAATGTGCTTGAACGGACACTAAATAACTCGCCCAGCTACAGCACTAAGGACAGATTTAGCGGGATATAAATTTGAGGCCTAGTATTTAGGCGCTGGGTGACCGGTATGGATTTAGTGACAGAATTAGACTGGGATATGGCCAAAAAATAAACAGACTATTGCTGGTTAAATGCACTTGGTGTGACAGCTTCACCCTGATGTAGGCTTTAGCCAAAAAACAACCACACCATTGAGGGTTAAATGCACTTGGTGACAGGCGCAGCTTGCCCCTGATTTAGTATATGGCCAAAAAATGAACAGACTATTGCTGGTTAAATGCACTTGGTGTGACAGCTTCACCCTGATGTAGGCTTTAGCCAAAAAACAACCACACCATTGAGGGTTAAATGCACTTGGTGACAGGCGCAGCTTGCCCCTGATTTTGTATATGGCCAAAAAATGAACAGACTATTGCTGGTTAAATGCACTTGGTGTGACAGCTTCACCCTGATGTAGGCTTTAGCCAAAAAACAACCACACCATTGAGGGTTAAATGCACTTGGTCGCAGCTTGTGCTGGCGCACCACAAGACACAAAATGGCCGCCGATCACCCCAGAAAAATGTGACTGACAAACGGTCTGGGCAGCCTAAAAACAGTGAGCAATTGAGGATCAGCAGCTCAATGATCCACAGCTGCAGATCGATCAGTTAATCAAGTCCTTTGGAGGAGTTAATCTGCCTAATCTCGCCCTACTGTCGCAGCCGCAACCTCTCCCTACGCTAATCAGAGCAGAGTGACGGGCGGCGCTATGTGACTCCAGCTTAAATAGAGGCTGGGTCACATGGTGCTCTGGCCAATCACAGCCATGCCAATAGTAGGCATGGCTGTGATGGCCTCTTGGGGCAAGTAGTATGACGCTTGTTGATTGGCTGCTTTGCAGCCTTTCAAAAAGCGCCAAGAAAGCGTCACAAAAGCGCGAAGAAAGCGACGAACACCGAACCCGAACCCGGACTTTTACGAAAATGTCCGGGTTCGGGTCCGTGTCACGGACACCCCAAAATTCGGTACGAACCCGAACTATACAGTTCGAGTTCGCTCATCCCTATTCATAACTTAAATGGTTCTTTAAAAGGCAAGTTTTGGAAATTTTCTTAAAAAGTTTAAAAATTGCATCTAAAATTCTAATCCATCCAACATCCAAAAAATAACATGACATTTACGAAATGATGCCAACCTAAAGTAGACATATGTGAAAGATAAAGCAATAACTATTTTATTAGGTATCACTATCTGTCTTAAAAGCAGAGAAATAGAAATTTAGAAAAAGAGCAAATTTTTTCAAACATTTGGTAAATTTTAGATTTTTTTGTGAATAAAAGTGAAATATATTAACTCATATGTATCACTGTCATGAAGTTCAATGTACAGTACCACGGGAAAACTGTCTCAGAATGGATTGGATAAGTAGACAGTTGGAAACCCTACTGTGTAGTGTAGGTTGTTTCATCTTGCAATGGAAAAAAAATGAACTTTGCTTACGCCCCGAATGTCGTGAAAATTGGTAAGAAAAAACAACAGGAAGGATGTAGGTCGAGGATCACATGACCCTCAGAATAATGGAGTTTGCCCTGGTTGGCTGTAAACCTGGAGACAGGATTTTGGAAGGTCCTTCAGTCTCAGAAGCTAGAGAAGCCATTCTGAGGCTAGCTTGCGATCTGAGAGCATGGTTTTTGCTTTGTCTGGCATAAGGCAATTACAGACAAGAGCGAGTAATCTGGGTGTGATAGGGACAGTATAGGGGCAGTATAAGGACAAATTTAATTAGGTAGATGTAATTAATACAGTCAGGGTTTTATCAGAGAGAGGGAGTGGTCAATGAGTTATCTGTATTTTATAGTGATTTCATACAGCTGCTGGCAAGTGCAAATTCTGAAATCAACAAAATCTTGCAACAACCAATTGTTTTCTGTACATTAACAACTTGTTTCTATGTTTCCAGCAACAGCAGCAGCACACATTCTGCAGCAAACACTGCGCAACTGCCCCCTTTTTTTTTTTCTAAAAAATGTTATTAATTTTTCTGCCATGTATAATTAAGCAGTTCACCACATTTTACCTGTCTGTTTATAGCAGGCTATGTTTAATTGCATCTATTTTAGTTTAAAAAAAATTAAAACTTCTAAGTTTAGCTACTATTTGTAATTGGGCATGTTATCGCAATTAAGAGCATTAATATAGCAGTTTCATTAAATGCATTATATTGCATTTATTATTATTTTTTGTATTATTATATAGCACCATTTATATCATAACATTGTACATATGAAAAGGGGTTTACATGCATAAAACAAAACAAGTACAATAATCAAAAAAGTTTTAAACTGGTACAGAAGGAGAGAGGACCCTGCCTGTGATGGTTTAAAATCTACAATGAAAGGGGAAGGATAAAATAGGTGAGGGTAGAAGCTTCTCATACTATGGTATAGTAGCAGTAAGTTGTAGGTTTGCCTGAAGAAGTGGGTTTTTAGGTTCTTTTTGTAGGTTTCCACAGTAGGTGAGAGTTTAATGTGTTAGGGTAGAGAGTTCCAAAGTACGGGGAATGCACATGAGAAATCTTGGAGGCGATTGTGGTAGAGCAGATGAGAGGAGAGAAGAGAAGGTCTTGTGAGAATCAGAGATTACATGTGGGAGGATACTAGGAGAGCAGGCCACAGTTGTATGGAGAGGATGGGTTGTGAACGGCCATGTACAGTCAGGTCCATAAATATTGGGACATCAACACAATTCTATTTTTTTTTTATTTATTAACAGTTTTTATTGTTTTTTCATATAATTGTATATAGCCATAGATAGAGCAATTACATATCACAGATATGAATAAGAAAAATTCTGCTACAAATGAAGAAGGCAAATACATAAAGTGACCGGTCAAAGCCAGTCAAACCAGGCAATAGACAAACACTGTATTAACAACTTCAAAACAAGAAGTAAGGCATGAGTAGTTAGGAATGTTTGCTTGTGTTAGAAGCTAGGTATATTCTATTGTGCAGTTCCGGTGTTCCTTGTAGTGGAAGGAAGGGATAAAGCTGGGGTAGAGTCTAGGAGAATTGTCTATATCTCCTCCAGGGGGTCCAGATCTGGAGGAAGGTGGGTCTAGATTGCTGCTCCCAGTGGGAAATTCCCTCTAGTCTATAAAGCTGATCTACTTTATTAACCCAATTTTCCACACTGGGGGTTTCAGAGGAAAGCCAGTGGGTTGGTTGGAGTATTCTGGCTGCTGCCAACAAAAGGTAAAAGAGAGATGTTTTATGTGAGATTACACACCCAACACCGAGAGTAAGTAAGGTCCGTTCAGGGGTGCAGGGGAAGGAAGTCTGGCAGATCTGGTTACTAATCTTAACTATTTTGGACCACCAAGCTTTAATTAGTACACAGGACCACCAGATGTGGAAATATGTACCCCTTTCCTTATGACATCTCCAGCAAACATCTGGGGCCCCAGGTTTATAGAGAGAGGTCTTATCTGGAGTCCTGTACCAACATGTCAGGATTTTGTAACTATTTTCTTAAATGCGGATGCATCTGGAGATCTTATGTGTGGTAACTAGCATTTTTGTAATCTCAGAGGTTGATAGGGTTCGTTTTAAATCTTTCTCCCATAGGCTAATCACAGCAGGTTTTGACCTGGGGGAAGGGGTCTTTAGATTCTTATATATCGTGGATACGATTTTTTGGGGCATAAGGGGGTCAATAATCCTCATTTCAGTCTCTCAAACCAGCTGGTTTCTTTCAAAGGTTGAGTTTTTTTTTATAAGAAGTGATTCTGATCGAAGAAAATATAGGAGAATAGGGTTAAGGATGGGTGTTTTAAGTTTCATGCGGCAATCAGGATCAGACAAAATACATCCGTCTTGATCTAGTAGTTCTGAGATGGGGATCGTAGTAGACCTTATAGAGATTGGACAGCTCTCCTTCAGGTCTTTGGGAGCTAGAGCTATAACGTATTTCAAGAGCAAGAGGGTGGAGGGTAGTGCCAAAGCCCCACAGCTGGCCGAAAACCACTCCCAAACCTTCAGGGTGCTATGGATCATGGGATTAGGAATAGAGCTATAAGTTAAATCTATAAGTTGGACCAGGAATCCAGATTTTATTACAAGACCCGGAGGCTCGTATTGCTATTCTCCTTCTTTACTCTGACCAATAGCAGCAAAGAAAACATAAAAATATTGAAACATGTGATCAGCCCCTCCCCATAGTCCCCCTATAACAGGCCACACCGCCTGCAAAACCTCCTCTTTCTTTGCTGCTGACCGCAGAGATAAGTATTGAGATTTACTGTTTCATGTCATTATGACTCACGTCTATATATAGAGGTATTGTTTGGTTTTGTTTATCTTGACTTGGTTTTTCCCCCCTTTTGGGGCGATTTGGGGCCATTTATTGATATATATATATATATATATATATATATATATATATTCTAGGAAAAATGAGCGGCACTCCAGAAGTAAAAGTGGTGAACCCTTTATTCACACCAGTGGTGCAACGTTTCGGCTCAGATCGCGAGCCTTCCTCAAGCAAAGAAACAACTCAAATGACAGTGATTATATAAGGGATACAAGACATGTGATCACAACTAAGTGGGTGTGTCCAACAATTCAGGAGATACATAAAAGATGATTAAATACACATCATATTGATCAATATAACAAAAGTGGGAGGGCTGATCATCATTGGAGACAGTGATGAAGGTGAAATATAGAGCTATGCACGGATCAAGTACATAAACATAATCAAGTAATGTGCCAACATGTGATGTGAACATTATACATAAATATCTGGGGGAGGAGCAGGGGAGTAATGATGCAGAACATACCGATACAGTAAGGAGGCTCATGATGTGCCGTGGAGTCGGCGTTGTGAATGTCTTCATGCGCAGGCGTGGCTATACACCAATAGCAGGCGCTCAGCTGACCAAATATGCTGTACGTCAGCACGATGCGCCGGCTGCCCCACGTCATTGCGGACGTCATCCTGAAGGCACACGATGTGTAATCCTGTGCGCATGCTCAGTAGAGAATCGAGCTAAATGCGCCATCTTGGTTGTTGGAGAGCTGCCCACAAAGCCACACTTTGCGAATCACACCCAACCAAAGACAAGAACGGGCATAAGGGGTTGAACAAGGGCACTGGGGATCCCAATTATACAGGATACCCATATACCGCCTCCTGGCAGTAAATCCATCGCAACTGCGGTAACCGCAGTATCTGCGAGGATAACGCCAGGTGTCTCTACCCCCCAACCTGCCCGAGAGGGATCTCCTCTGTATGGTTCACAGGTGCTGCAAAGGCGCGTGCAGACCAGCTCCCAATACCAAAAAAAAGGGGGGGGGGGATAATGATGGGGTGTCAAAAATACGGTGTCTGCCATGCCTGCCAGTAACAAAACCAAACAAAACATAAACATAAAATATAAATATCATGAAGTGAACCCCTTCCGTGGTATGCTGCATATACTCCGACCATATGTTCCAGACCCCATAGTGCAGAGTAAAAGTGATCTAGAAAAAAGAGAAAAAATATTAGAATGAGAGAATCATGAGTTGTATAACTCTCAACGTGTGTACACAATGATGCATGACAATATCAGGCAATGGCGAGAGGGCAAACCAACCTCACATAACATCCCCAAAGTTGTAATCAGCGTTCAGGCCCTTAGGCTTCAAGCTATCCAGCTTGTGGATCCAACTCAATTCTCTGCGTTTCAGTATCCTGGATCTATCCCCCCCTCGCCGAGGCTGGGGTATATGATCCAGGATCCAACACCTCAAGTCTCCTTCTTTGTGTTTAGCCTCAGTGAAGTGTTTCGCTAAAGGCAAATCCAGCCGTTTTTTGCGTATACTGAGGCGGTGATTGTTGAGGCGGGTCTTCAATTCAGTTGTTGTCTCACCCACATACAGTAACTTGCATGGGCAAGACAACACATAGATGACATGATTAGAGTCACAGGTTAGATGAAATGAGATGGCATAGGATACACCGGTATTAGGGTGTATAAAATACCTCCCCTTGCGAATATACCTGCAATTGACGCAGTTTAGGCAGGGAAAACAGCCTAAGCCAGACTGGGTCAATTTGGTTTGCTTCAAAGATCCCCTGGGGCCAAGATCAGCCTTGACCAACTGATCACGCAAATTCCGTGATCGGCGGTATGATGACATTGGTGGACATGAGAACTCAGGGATATCTTTGAAGCATGTACCCAACAGTCCCCAATGTTTATTCAATATCCTATTTATTTTAGGACTGAGTTCAGTATATACTGAAACAAACGGAATCCTGGCCTTTTTCTGGACAGTATCTCGTTTGGTCAGTAATTCAGTCCTATCGAGCGTGCGTACTCTGTCCATGTGTTCGTTCAACAGTGGCTTCGGGTAACCCCTATCTTGAAACCTTACTGCCATGGAATTCAGAGTCGCATCAAGCTTGCTCTCATCAGAGACAACCCGTTTGGCGCGGAGAAATTGTGAGAAGGGTAGCGACCGGATCATTCTCCGAGGGTGTGAGCTGTTGTAACACAAGAACGTGTTGGTATCCGTAGGTTTAGTGTACAACTCGGTATGCAACACACCCTCGTTGAACACTACTCGTGTGTCCAAAAACTGGATCTCAGTGCGAGAATGAATGAGGGTGAACTGTAGATCAGGATCATGACTGTTCAAAAAGTCATGAAACCCAACCAGATCAGTCTCGGAACCTGTCCAAATGAGGAAGATGTCGTCGATATATCGCCACCACCTCAGCACATGGCTGAAGTGGTGGGATAGATAGACGACATCCTCCTCAAAGCACCGCATGAAAATATTTGCGTACGTGGGGGCCACGTGGGACCCCATGGCCACACCACGTTCTTGCAAATAAAACACGTCCCTGAAAAGAAAGTAATTATACTTTAGTACAATCTTCAGTAAATCAATGATGAATTCAGAAGCTTGAGGAGTGTAAGCTGATGTCCTCAACATTTTCTCCACCGCCCTGAGGCCCCTATCATGAACAATAGACGTGTATAATGAAGTGACGTCAAACGAAGCAAGTATCACTGAGGACACATGAGTTAACTCAACACTTTGTAATTTAAACAAAAATTCAGAAGTGTCTTGAATATAGGATGACCCCCCTATGGAGAAATCCCGCAAAGCTTTGTCTAGGAATATAGCTATGCCGCTGAAGATAGAATCAGAGCCCGAGACGATAGGTCGTCCCGGGGGATCGATGAGGGTCTTGTGAATCTTGGGCAGCACATAGATCACCGGAGTGACCGGATGTGCTACCTCAAGAAAATCACTAAGACCCCCATCGATGATACCAGCGGTCAGAGCCTCCCTAAGACAGCGGCGGATAATATCCGCTATCATGAACTTGGGGTCAGAATCTAAAATCCTATACACCTGTGGATCATTCAATTGACGCATGATTTCTTGTACATATTTAATGGTGTCCATCACCACGACCGCACCCCCCTTGTCAGCGGGTTTGAGAGTGAGGGTGGGGTCGGATCTGAGAGACTCCAAGGCTTCTATCTCAGTGGTAGTCAGATTGGGATATCTGAAATCAGGCTTCCCTTGAGAGGACAACCTGAGCTCAGAGATTCCCTGTCTCACAGCACTGATATAGGCATCACCATGTGCTGAGGTGGTGGCGATATATCGACGACATCTTCCTCATTTGGACAGGTTCCGAGACTGATCTGGTTGGGTTTCATGACTTTTTGAACAGTCATGATCCTGATCTACAGTTCACCCTCATTCATTCTCGCACTGAGATCCAGTTTTTGGACACACGAGTAGTGTTCAACGAGGGTGTGTTGCATACCGAGTTGTACACTAAACCTACGGATACCAACACGTTCTTGTGTTACAACAGCTCACACCCTCGGAGAATGATCCGGTCGCTACCCTTCTCACAATTTCTCCGCGCCAAACGGGTTGTCTCTGAGGAGAGCAAGCTTGATGCGACTCTGAATTCCATGGCAGTAAGGTTTCAAGATAGGGGTTACCCGAAGCCACTGTTGAACGAACACATGGACAGAGTACGCACGCTCGATAGGACTGAATTACTGACCAAACGAGATACTGTCCAGAAAAAGGCCAGGATTCCGTTTGTTTCAGTATATACTGAACTCAGTCCTAAAATAAATAGAATATTGAATAAACATTGGGGACTGTTGGGTACATGCTTCAAAGATATCCCTGAGTTCTCATGTCCACCAATGTCATCATACCGCCGATCACGGAATTTGCGTGATCAGTTGGTCAAGGCTGATCTTGGCCCCAGGGGATCTTTGAAGCAAACCAAATTGACCCAGTCTGGCTTAGGCTGTTTTCCCTGCCTAAACTGCGTCAATTGCAGGTATATTCGCAAGGGGAGGTATTTTATACACCCTAATACCGGTGTATCCTATGCCATCTCATTTCATCTAACCTGTGACTCTAATCATGTCATCTATGTGTTGTCTTGCCCATGCAAGTTACTGTATGTGGGTGAGACAACAACTGAATTGAAGACCCGCCTCAACAATCACCGCCTCAGTATACGCAAAAAACGGCTGGATTTGCCTTTAGCGAAACACTTCACTGAGGCTAAACACAAAGAAGGAGACTTGAGGTGTTGGATCCTGGATCATATACCCCAGCCTCGGCGAGGGGGGGATAGATCCAGGATACTGAAACGCAGAGAATTGAGTTGGATCCACAAGCTGGATAGCTTGAAGCCTAAGGGCCTGAACGCTGATTACAACTTTGGGGATGTTATGTGAGGTTGGTTTGCCCTCTCGCCATTGCCTGATATTGTCATGCATCATTGTGTACACACGTTGAGAGTTATACAACTCATGATTCTCTCATTCTAATATTTTTTCTCTTTTTTCTAGATCACTTTTACTCTGCACTATGGGGTCTGGAACATATGGTCGGAGTATATGCAGCATACCACGGAAGGGGTTCACTTCATGATATTTATATTTTATGTTTATGTTTTGTTTGGTTTTGTTACTGGCAGGCATGGCAGACACCGTATTTTTGACACCCCATCATTATCCCCCCCCCCTTTTTTTTGGTATTGGGAGCTGGTCTGCACGCGCCTTTGCAGCACCTGTGAACCATACAGAGGAGATCCCTCTCGGGCAGGTTGGGGGGTAGAGACACCTGGCGTTATCCTCGCAGATACTGCGGTTACCGCAGTTGCGATGGATTTACTGCCAGGAGGCGGTATATGGGTATCCTGTATAATTGGGATCCCCAGTGCCCTTGTTCAACCCCTTATGCCCGTTCTTGTCTTTGGTTGGGTGTGATTCGCAAAGTGTGGCTTTGTGGGCAGCTCTCCAACAACCAAGATGGCGCATTTAGCTCGATTCTCTACTGAGCATGCGCACAGGATTACACATCGTGTGCCTTCAGGATGACGTCCGCAATGACGTGGGGCAGCCGGCGCATCGTGCTGACGTACAGCATATTTGGTCAGCTGAGCGCCTGCTATTGGTGTATAGCCACGCCTGCGCATGAAGACATTCACAACGCCGACTCCACGGCACATCATGAGCCTCCTTACTGTATCGGTATGTTCTGCATCATTACTCCCCTGCTCCTCCCCCAGATATTTATGTATAATGTTCACATCACATGTTGGCACATTACTTGATTATGTTTATGTACTTGATCCGTGCATAGCTCTATATTTCACCTTCATCACTGTCTCCAATGATGATCAGCCCTCCCACTTTTGTTATATTGATCAATATGATGTGTATTTAATCATCTTTTATGTATCTCCTGAATTGTTGGACACACCCACTTAGTTGTGATCACATGTCTTGTATCCCTTATATAATCACTGTCATTTGAGTTGTTTCTTTGCTTGAGGAAGGCTCGCGATCTGAGCCGAAACGTTGCACCACTGGTGTGAATAAAGGGTTCACCACTTTTACTTCTGGAGTGCCGCTCATTTTTCCTAGAATATTCATCAGGGAAGTCAGTCCATTCCCTTTGGGACGTGCACCCGTTTTCTCACTTGGGAGCCAGTGCCGCCATTTTTCTTCACTTACATTCTGGCCTATTGGCTGAGCACGGCCCACTTTATACATTTTTTCGTTTATTTTACATTTTTTCCTCATGATGTCTACATCCGAACCTGCTACCACCAGTGGTTGTGTGTACACAACAGAAGATGCCGAACGTATTTTGCAGGGCATAGGGGGAGATACCACCTTCCTTAACACCCCATCTGTTAAAGAGCTGAAGCGCAAGTATGAAAACCTTTCCAAACGTATCATTTCTCTGCGTCTTCACATGATGACGCTTGGTGAATACCATAGGACACAAAAGATTCCCAGAGGGATGCGATCAAATATTCGACCAAATTTGTTTTTTGATAATCCTGTGTTTTGCAAGAAGTTTGAACATTTATCAAATCGTTATTCACTAGACTTTATTTTGCTTAACATCGAATATTTGCAACATGAGTTATCTACTCTGCAGTGTGACAAGGGTGACATTGAGGCCAGTCTGCAGTCCCTTTTATCCTCCTGATGACCTCACCAAATACATGGAGGATACATCCTCACATATGAAATCCTTTCAAACATGATGCGGAGGAAATTAAAAGGGTTAAATGGTGCAGGGATGCAGACGACTATAAGAAAGGGCACATCTATAATTGGCAGACCGACAGACAACCAAACCTACAACAACAACGTGACAACAGGAGGCGGAGAAAGACAACACAAGCATCCTCCTCTGGTGTGGAGCAGTCTTTTTTAGAGAAGGGCCCACAGCAACAGGAGAGACGCGGCGACGCATTAGGAGAGGTGGCCGTAGACACAGGAGGGCCAGTTGGAGCACGCAGCAGCAAGACCAGGTCGATGGCAATGAAGTCCGCTCCAGGAAAGAAGAGGTGACTGTTGTCAACTTATCCTCTAAGGAATTGACTCCCACTCAAGTGAGTGTCCTGTCCAAAGGATTTTCTTTCTGTCCTAGCGCACCAGTTGATTGGTTCGATATAGAATCTAACCTATTCTCTTTTTTTCGGCGAATTAAACTGAAGATCTGGTTCCACAAGAAGAATACTATTGTGAGACCCCAGATGAGTGATTTTACCCTGGGTTCTCTCAATTTATTCTCCAAAAGTAATTTTGTACCGGTTATCAATGAGCCGTCTGTTGATGCCTACATCAGTGCTGTGAGACAGGGAATCTCTGAGCTCAGGCTGTCCTCTCAAGGGAAGCCTGATTTCAGATATCCCAATCTGACCACCATTGAGATAGAGGCCTTAGAGTCTCTCAGATCCGACCCCACCCTCACTCTCAAACCCGCTGACAAGGGGGGTGCGGTCGTGGTGATGGACACCATCAAATATGTACAAGAAATCATGCGTCAATTGAATGATCCACAGGTGTATAGGATTTTAGATTCTGACCCCAAGTTCATGATAGCGGATATCATCCGCCGCTGTCTTAGGGAGGCTCTGACCGCTGGTATCATCGATGGGGGTCTTAGTGATTTTCTTGAGGTAGCACATCCGGTCACTCCGGTGATCTATGTGCTGCCCAAGATTCACAAGACCCTCATCGATCCCCCGGGACGACCTATCGTCTCGGGCTCTGATTCTATCTTCAGCGGCATAGCCATATTCCTAGACAAAGCTTTGCGGGAATTCTCTATAGGGGGGTCATCCTATATTCAAGACACTTCTGAATTTTTGTTTAAATTACAAAGTGTTGAGTTAACTCATGTGTCCTCAGTGATACTCGCTTCGTTTGACGTTACTTCGTTATACACGTCAATTGTACATGATAGGGGCCTCAGGGCGGTGGAGAAAATGTTGAGGACATCAGCTTACACTCCTCAAGCTTCTGAATTCATCATTGATTTACTGAAGATTGTACTAAAATATAATTACTTTCTTTTCAGGGACGTGTTTTATTTGCAAGAACGTGGTGTGGCCATGGGGTCCCACGTGGCCCCCACGTACGCAAATATTTTCATGCGGTGCTTTGAGGAGGATGTCGTCTATCTATCCCACCACTTCAGCCATGTGCTGAGGTGGTGGCGATATATCGACGACATCTTCCTCATTTGGACAGGATCTGAGACTGACCTGGTTGGGTTTCATGACTTTTTGAATAGACATGATCCTGATCTTCAGTTCACCCTCATCCATTCTCGTACTGAGATCCAGTTTTTGGACACACGAGTAGTGTTCAACGAGGGTGTGTTGCATACCGAGTTGTACACTAAACCTACGGATACCAACACGTTCTTGTGTTACAACAGCTCACACCCTCGGAGAATGATCCGGTCGCTACCCTTCTCACAATTTCTCCGCGCCAAACGGGTTGTCTCTGATGAGAGCAAGCTTGATGCGACTTTGAATTCCATGGCAGTGAGGTTTCAAGATAGGGGTTACCCGAAGCCACTGTTGAACGAACACATGGACAGAGTACGCATGCTCGATAGGACTGAATTACTGACCAAACGAGATACTGTCCAGAAAAAGGCCAGGATTCCGTTTGTTTCAGTATACACTGAACTCAGTCCCAAAATAAATAGGATATTGAATAAACATTGGGGACTGTTGGGTACATGCTTCAAAGATATCCCTGAGTTCTCATGTCCACCAATGTCATCATACCGCCGATCACGGAATTCACGCGATCAGTTAGTCAAGGCTGACCTTGGCCCCAGGGGATCTTTGAAGCAAACCAAATTGACCCAGTCTGGCTTAGGTTGTTTTCCCTGCCTAAACTGCGTCAATTGCAGGTATATCCGCAAGGGGAGGTATTTTATACACCCTAATACCGGTGTATCCTATGCCATCTCATTTCATCTAACTTGTGATTCTAATCATGTCATCTATGTGTTATCTTGCCCATGCAAGTTATTGTATGTGGGTGAGACCACAACTGAATTGAAGACCCGCCTCAACAATCACCGCCTCAGTATACGCAAAAAACGGCTGGATTTGCCTTTAGCGAAACACTTTACTGAGGCTAAACACAAAGAAGGAGACTTGAGGTGTTGGATCCTGGATCATATACCCCAGCCTCGGCGAGGGGGGGATAGATCCAGGATACTGAAACGCAGAGAATTGAGTTGGATCCACAAGCTGGATAGCTTGAAGCCTAAGGGCCTGAACGCTGATTACAACTTTGGGGATGTTATGTGAGGCTGGTTTGCCCTCGTGCCATTGCTTGATATTGTCATGTATCATTGTGTACACACGTTGAGAGTTATACAACTCATGATTCTCCCATTTTAATACTTTTTCTCTTTTTTCTAGATCACTTTCACTCTGCACTATGGGGTCTGGAACATATGGTCGGAGTATATGCAGCATACCACGGAAGGGGTTCACTCCATGATATTTATATTTTATGTCTATGTTTTGTTTGGTTCTGTTACTGGCAGGCATGGCTCACACCGTATTTTTGACACCCCACTATTATCCCCCTTTCTTTTGGTATTGGGAGCTGGTCGGTACGCGCCTTTGCAGCACCTGTGAACCATACAGAGGAGATCCCTCTGGGGCACGATGGGGGGTAGAGACACCTGGCGTTATCCTCGCAGATACTGCGGTTACCGCAGTTGCGTTGGATTTACTGCCAGGAGGTGGTACATGGGTATCCTGTATAATTAGGATCCCCAGTGCCCTTGTTTAACCCCTTATGCCCGTTCTTGTCTTTGGTTGGGTGTGATACGCATAGTGTGGCTTTATGGGCAGCTCTCCAATAACCAAGATGGCGCATTTAGCTCGATTCTCCACTGAGCATGCGCACAGGATCACACATCGTGTGCCTTCAGGATGACGTCCGCAATGACGTGGGGCAGCCGGCGCATTGTGCTGACGCACAGCATCTCTGGTCAGCTGAGCGCCTGCGATTGGTGTACAGCCACGCCTGCGCAGGAAGACATTCACAACGCCGACTCCACGGCACATCATGAGCCTCCTTACTGTATCGGTATGTTCTGCACTATTACTCCGTTGCTCCTCCCCCAAAAATTTATGTACATTGTTCGCACATCACTTGATTATATTTATGTACCTGATCCGTGCATAGCTTTATATTTTATTTTTATCACTGTCTTCTATGATGATCAGCCCTCCCACTTTTGTTATATTGATCAATATGATGTGTATTCAATTACCTTTTATGTATCTCATGAATTGTTGGACACACCCACTCAATTGTGATCACATGTTTTGTATCCCTTATATAATCACTGTCATTTGAGTTGTTTCTTTGCTTGAGGAAGGCTCGCGATCTGAGCCGAAACGTTGCACCACTGGTGTGAATAAAGGGTTCACCATTTTTACTTCTGGAGTGCCGCTCATTTTTCCTAGAATATTCATCAGGGAAGTCAGTCCATTCCCTTTGGGACGTGCACCCGCTTTCTCACTTGGGAGCCAGTGCCGCCATTTTTCTTCATTATATATATATATATATATATATATATATATATATACAGTATTATTAATCATTTTATAAGACACAGTTTTTCCAAATAAAGTGGTTGGAAAATTGCTGGGCGTCTTATAAAGTGAATCCTAGTGAGCGCTTACATTTTGGAAGCGCTCACTAGTATGCATTCGGTGTCGGGAGCGGGGAGTGAAGCGCTGTGAGTGCTTCCAGTACTCACCCTTCCCTGGTCTTTGTTTCATCCAAGGTTGAGGCTCTGCACTGTCATTACTCTGTACATCAGTCGATTCTCCTATACCTTTCATATCTCTAGTTCCTATATAAACCAATTAAAAAATCCAGATTTTTAAATAACAATATTTTAATTTTTACTGCAATTTTTTTAAAAATAACATCAAGAGCTTTTCAGATTTACAACAAGTAAACTTCTAAACTTAAAGTGTATTTTACTATAATTAAAGATCGTAAAGATGCCGAGAGAAGGATCCAGTAGGTGGATTAGATGGTGGGCGAACATCCACTTGCTCAGGTTGGTGTGGCCGTTGGGCAGAATAATTAGGCCTCAGATCATGAGCAAAATATTCTTGGCCATGTCGAGTTGGAGGTGGATTTTGATACTGATAATTAGTTGGATGAGGATAGTTAGTAGACATGGAGGTCGCTTGGCTCAAATGTGTTTTTGATTTCTCGTTCAGCTCACGCCTGCAGCTTTGCCATCTGGTCTTGATTATCTTTACTAAAAAGAAAAATAGAGTAATCTATTAGTATACCATAAATATTTTTACTTTACGGTTATATTTTTTCTGCCCTATCTTCCTTGAGACTTAACTTTATTTAGTTTTCTGTTCACATAGCTGTATGAGGACTTAAATAACAAACAATACCACATATGTATAATTTATATTTGTTTGGAAAATATAATAACATTTTCTTTTTTAATAATAATTTATATTAAATATGTAATTCCCATATTCTTACACCAATAACCTTTGTATAGTTAGATCTACTGAGCTGTGTGGGAGTTTATTTTAGTTGGCATAAGCGGGCGCTATGTTTGCACTTTGCTCTAGTGCTGTACATGTATGGCACTGGTAGTGAAGAGGTTAAAGGGGTTCTCTGAGCTTTTTGTATTGATGACCTATCCTCTGCAAAGGTCATCATTATCTGATTGGCGTGTGTCTGTCACCCGGCATCCCTGACAATCAGTTGTATGAAGATCTCCTGTCTCTAGCTGTTTGCTGTTGCTATATCAACAACTAGCAGAAAGAGAGACCGGAGACGCCATGTGTGCATGGTGCATGGCACCCCTACCAATCAGCTGACTAGTGTCTCCACATTCTGAAAGCCATAATTTTATTTTATTTGTTGTCTGATTGTCTTAAGTAGGGTTTTATTATTTGCGGGATGCAGTGACAATTTGATTGGTACTATTTTGGGATGCGTATGATTTTTTTTTTTCCGCAGTTTTTATTTTCACTTGAACACGTTGATAGCATTTTTGAAGTCAAAATGTTCATATTTTAGTGTCTCCATTGTCTGAGATTTATATATTTTTTATTTTTCTACCTAATATCTTAGGCAGGGTCATATTATTTGCAGGATGAAGTGACGGTTTGATTGGTACTATTTTGGGATGCATATGATTTTTTTTTTCGCTGGTTAATACACTTTTTGTGAAGTAAGGTGAGAAAAAAAATTTTTTTTACACCATTTTTTTCAAAAGATTTTTGAACTGTTCATGTGAAGGGTTAGGTCATGTGATATTTTACTGAGCCGCTCGATACGGACGCAGCGATACCTAATATGTCCATGGCTATTTTTATACTGTTATAATTTTATTATTTTTACAGGCTATTATGATATAGCCAGCACCTGCTGTGTATGGAGCGGCCCATCTGCAAAGGCCTGCTCCATACACGTGCAGATGCATAATGCCATGTATATACTGTGTTTTGTGTTAAGGGGTTAAAAAGCTTTTCTCGTGAAAACATGGACCAACACTTACTAATGTACTGTAAATATAAAATGCTCGTTCCCATGGTTACTACCAGTCTGCAATCCACCAGCGGTGGTTTTTCTGGCACATAAATGGAAAAGACAGCAGCATAAGCACACCACCGCTGCTGGTTTACAGGGTGGTCATAACAATGGACTGAACTGTAAATAAATGTAATGTGACAGTTAAATAGTTCAAAAAAGCTATGGAGGCAATAGGGAGATCACAATACATTAAACATTTTTATAAACTTTTTTTTAACGAGCAGGTACCAACCGAATTTTTGACGCTGCTTTGTGGATGCTGATGTCCACTGTCCTTCATACAACTCTTTGGTCACCTCCTCCTAGGCTGCATCCTTCTTGAGACGGTCATGGTAACGGCTTGACCGCGTGTCCCATAATTCGGGTCTCTCTTCCACTAGGGTAATCAACTTTTCTACATCGTGTAGAGGCATAGTGATTACTCTAGTCTTGAAAATCAGTGTTGTAGCTGGCTCTCCGGAGCTGAACTGCACGGGGATTTATTTCATGTGACCGGAACTATAACAACAGATCCGCAAAAACGGGTGACATACGGATAGCATTTTTTGCGGAACCATTTAACGGACTAGAATAGGACCTGTTCTATTTTTATGCGGAGCATCGGAACGGGCATACAGAAGCGGACAGCACACGATGTGCTACCCACAATTTTTGCTGATCCATTGAAATGAATGGTTCAGCATCTTAATTCGCAAAAAATAAAAAACGGATCGGATGCGGTGAAAAAATGTGGACGTGTGAATGGACCCTAACATAGTGGGTGTGATGTCACAGGAATACTTAGTGCAAAAATCAATAATATCTAGCGAGACCTTATAAAATGTTAAGTTTTGTGCACTTAAGAAAAATTTGATTCGCAGAAGGTCGCACCGGTGATTTTTTTTTATAACACTCTTTATGCATATAAAGCGATTGTTCAGACATGCAGGTGAAATGTAATCAAATACACTACTTTAATGTAAGATTACTTTAGAAATACATGCATTGGAGTCTATGAGAAAAGCAATCCAATGATTGCTTGTTATAGTTCCCTATGAAATTTTTGGAGCTGGAGGCCTGAAGAAGAGCAGTGTAATTACAAATAATTGCTCTATTCACTTGAATGGAGTGAATACTTGTAATTACACTACGCCAATACTGCAAGGGAGATAATGCACAGTTTAAGGCCATTGCCCGGTCGTGTTGCAGTCCCCAAACAGTGGGTCCGCAATATGCTCCCCGTATCACGAATGCAGACCCAGTCACTTGAATGGGTCCACAATCTGGAGCTGCAGTGCTGAATGGAGGCACGGAACCCCACGTAAGCACTATGGAGTGCTTCCGTGGTGTTTCTGTCTATGCATCCGCATCACAAAAAAATAGAACAAATTGCGGTCTCCAATGCACAGAACGTCCACACAACGGCTGTGTGCATGAGGCCTAATAAAGAGGAAGCAGTGCTCGCATGGAGCCCCACCCCCTCTTCAAACAGCTGATCTGCAGAGTTGCCAGGTGTCTGACCCCTGCAGATCAGATATTGATGACCTATCCCGAGGATAGGTCATCAATATATACCTCTTGCACCACCTTTTTAAGGTTATTTTCTCTCTTTGGGTCTTTTTCAGTCCCATAAATTAAAACTGAACTATATGTTCTCACTGAAAATTAGTGATGTCAGGTCAAATTGTAGTAGTCTATAAATCATAGTTATGTTTTACATGTGGACATAACATGATGCCCTGTACCACAATGGGATTGAGAAGTTAAAGGGGCTTTCCAAGATTCTGATAGTGATGAGCTAGCTTCAGGACCCCCGCTGATCAGCCTCGGAGTGTCGTTGCCTCCTTGCAGCTTACTAAGCACAGCATTGTCTACTGTATGTGTTATGCTGGCTTTGAAAGGCACAGCTCAGTCCCAAAGCCACATGACTGATGAATGTCACTTGTGGAGCGGATTTTAAATCTGCATCATATCAATTGTGCTATGGATTTCAGCCACGGATTTCAATGCAGAGAATGAAATCGGCAATAAATTCACAATTTGTGTCAAAATCGAACGTCCTTTTGCTTTTTGCCATAGTTTCAACAGAAAAATCTGAGGTAGGTTGTACTCTGCAAGATATGTCCCATGTGGATGCACGCTGAAGCATCCTTCATATGAATTTGCAAGATTAATTTTGGAAATATCGATTGAGCATGAATGCTCTCTGTTCTATAACCCCTTAAGGAATGATCCTATTTTTATTTTTGCACTTTAGATTTTTCCTTACCACATAGGCAAAGATTTTTTATTTTAATGTTCACATAGCCATAATAGGGTTTATTTTTTTGAGGGAGAAGATGCATTTTTTAGTGGCACTATTTAATTTACCATGTGTTGTAGTGTAAAACAAAACAAAAAAATGTTGTGCATTTAATTGAAAAACCCCCCACATATTTCATTTTTTTTAGTGTTTTGACATCACAGAGTTTACTATGCGCTAAAAATTACATGGTGTCCTTATTCTACAGCTTATTACTATTATGACAACACCAAATTTGTATGGTTTTTATTTTGTGTTATTACATTGAAAAAATTTAAATCAAAATTTTCTTGTTTTTTTCGAGATGAACTGCAATTTTTATTGGTCCATTTTTAGGGGTATGTACACATTTTTTTTCACTGTTATTCAACTTTTTTGGAGGGACAATGTAACAAAAAAATGGCGAATCACATGTTTTTTTTCTATTAGGATTGCAGGAATTTTTGAAAAAATGTAATAGTTCAGACATTTTCATAAATAGCAATACCCAATATGTTTTTTTATTGTTTATTTATTTTTATTTGTAAAATTGGAAAAGGGTGATTTAAAACTTTTCCGATTTTTTATTTTACTTTTTAACAATAGTTTTTAGCTCCCTTAGGGGGCCAGAACCTGGGATCTTTTCATCCCTTGTCTCATACATCCTAATAGAGATCTATTAGGGTAAATGGCATTCTAACGCACACCCTGCTGACCTGTGCCTCATGCACAGCTTAGAAGGCAGATTACCATGGCAGCCCTGGAAATCTCCAGCAAGGCCCAGTCTGTCATTGGAACTGATTTCATTGCAGGGGCTCTGTTCGGAAGGCAGAGGGAGCCAAATCCCTCTGCCAAACCTCACAGATTTTGCAATCGGTTTTGAACATGGCATCCAAGGGGTTAAATAACAGGGTTCTGCGTGATTACAATTCCCTGTCTTTGTGACCAGACACCTGCTGTAGTGAGGGACAAAAATTGGCCGGGATGGTTCGTGAATGCGATCGTGGGAACAATCAAATGTTTGCAAACTGCAAGTTCGCAGCAGGCATTATTCATTTTAATGGCAGGCAAACCTGAAAAACTTTCACCTCATATTTGCAGAAACGAAATACTAAGTAGAAGTGTACAAATAGTCCCACAACATGGACAGTGACATACTAGAGGGGGATCAATGACAACAATTCTGGCCAAAAATATGTATCTTAATCAGGGGAATTTTTTTTATTTTTTAGAAAGAGGGTTATCCGGTGTCATCCTATTTTTTACGCTCAAACATTTGGGCCACAGAAACATGATTTTTGCCAGATGAACGCGATGATGAGGAGTGTGGGTTTTGACGGTGTTGCTCCCACTGGGCTCAGTGATGGGAGGCCAGGTGCCGTCTTAAGGCGGTCGTCCCTAGGTGAGTGTTGGGCTTACCACGACTTATGCGTTGACAGCATAGGCTGCAGATAGCAACACTATTGTCAGCAGCGGACACATTTTGAAGAGCCCACACTGCGGAGCCATGTGCAGACGTCCTGGGAGCGCCAGATCTGACCGTGCATGGTGGATGGCTCGTTCCAGATACATTAGCAGTCTGCTTTTTCCCTTCTGTGCACTGTAAGTTCTGCCTGCTTCTCCTCCTTCTCCTCCCTGCTGCTCCATCTCTCCCTCCTTCTCCTCCCTTCTGCTCCGTCTCTCCCTCTGAACTTCCCTCCTCTTCTTCTCTTGTGGGCACCCACGTGACGTCCATCAACACGTCATCATCGTCACCTTCACCACCACTGACATTAGAGATCTTGGAGTAGGCAGCAACACCCTACAGACCACCCTACTTGGGCTGATCTGGGTACTGTCGTCAGACTGCTTGGTGGCGACCGTTGATACCTCATCTCCCTGATCCGATGCCAAGAATAGCTGCACATCGGTAAGGTCTTTTAATGGATGGGAAAATAATTCCTCTGACTCAAGCGGAGGGTATGTGCTGGTGGTAGTGTTGTCTTTGGGGGTGCAGACAGCAGAGAGTGAAGAGGGTGCAGAACTGGAAGGCTGAGTGAGGCACTCAACTAAGTCTGGGGCGTCTTTTGACGTAATCACACGCACCTTCTGCAACTTCCCACTTAGGCTCCAGCCTGGTGTACCTGCCTGACCCCTACCACCCCTGTGGAATGGCCTGCCTCTTGCTCTGTTTGTCATTTTCAAAATGACCCTGTGACTAAAGTCCCTATAGAAGAGCAGTATTTGTGGAAGAAGGTATATCACACCCCTGCCTCAATCACTTTTTTGGGGGCAGTAACTGGTATATTATACCAGTTGAAATTATTTGTTCCAATAGCGTTTGTCACTCTGTATAGCTGCGGAAATGCAGGAAAACCACAAACAAATGCTGCACTACCCGAATGCACTATATATAAAGTATATTATTTGTATTTAACACTCCTGCTTCAATCACTTTTTTGGGGGGGCAACTGGTATCACACCAGTAGAAATGATGTGTTCCAAATGCGTTTGTCACTCTGTGTAGCTGCGGTAACGCAGCAAAACTGCAAACAAATGCTGCACTACCTAAATGCACAATAAAGAAAGCATATTATTGGTAGATCACACCCCTGCTTCAATCAGTTTTTATAGGGGGCTATTGGTATATCACACCAGTTGAAATTATTTGTTCCGATAGCGTTTGTCACTCTGTGTATCTGCGGTAACACAGCAAACCCGCAAACAAATGCTGCACTACCCAAATGCACTATATAGAAAGTATATTATTTGTATATAACACCCCTGCTTCAAACATTTTTTTTTGGGGGGGGGGGGGAATGATATATCACACCAGTAGAAATTATTTGTTCCAATAGAGTTTGGCACTCTGTGTAGCTGCAGTAACGCAGCAAAACCGCAAACAAATGCTCCACTACCCAAATACACTATATAGAAAGCATATTATTGGTATATTATACCCCTGCTTCAATCACTTTTTTGGAGGAACAACTGGTATATCACACCAGTAGAAATTATTTATTCCAAGAGCGTTTGTCACTCTGTGTAGCTGCAGCAACACAGCAAAACCGCAAACAAGTGCTGCACTACCTAAATGCACTATATAGAAAGTATAATATTGGTAGATCACACCCCTGCTTCAATCACTTTTTGAGGGGACCAACTGGTATATCACACCAGTAGAAATTATTTATTCCATAAGCGTTTGTCACTCTGTGTAGCTGCAGTATTGCAGCAGAACAACACACAATTGCTGCACAATAGAAATGCACTATAATATACTTTCTATGTTAGAAAGTATATTATAAGTATATTACACCCCTCAGTAAGTCACACCGATCGACAGCACACTTATACCAGTTCTTAAAAGGACTTTTGTGGCCCTATTAGCTAGCATTTGGTGTCCCTAACAGTCTGTCCCTGCTTCACACAGCAACCTCTCCCTACACTGACAAAATACTGAATGTAAAATGGTGGCCAGATCGGGTTTATTTATAAACACCCCGTGTTCATGTGACGGGTTCGTTCCGTACATCCTGGCCTTTATAGGTTACTGTCACACCAATCTAAAACTGTCCCACGCCACGGTCAAGTCCTACCTCGCAGGGGTGCAACATTTTAGAGCCATGAGTGTCACTCAGCCAGGTTCGTTGTTTTCTGTCCATGCCATTAAAGCCACTCTGAGGGGTCTCGAGAATCCAGGCCGCGGTTCCACGGCCCGCATACGGCTGTGAACAACGGCAGTGTGCATGGGGCCTTATAAAAAGATTGTCTTGCTGATGTTGTTCGCAGGTTCATTGGTCATTTGGACTGTTAAGTATGTATAAGTATTACGAATGCAAATCTAAAACGAAATACTAGCAATAAAACAATTTTCCAATGGATGTAGTTAACCCATCCTGATTCCTTCTTGGGAATCACCTCTCATTTTATGACATGCAATTACTAAGTGTTTTTCTTTAAATTACTCTTTAAACTCTTTTATGGCATTGCTACCTTTATGAGTTATATATTGACTTTGCTATTCAAAAACAAAAAAAAAACAACAAAAAAAACTGAAGAAGCAGAATTATAACTGTATAGCATAATTCATGTCACCATGAAACTGCAGTGTAATTCAGTAAAATTTGTAATTTATTCATTGACACCTCTGCTTTATCTATGCTTAAGAGTCATGTGGGTGGTCCTACTCAGTAATTGACAGCTAACTACATGACTAAGAGTACAGAGAGAGCTATCAGTCAGTAAGTAGATCTGATTACTGGACTACTAAGCATAGAAACAAGCAGAGGTTTGAATTATAAAGATTAGATCTCTTCTCATAAAACTATATATCAATCTGCTCAGCTCCTTCTGCTCTATAACATGCTGTTTGCAGACTGAACTGCATTTTCATGGTGGGACTTTCCCTTTAAAGGGGTAGTCCAATTTTATTTATCCATTCATTACTAATTTGTCACACATTTGTTAGTTTTATTTATTCTCCACGTGTCTTATCTGTGTGTGTTTTTTGTTGTTGTTTTTTTTAACAGATAGCTTAAAAAATGATTTATTTATTTTTTACAATTGGTCACCTAGTGAGAGGCAGACATTTCACTTGTGGTCGCGGCACTCACGAAGAACGACTCCTACCTACTGGCTAGCTAAGCGGTTAGAGTTATGCCGAAACCGTGACGTTGGAGGGACAGCTGAAGGAGGCCATCCCCTTGGTGTAGAGCTGAGATTGAGGGCGGGTAGGGTGGGGAGAGTTTGACACACGTTAATTGAAGGAGGGGCAGAGGTGCCATGATATAGGCATCCGTGCCCCTCCCACAAATACAGGCCAATGAAGTCTTTTAATGATATGTGCTGGAACCCGATTCTTTGATGCGGCGGATGCCGCCCCTATGCGAAACGAATGCCCGGATATTGTGGACGGATCTACCGCCAGATTAGCCAGTAAAACCCGGATGTGAGTTATGAATTGGGGACAGGTGAGGTGAGAATTATTGAAAGGTAGCAAAGGACTGCAGGGCGGCTTGTTTGGCAGAGAGGACAGAAGCTGTTGTAGTACGCGCACGGGACACCACTGATGAGAGGTCGGAAAGAAGAACACCTGGGTCGGGGGGCCAACCTGAGAGGTTTTAGAGGTGAGAAGTGAGAGTATGAAACCATTTCTGGAAGTTGAGAGCTGACCAAGAGTGACGTATCTGCTACTGTTAGCCGGGGACGTAAACTCGGCCGGTCTCAAAAACCCATAAAAGGCCAGGTACATGGCAGCCTTTATTATCAAACTATGCAGGGTACCGAATGGATTCTTGTCTAACAAGTCGGAAAGGTCGCGGAAAAGCTGGCCAGTGACGGGTAGCCGGCGAGTGCGTGACTCGCGGTCGCTCTTCTCGAGACCCCTCAGAGTGGCTTTAATGGCATGGACAGAAAACAACGAACCTGGCTGAGTGACACTCATGGCTCTAAAATGTTGCACCCCTGCGAGGTAGGACTTGACCGTGGCGTGGGACAGTTTTAGATTGGTGTGACAGTAACCTATAAAGGCCAGGATGTACGGAACGAACTCGGTGTCACCTTGCGGATAAGAGTCCTGAAATCTGAGGAAGGCTCTCCAACCTGTCTGGTAGGCTCTGGCTGTATTGGGTGAGAGGGACTTGAGTAGCAGTGACCGAGCGGTGGCGAGATGAGCGTCTAGGGCAGGATTAGAGCAGCGTATGGAGGGACTGGGCTCCCGACGGCGTCTGCTTCTGGACAGATCTGTGAAAAGAGGGTAGAATTAAAACGAGATAATGCGTCGGCTGCCGCGTTGTGGTTACCGGCTATATGTGAAGCTATGTAACGAAACTGGTGTTGTAATGACAGAAGGACCAGGCGCCTAAGAAATAACATGACATATGGAGACTTAGAAGAACCACTATTGAGAATCTCGATGACGGCTGTATTATCGGACACGAAGGACACAGTCTGCCCTGACCAACTATGGCCCCAGGTATAGGAGGCTGCCACTAAGGGGTAGAGTTCAAAAACTGCTGAGGTACGGAAAAACCCAGGAATGGAACTGACTTCGATTGGCCATCTGTCTGCTAACCAATGGTTGCCAAAAATAGCTGCGAAACCTGTATTGGCAGCGGCGTCAGAAAAAATTACGGGGGAGTTGCTGGATATTGCGAGAACAAAAAGCGAGATGCCATTCCATTGCGTGAGAAATTGATCCCACATGTTCAAGTCGGCCATGACCATATCGTCCAGACCTATGCTGCTATCCTGGGAATGGGCTGTGGGAAGGAGAGAGAGTAAACGAGATACAAACGCCCTACCTTGCGGAATTATGCGCATCGCAAAGTTCAGCATACCTAACAGGGACTGTAGCTGAACTTTTTTAATCACTCTAGTGGATGTGAAATTATGAACGGTTACCCTAATCCTCTGTAATTTGTCTCTTGGCAACCTGGCAACCATGTTCTGGGTGTCCAAGACTATACCAAGAAATGTGATGACTGCGGAGGGACCTTCCACTTTCTTGGGAGAGACCGGAACCCCCAATTGTCTGAAACACTCCAGTAACAAATGAAGGTCTTTGGGGGGAGTGTCAGGACGCTCAACAATTAAAAAATCATCCAGATAGTGAATAACATTGCTACAGTGGAATTCATGGACTAAAATCCAGTGGAGAGCCTTGGCTAATTGGTCGAACAACCACGGGCTACTCTTAGACCCGAATGTGAGATTGGAAGCAAAATAATAAAGGCCCCTCCATTTGATGCCGTACCACTGCCAGAGGGACGGTTTGACCGGTAGTAATTTGAAGGCGTCTGAAATATCGGCTTTAGAAAGGATGGTGCTGGGACCTAACTGTAAAATAAGAGCGATGGCCTGATCTATGGAGGCATATCTCATGCTAACTTCTTCTGATGGAATGAGAGAGTTGATGCTAGGTATAGGGGTACCATGCGGGGCGGACAGGTCGATGATCAACCTCTCTTTGTTACTAAATTTACCAAATACGACTCCTATCGGGCTGATTCTCCACCTGTCAAAGGGTGACGATGAAAAGGGGCCTATCAGGAAACCTTTGACTAATTCTGCTGCTATTAATCTATCGGAGACATCGGGGTGATGGTCAGCGGACTGTAAGTTCCTGCACTCGTGTGTGGAATCTGGAAGGGCCACGATCCCAGTGTGGAAACCGAACGTGAATCCTGTACTAAGGAATTCCACAAAGCCTGGGTCAGGATACCTGCGTAGGAACTGCTGCAAACGAGCTATGTTAACGACACACATATAATTATTATCTGCTTTTAATGAACAGACTACTTTAGGATGGGCTCTGAAGCAGTTAGTACATATGTGTAGCAGGCGGCACTGACTGAAATTACAGGATGCATAATTAAAGTTATTGCAAATTTGAGACCTGCCGAGCAGTTTGATTGGTCTACCCAGCTTGTCAACTAAACCAGAGCTTTTGTGTGAATCGGACGGGCCGGGAACAGAACCTGTGGAACTAGACCCTTCGCTCTGAGCAGCCTTATGACACCACGCCGTGGAATGGTCAATAGATTGGCATAGGGAGCATGACGGTGCCTTAAGCCCGGCGAAATGCCTACAAAAAATCTCCGTATCAATGTTGGCCCAGTTAGTAAGAAACTGGAACTGGCTTAAGGTAGCAGCTGCCTTGGCTGAGAAAGAACAATGGTAGTCATAGAAGGAACTACCACCATACTTGTACCCCAGCTCTGTTATCCTAAACAAGTACAGATCGAGTTCTTCCCTTCTCTCGGGACGAACTGAACAGATAACGTCTCTGTACAAACTAAATGCGAGCACGAATTCAGGAACCGTGAGCTTGCGGTTCAGTCTGTGGTCACGGCCTTTCAGGATCACTGACACATCCCCACAAGCAATTACCCTACTATCAGACAGGTCCCGGGTAGCGACCAGTAAGGATGCAAGATTGACATCTCTACCTTCCAGGATGTCCTTCTTTAAATTAGCAAGAACGAAATGTGCCGGCATAATACTGGGCGCTGTCACGGGGATACCTGCCCCTGTCGCCGTAGATGTGGAGGGAACAGCGACATCGATGGTATGCGGGGTAGTGGAAAAACAACGAGACTCCACCGCTTGCAACCTGGTTTGCACATCCGTGACAGACGAAGTCAAGTTATTTAGCAACAGATGGATCTGTGTCAGCGAGTTCTGAACAGTGACCGCGGAGACTTCTTCTTGCTGCTGAGGGCCCGAGTTAACGACCAGTAACCGATATAACTCAGCCTTCCTAGCAGAAGAGGGATAAGAAATACCCCGTCTGGACAACTCCGTCATCAGCCTAGGGACGGTCCAAGTGCGAAGAGACGAGACACTGCCCCCTTCTGACATCCTGGCAGGGTTCTCGTCGACCGAAGCCTCCACTATATCTGATGCACGAGACATATCCTGTGGATACAGTATGCACAAATCAACACCTGACTGTCAACCGATACTGGAATGACGTGACGTGGCGTGGCTGTGAGTAGGCTGAGACCCATGCAACTGTGGAAAAATACGAGTGAAAAGGAAGAGAGAACCTGAGCCAAGGAGAAGCGATAGCTGAACCTGGAACACCCCTGTGAATGGTGAGTCTGAACGTGGCACAACTGACCCATTACCAGAAGAAAGAGTGGAATGAACCATGACATAGCTTATTGTCATACTGTACCCTGATGGTTGAAAAAAGTGCAGAATGTGTGTGAAGAAGGACGAGACAATTCCTGGAATAAAATCACATGTAAGATTGCGTACGTTATAGTGCCAGCGGAGGCGTGCGACCAATACAGAGACCCTCTAACTAATACTGAATGAGTATATGGTCCCCCCCCCTCCTAAGTCTATGAATCAAGTATGAGTTAATACCCTTTTTTTTTTTCCTTTCATTAACCCCCTTTTTTTTTTTTTTTTTTTTTTTTTTAAATTACCCCCTCCTTTCTTCTTTTTTTTTTTTTTGTGGTTATAGCTCCTGGTGGCCACTAGATGGACCCAACGCAGAGCACAGAGCCATGGACTGCAGTGCCGGCAGCCACCACCGGAGGGAGCCTGCGACAAGGGAGCCTGGAACAACACTGCTCCATGGACTGCATAGACTCTAGCAGCCACCAGGGGGAGCCCACAGTAGCCGGCAGCAATTCTAACAGAACACCGGCCCCTGCAGCACGGGCAGACAGCGGAGGAGACCGCGAGCAGGACGCCAAGGTGAGAGCGCCGAGACATGACCGGGGCCAGTAAGGGCATGGGGGGCATGGGAGAAACAGCCCAATTGCTACCACGGACCCTGCCTAGCTAATGGCACAGCGGCCTGTGCCAGACATTAAGGAGGGAAAGAAATTCGAATCGGGATAGCGCTGATCCCTGCACCCTACGAGTCATGCCACGTGGGAGCCGGAGCTGCCTGGCAGACGCTCCGGTGCAGGGTGGCCCCCTCTTACCTAGGGAGCCGGCACTGCCGGCCGGACTTTGAGAACCGAGACTGCAAGCGTGGCAGTCACTCACCTGATCTAGCAGCTTGCTTGCGCAGAACGAACTTCCAGGACCAGACGCAAACTTCACACACGGAACGAGGCCAGCGTTTGACACACGTTCATTGAAGGAGGGGCAGAGGTGCCATGATATAGGCATCCGTGCCCCTCCCACAAATACAGGCCAATGAATCGGCCTTAACACATATCATTCAGAGACAGTCAGTCAGGTAAATACACACAGTAAAGTGCGGTAGTTATTCTAAGACCCACAATACAAATCATGTTTTCATTATCCCACCGTTAGTCCTGTTTAGTCATAGGGGTGTCCTTTTCAGTTAGTCCATGAATGTTTTACAGAGAAGTGACTGATCCTGCAGGGTTCATCAAAACCACTTCCATTACTTATAATACAACCATCTGCATCCGTTATGAACGGATACAATTGTATTATATTTAACTTTGCCAAGACGGACCCGTCATGAACTCCATTGAAAGTCAATGAAGGACGTATTTGTTTTCTATTGTGGCAGATTGTAGCAGAGAAAATTGATCCATCCCCATTGAGTTGCATTTGGGGGTCTTGCTCAGCATTCCAGGATGGAAAGCAAACTACAACATGCTGCGGTTTGCTCTCTGGTATAGGAACACAACTAAATTGAACGGAATGCACCAAAATGCAGTCTCTAGATCACTTGTGCCAGGTGGAAGTGGGAGACACTCCAGCGGAGGCGCTGCTGGACTCAGGGAGTCTGGTGACCCTAGTAAGGGCTACCCTGATGCGGTCCACTGAGTATACTAGCCAGAAAGTCAGGGTAATGTGCATCCATGGAGACTTAAAAGACTACCCCACCGCGCTGGTGTCTAACCACAGTGGCTGGTAGAAGGACCCATTAGGTGGCTGTCACCACAAATCTACATGACCCCGGCTTCTCCTGACCTTTCTTTGCTTATCCCTCTGTACTGCGTTGTCCTCTTGGTTTTGACCTGGTCCGTTCACTATCCGTTATTTGTCTTGTCCTTCCCGCACGTATTCTAAGTTAGGGACTGACGTCCAGTTGTCCCCTGTCATCAGGACTCGTGAGGCAAGTAGGCAGGGCCAGGGGTGAGGGTGGAGCACAGTGGTCACTATCCTGCCCCCTGTGTGTGTGTGTACGTGACCGTTACAGGTTAACAGGCCCAATAACCACTGTATAATGAATCCTCTGGTGACCCTGACTGACCATGTCTCTAATTTGACGCAGATGGTGCAGGAGCTAGGGGCAAGGTTAGGGCAAGGTTCTTGAGTTAGGGCAAGGTTCTTCCACTCCTCAGGCCTCCAGTCCGCATTTTGAGCCCCAGATTAAGCTCCCAGAACCCTTTTCTGGAGACCGGAAGAAGTTTCTCTCTTTTAAGGAGAGTTGCAGACTTTACTTCCGTTTGCGCCCCGTGTCCTCTGGCCCCAAGAGTCAACGCGTGGGCATTATCATTTCCCGACTACAGGGTGATCCCCAGGACTGGGCGTTCTCTTTACCTGCTGGCGCCAGTTGTTTAACTTCTGTGGAGGGGTTCTTTCAGGTCCTGGGTACCCTCTATGATGAACCAGACATGGCTCTAGTAGCCGAGGCGGCTCTAAAGGCACTGGTTCAGGGCAATCTACCTGCGGAGGATTATTGCACCCAATTCAGAAGGTGGTGTGTCCCCTCAGGATGGAACGAACCAGCCCTGAGAAGTCAGTTCTGGTCAGGTCTGTCTGATAATTTAAAGGATCTTCTGGTCAGTAATCAACTTCCAGAGACCTTAGAAGAGATGATGACCCTTGTTGTCGGACTTGACCGACGGGTTAGAGAGAGACGACAGGAACGACAGTTCTCTTCCCAGATGGTGGTCCAGCCAGAGGCCTATCCCAGAGACAATGCTGAGGTCTCCACCGAGGAACCCATGCAGGTTGGCATGACTCGAGGGAATCTTTGCCGCAGACGTGGAGAATGCTTTTACTGTGGAGATCCTGACCATTGGATCTACCAGTGTCCTAAGAAGGTCCTTTCTGTCAAGTCTCCTAAGGCAAGGAAACCTAAAGACCAGGTACACCCTGATTTTTCTAAATATAAGCTTTTGGTACCCATTACGATTTCTCTGGGGGTAGATAAATGGCCGGGTAAGGCCTTTATTAATTCTGGCTCAGTGGCCAGCTTTATTGACTCTGAGTACGCTGTAAGATTGGGTATTCCAATGTTTGCTTTACCAACTCCTATCCATGTCATGGCTATTGATGCTACTCCTATTATTGGTGGTATGGTGAGCTCATGTACCTCAGAGATTTCTCTAACCGTGGGTGTGTGCCACTCAGAGAGATGTTCCCTTTTAGTCCTGGAGAACCTACCGGTTGAGGTGGTACTAGGGTTGCCATGGCTCTGACTACATAACCCCACTATAGATTGGTCCAAGGGGGAGTTGGTGAGATGGGGGCCTAAGTGTGACTCGTGCTTGTCCGTGGTACAGGCTGGCGTCTCAGTAAAGTCTGATACTTTACCCACTGTTATTAGGGAATATTCTGATGTATTCTCATCACCAACCCCGGAGGTTCTACCCCCCCATCTACACCCCCATAGACCTTCTTATGATTGTACTATAGAGCTAGTAGAGGGGGCCAAGTTTCCTAAGGGGCGAATTTATAATCTTTCTAAGCCCGAACGCAAGGCCATGGAAGATTATATTAAGGAGAGCCTTGGTAAAGGGCATATTAGACCTTCTGTCTCTCCTATGGGGGCAGAGTTTTTCTTCGTTAAGAAAAAAGATGGTGGTCTTAGGCCATGTATCAATTACCGGAGATTAAATAAAATCACTGTCCAGAACAGATACTCCCTCCCATTGATTCCGGATTTATTTAACCAGGTTCTGGGGGCAACCTGGTTTTCCAAGATTGACCTGAAAGGGGCATAGAATCTAATCAGAATCAAGGAGGGAGATGAATGGAAGACGGCGTTCAATACTCCGGCAGGACACTTTGAATATCAGGTCATGCCTTTTGGACTCAGCTGTGTTCCAAAATGTCATGAATGACATTCTTAGGGAGTTCTTAGGTAAATTTGTTATTGTCTATCTTGACGACATTTTGATATTCTCTCCTGACTTCGAATCCCATGTGTCTCATGTTAAACAAGTATTAGAGGTGTCGAAGGAGAATCAGCTATCCGCTAAGCAAGAGAAATGTGTCTTTCGTGTACAGGAGATTCTGTTTCTAGGGCATGTTCTGACTCCTCTCGCCTTCAAGATGGATCCTGGTAAGGTACTAGCAATTAAGGAATGGGTAAGACCTTCATCCTTAAAGACCTTGCAACGGTTCTTAGGTTTCGCCAATTACTATCGTAAACTTATTATGAATTTTTCCATAATTGCTAAACCGTTGACCGACCTTACTAAGAAAGGGGCTGATTTGGAGAATTGGTCTACTGAGGCCATTTCTTCATTTGAAAAATTAAAAAAGGCATTCAGTAGCGCTCCCATTCTGATCCAGCCTGATCAGGAGAGACCTTTTATTGTGGAGGTGGATGCGTCCGAGGACGGCGCAGGAGCAGTCCTTTCACAAGGTCCTGCTAGCCTCACTAACCTGAGACCGTGTGCCTTCTTCTCCAGGAAATTCTCTCCCACTGAAAGAAACTACGACATAGGGAATAGGGAGCTGCTGGCCATTAAATGGGCATTTGAGGAGTGGAGGCATTTTCTGGAGGGGGCAAGGCATTGTGTAACTGTTGTCACTGACCATAAAAACCTTATGTTTCTCGAGTCTGCTAAGAGGTTGAATCCCTGTCAAGACAGATGGGTTCTGTTTTTTACTTGTTTAGATTTTTCCATTACGTTCAGGCCGGGAAGTAAAAATGTGAAGGCGGACGTATTATCTCGGAGCTTCCTTGCTTTTCAACCTACTGAGGTACCACCTGAATCCATCCTACCAGCAAAAATCTTCATAGCAGCTCTAACCCAGGATATCTCGGCTCGCATTAGGTGTGAACAACATCTGGCACCGGTATCCACCCCAACAGATAAGTTGTTTGTTCCCGTACAATTTCGTCTCCAGCTGTTGGGTGAGTGCCACGATTCTGCCTGTTGTGGACATCCGGGTGTTGAGGGCACTAAGGATCTGGTTTCTAGGTCTTATTGGTGGCCCACTCTAACTAGGGATGTCAAGTTCTACGTGTCAGCCTGTGAGGTTTGTGCCAGGTCCAAGACACCTAGGACTCGCCCTGCTGGTAACCTACAACCCCTACCCATTCCCAGTAGACCCTGGTCCCATATCTCAATGGACCTTATAACTGACCGCCGGCGGAGGGTAAGACTGTAGTTTGGGTAGTGGTCGATAGGTTTAGCAAGATGGTCCATTTCATTCCCCTGTCTAAACTCCCGAATGCCAAGACCCTGGCATCTATTTTTGTGAAAGAATTTGTTCGATTGCATGGTATCCCAGAAAATATTGTTTCTGACAGGGGTGTGCAGTTTGTGTCCAAATTCTGGAGGGCCTTCTGTCAAAAATGTCAAATTTCCTTGTCTTTTTCCTCTGCCTACCACCCTGAGAGTAATGGGCAGACTGACTGCCTTAATCAGTCTGTGGAACAATTCTTGAGGTTGTATGTTGCTGATGACCAGCAATTATGGGTGAAATTTCTTCCATTGGCTGAATTTGCTTTGAATAACCATGTCAATTCTTCTGCTGGGGTTTCACCTTTCTTTTGTAACCATGATTTCCATCCCCGTTTTCATTCTGGGTCATCCGTCTCCTCCTCTAACCCTGAGGCGGATAGGCTCTCCTCTGAACTGTGCAGAGTTTGGGCCCGGGTTCAATCGAACATAGAAAAGGCTCAAAGTTCTCAGAAACTCAAGGCCGATAGGAGACGTTCAAGGGGGGTGAATTTTCAGGTTGGAGATAAGGTATGGTTGTCCTCCAAGAATCTCTCTCTTAAGGTAGAGTCTAAAAAGTTTGCTCCTCATTTTATTGGACCATATAAGATCACAGAGGTGATTAACCCGGTATCATTTAGGTTGGAGCTGCCCGAGTCATTCCACATTCATAATGTGTTCCATAAATCTCTACTTAAAAAATATTTTGAACCGGTAGTACCATTGAAAGCCTCGCCTCTGCCGGTTCTTGTTAATGATGCTGTCGAGTATGTGGTGTCTAAAATAGTGGATGTCAGGAAGGTGCGTAACTCCTTGCAGTACCTGATTCACTGGAAGGGGTATGGACCTGAAGAGAGATCTTGGGTACCTGCCAGGGAGGTTCCTGCTCCTAGACTTGTTTGAAAATTTCATTTAGAACACCCTGAAAGGCCATCGCCTGAAGTCTTGGGTCCGGTGGCCCCTCGTAAAAGAGGGGGTACTGTAACAAGGTTCCGAAGGCGCACTCGGTCTCCCATCAGCCGCAGACCTGCTGCTTAGCTTCAGGAGCGAGAATCTGGGTTTGACCTTGTTACCAGGGCGGCTTTGCTAGCTGCCCTGGGTCTGCCTTGAGCGCTGAGCTGATCATTCGGTGCTCGACTGGTAGGTCTGTCGGTCATGTGACGCTGGCCACGTCATATGACCCTCACTCCCCACTATATATACAGGCAGCCTGCTGGCCACAGGTTGCCTGTTAATTTAGGTTCCTGGCAGTTGTTGGATACCTGTGTACTTACCTGATCCTGTTCCCTGACGATCCTTTGCCTGCTCCTCCTGTACTGTGCATCCTTCCTGGTATATTGACCTCGGCTTCCACCTGACTATTCTTTGCGGACTCCTTTGGTACTTCTCGAATCTCCTGGTATTTATGACCCCGGCTTCTCCTGACCTTTCTCTGCTTATCCCTCTGTACTGCGTTGTCCTCTTGGTTTTGACCTGGTCCGTTCACTATCCGTTATTTGTCTTGTCTGTCCTTCCCGCACGTATTCTAAGTTAGGGACTTCCGTCCAGTTGTCCCCTGTCATCAGGACTCGTGAGGCAAGTAGGCAGGGCCAGGGGTGAGGGTGGAGCGCAGTGGTCACTATCCTCCCCCTGCGTGTGTGTGTACGTGACCGTTACACTGAGCCTGGCCCTGCGCTGAGATGGGGTGGGTGGAAAAATGAACTTTTTTCTTATTTTTTTTTTATAAATCACTTGCGAGTACTCCGCCCCAGCATGCGCGTGTGTGTGTCATGCGGCCCCAGCATCAGTTCTCACTCACAGAGCAGCATGTGAGCACGGCAACACGGTCACGGGGTTAGCAAGGGGTGTGACTGGTGTGGCAGTAGCACCACGGCTTGCAGCGGTGGGCAGCAGCAGCTGGGACTGGAGGGAGCTGGTGACTCATGCTGTGACTCTCACACAGCCAGACTGCCGACTGGTAGGTGATGAGCGCACGCAGAGCACATAATTTTTATTACTGTAACTTACTTACACAACATTAATGATGGGGGGAATTGTCTGTAGTCTGTGCAAGTGCCATAGAGGGGGAGAAATGTGCCATGGGGAAAGAAATGTGACACAATAGGAGGTCATGGGGGTGATGTAAAAAGGAGGTGGTGATGTGCTATGGAGGGGGAGAAATGTGGCATGGGGGGATGATGAGCCAAGGGAGGGGAAGAAATGTGACACAATAGGGGGTCATGTGGTTGATGTAAAAAGGAGGGGGTTATATGACTTGGAGGGCTGATGTGAAATAGGTGAATCGTCATGGAGGGGGAGAAATGTGACATGGGGGCATGATGGCTGACAATGGGGGCATGATGGCTGACAATGGGGGCATGATGGCTGACAATGGGGGCATGATGGCTGACAATGGGGGCATGATGGCTGACAATGGGGGCATGATGGCTGAAAATGGGGGGTAATGGCTGACATGGGGCGCTGATGGCTGACATGGGGGCTGATCTGAGGCATTGGGGGTCTGATCTGAGGTCTGATTAACATTGGGGGTCTGATTGGGGCTGTAAGCTTAGGTCTGATTAACATTGGGGGTCTGATTGCTGGTCTGACCTGAGGTGTAATGGAAAATATTTTTTTCTTATTATCCTCCTCTAAAACTTAGGTGCATCTTATGGGCTGGTGCATCTTATAGGGTGAAAAATACGGTCCTCAAGCCAATTCAGTATGAGTAGTAGCTAGTAGGAGAGCCCTCAGGAAGGATGCTCATTGCCTCTTGTGCCTGTACATCTAACGTGTTTTCTGATCCACAAAGCCAGTCAAGATATAAAGCACCCTGTATGGCCTTGTAATAGGCCTTAAAGTCTGGGATTCCCAACCCCCCATTTTTTGTGTGTTGTGTTCTGTGTTTATGAGCTAGTCGATGGCCTCTGTTTATGCCACAAAAAGGTGAGTATGGTGTGCAACTTCGTGGAAAACTGAGTGGGTAGTTTGATTGGTAGGGACTGCAAGTAGTATGATATTTTAGGCAGCACTACTGTTTTAGTTAAGGCCATTTGACCAAACCATGAGACATAGGGTATATCCCAACTCTCAGTAAGAGATTCAGTAGGTCCATGAAGTTGGCTTTGTATAATTAGTGGAAATCTGGTGTGATATTAACTCCTAAGAAGTCAATTGAACTAGAAGCCCATTTAAAAGGAGTAGTACGTTGTAAGTGCATGCAAGTTTGAGCTGTGAGGGTGATGTTTAAAATCTGGGATTTTGTTGGATTGATTTTGAAGTTTGATAGCTGTCCAAAATGATCAAAAATAGATATAACTGCATGGAGAGCTTCGACTGGGTTGGATATAAATATTAATACATCATCTGCAAAGGCAGCTAGTTGGTGAATGTGCGACATCCCTGTTCAGCGTCTGGGGTATCCCTTCCCCCTTAGGAGGTTTCTATGAAATATGTCCTTCTTATATAGCAAGTAAACGTGACGCCAGCTGCGGTTAAGCAGCGGAAGCTCAAGGCTCCCTTTGTAGATGGTAATGTTGGTACCCAGAGGTAAGATTGCCAGAGTGGTGCAGGGTGGCCTACAGTCTCTGTAGATGTTATGTACACGTATCGCGGTGTTCCTACCTTGATATCCGTGGATCCCAGACGTGATGTGCTCCGAAGCAGTGCAAAAGGGGTAGGTGAACTTGGATGGTGGATTAGTAGAATAAATGTTGCTTTTACTTGGTAATAAACTGTATGCCATACAGTTTTCAGACTTTATCTTGGTCATCATCAGGTATTGGCTTAACTTTGGCAAGCAAATACTTCTCTGCAACAATCTCAGCTCTGCTATGTGGTAGCTTTCTCAACTTTTCCTCTTCTGCTGGAACTTAAGTTAGCTGTAGTCTGTAGTCTATCTCTTACTTATAATCCTAGGAACTTCTTGTCCTGGCAGTGAGTACCTCAAGCTTCAGCTCAGCTTGGATGAAGGCAATGCAAGCCCAGGAGAGGACAAGCAACCATGTAGACTTCAGAGACAGGGCCTCTGGGCCTAGCAGAGCATGCAGTGTTCTGCTAGCCAGCACACAACATCTCTCTAAGGAGGGTGGACTAGACTGCTCACTAACTAACTAACTAACTAACTAACTAACTCACTCCTCCCTCTCTAGAGAGGGCTGGAAGGAAATAGAAGGTTCCGCTCCAGAGAAATTATCTCTGCCATCTGCTGGTGGACCAGGTAATTACACTTGAACATAACAGTTTCAGGTATAAACATGCACATTATAGGAAATATATCAGGTGATATAAATTAGCACACAGGTGCATATATGCTCTAAGGACATCAATAATAAATAACGTGCTGCATAAAAGGACACAAAGTTTAGCCACAGCTACCAACAGGTCTCTCTGCCGGAATGAGAAGTGTGTCTGGCAGCAGTTTCCCTCTCAGGTATAACCAGAGAACCAAACAAGTGTGCACTAAGCGATCATTACAGACTTTACTTTGTGTATCGGACCACTAATAGGAAAGAAAGAACAAGGGTGACTTCACTCCATCAACCCACCACTATGTAATGAAAACGCCTGCAGATAGAAGAATTTTGCTTTACACTATGTGATGATTAGAAACAGGTGGCAAATATTCTTCCTAATCCTGGTGCACAAGGCCTTAGGACATGGAGGATTGGTTAAAGAGGACCTTTCACCGATTATTACAATGTGAACTAAGTATATAAACATGTAGAGCGGCGCCCGGGGATCTCACTGCACTTACTATCCCTGGGCGCCGCTCCGTTCTCCTGCTATGCCCTCCGGTATCTCTGCTCACTAAGTTATAGTAGGCAGAGATTTCAGTCACTAAGTTATGGTAGGCGGAGTCTGCCCTTGTTCTGCTCTAGCGCTGGCCAATCGCAGCGCAGAGCTCACAGCCTGGGAGGTTATTTTCTCCCAGGCTGTGAGCTCGTAATGCAATTGGCCAGCGCTACAGAAGAACAAAGGCAGACTCCGCCTACTACAACTTAGTGAGCAGAGATACCGGAGGGCATAGCAGGAGAACGGAGCGGCGCCCGGGGATAATTGTAAGTGCAGTGAGATCTCCGGGCGCCACTCTACATGTCTATATACTTAGTTCACAGTGTCATAATCGGTGAAAGGTCCTCTTTAAACCTAAAACACTCCAATTATTCAGTACTTTAGAAGGAGTAACATTTGCTCCTACAACTCCAGAGATAATAGCAGCTGATCACTAGAGTTGAGAGGACACCTGGATCAGGGGCGTAACTAGAACTGACTAGGCCCCACAGCAAATTTTTTACAGGGCCCCCCTCCCTTAGGGTCCATTCAGACGTCCGCAAGTGTTTTGCGGTCCACAAAATGCGGATCCGGAAAACACGGATACCAGCCGTGTGCGTTTCGCATTTTGATAGTTCCCTATGATAGAAATGCCTATTCTTGTCCGCAATTGCAGACAAGAATAGGACATGTTCCATCTTATTTGAAATTAATGGGTTTGCACCTGTGTCCCGCAAAATTGTGGAACGGATGCGGACCCAGAACAACGGACGTGTGAATGGACCCTTACTTAAAATAAAACCTTTGAAAAAACCTATTTGTCTTTGTATCACCATTTTTTGACAGCTAAAACTTTTTTTTTATTTCTGCCTAAAGAGCTGAAGCTTTTTTTCAAGTGGATGAATTGTAGTTTTTATTGGTACCCTTTTTGAATTAAAATTATTTATATTTTTTAATAGTGAAGACATTTTTGGACATGGCAATGCTTTTTTTAATGTTTATTTACCTATATTTAAAACACTGTGAAAGGGGGTGATTGGAACTTTCATCCCAACCTCTGCCCACTCCTTCCTCTGCCAGCCTCCTGTACTATAGCATGCGGTACGTGGCAGCCTCCCCTCTCTGCCTCCACTGCTCTGCCATATACTAGTGCTTATTATGACACACATATGCATGCACCTGATGCCAGCCCAGAACCATCCTGGCATCACATTTGTGTATATGTAACTTAAAAGAGTGCCATAATAAGCACTAGTAGATGGCGCAACAGCAAGCAGAGAGGGGAGGCTGCCACGTACCGCATGCTATAGTACAGTTGGCTGGCAGAGGAAGCATGGGCAGAGGTTGTGATCTGGCTACCTGGCAGCTACATGCTGAAGGCTTCAGCATGCAGCTGCCAGGTGGTGATCCCAGCATCTGCCAGCCTCCTGTATTATAACAGAAGCAGATGAAGGCATTTTATTATATAGGAGGCTGGTGGGACTGGGATGGCAGCCTGTGGCAGCTACATGCTGCAGCCTGCCATGGCTTTACACTTAGAACTTTGCCTGCTGCTGTACCTGGCCTTACCTCTTCTCCTCTCCAAGTCTGTGAACTTGACAGACTGGGAGAGGAGGAAAGGGTTAACTACTTTGACTCTGTCCTGCCCTGCCCTCCTCTTTCCTCATGCCCAGAGAGGCCCCAGAACCACTGTGCACTTGTGCGCAGCAGCAGGCAAGGGGGGAGAGGGGCCCAGGCACATACCTGAAAAGTGCTGTGCAGCATGCTTGTTGTGCCTCCCTTCGCCCTCTGCCATGATGCGCTGCTTCTCCCGGCCTCCCCACCCCTTGAGGAAGGCTTCATTTGGGGGCGGGCTTCCACTGTGCTGCCTGAAGAGATTAATATGCATAGCGTGCTGCCGACTTGTTCTCTGGCAGGTGTCACGCTATGCAGGCAGAAGAGGCAGCACAGCAGATAATCATGCATGGAGTCGCCCGCCGAAGCGGGCCCTGTGTTAATGAATGGGGGTGTAGGATGGATGGGAGGGAGGGGTGGACGGGCCTGGCCCCGAGCACGGCCCCTATGTGACCACACCAAATGTAAAGGGGAGGGGATTTGGAGGGGTTGTTTTCGGGGGTGGAGCCGGCCTGAAAATGTAAAGTTATTTACACACAGTAAGTGTGTGTGAGACACTGCTCCCGAGCCCCTTGTCAGCCCGGGCCCCGAAGCAGCCGCTTCCCCTGCTTCCCTGGTAGTTACGCCACTGACCTGGATGTTTGGGTTCGACGAATTCGGCCGAACTTCACAAAAAAGTTTGAGTTCGGGATTCGGTGGCTGTGGCGGTGTAGGTGCAAGCGGCAGTGGAGGAGGAGGGGGTAGCCAACACTGGTTTCCTGTTTTTATTTTTTATTTTGTTTAAAATAGGGTACACCCCAAAACATTGGGAAATATAACCTGTGATAACCCCTCCAGCCGTGCTAAACAAGCGTTCAGACAATGCACTGGCTGCAGGGCAGGCCAGCATCTCCAAGGCGTAAAGGGCAAGCTCAGGCCATGTGCCCAATTTGGAGACCCAGAAGTTGAAGGGGGCAGACCCATCAGTCAGTACGTGTAGGCACACATACTGCTCCACCATGTCGCATGTCCCCGTTATGTCCACAATCCAATTGGATATCTGCTCTATCAACTTTAAATGTTCTTTTCTGCGCCAACCATGTTGATCATGGTTAGTGTCGAATCAGGTTTCCACGCCGTAGAGGGAGCGTGAGAAAGAGAGACACATCCAAGGGAGGTCAATGGCTGCAATGTGATCAAGCTGAAATGTGGGACAAATTAGTGAAGCTGAAGTTTCCAAGTTAAGGAGGGGGCGCACGGCAATTACACACTCCCAACTCGGGGAGGTAGTGACGATAAATAACAATACAAGTCTCTTAACCACTTCAGCCCCGCTAGGTGAAACCCCCTTCATGACCAGAGCACTTTTTACACTTCGGCACTACACTACTTTCACCGTTTATCGCTCGGTCATGCAACTTACCACCCAAATGAATTTTACCTCCTTTTCTTCTCACTAATAGAGCTTTCATTTGGTGGTATTTCATTGCTGCTGGCATTTTTACTTTTTTTGTTATTAATCAAAATGTAACGATTTTTTTGCAAAAAAATGACATTTTTCACTTTCAGCTGTAAAATTTTGCAAAAAAAATGACATCCATATATAAATTTTTCGCCAAATTTATTGTTCTACATGTCTTTGAAAAAAAAAAATGTTTGGGCAAAAAAAAAATGGTTTGGGTAAAAGTTATAGCATTTACAAACTATGGTACAAAAATGTGAATTTCCGCTTTTTGAAACAGCTCTGACTTTCTGAGCACCTGTCATGATTCCTGAGGTTCTACAATGCCCAAACAGTAGAAAACCCCCACAAATGACCCCATTTCGGAAAGTAGACACCCTAAGGTATTCGCTGATGGGCATAGTGAGTTCATAGAACTTTTTATTTTTTGTCACAAGTTAGCGGAAAATGATGATGATTTTTTTTTTTTTTTTTTTTTCTTACAAAGTCTCATATTCCACTAACTTGCGACAAAAAATAAAAAATTCTAGGAACTCGCCATGCCCCTCACGGTATACCTTGGGGTGTCTTCTTTCCAAAATGGGGTCACTTGTGGGGTAGTTATACTGCCCTGGCAATTTAGGGGCCCAAATGTGTGAGAAGAACTTTGCAATCAAAATGTGTAAAAAATGACCGGTGAAATCCAAAAGGTGCACTTTGGAATATGTGCCCCTTTGCCCACCTTGGCAGCAAAAAAGTGTGACACATCTGGTATCGCCGTACTCAGGAGAAGTTGGGGAATGTGTTTTGGGGTGTCATTTTACATATACCCATGCTGGGTGAGAAAAATATCTTGGTCAAATGCCAACTTTGTATAAAAAAATGGGACAAGTTGTCTTTTGCCAAGATATTTCTCTCATCCAGCATGGGTATATGTAAAATGACACCCCAAAACACATTCCCCAACTTCTCCTGAGTACGGCGATACCAGATGTGTCACACTTTTTTGCTGCCAAGGTGGGCAAAGGGGCACATATTCCAAAGTGCACCTTTCAGATTTTGCAGGCCATTTTTTACACATTTTGATTGCAAGGTACTTCTCACACATTTGGGCCCCTAAATTGCCAGGGCAGTATAACTACGCCACAAGTGACCCCATTTTGGAAAGAAGACACCCCAAGGTATTCCGTGAGGGGCATGGCGAGTTCCTAGAATTTTTTATTTTTTGTCACAATTTAGCGGAAAATGATGATTTTTTTTTTTCTCTTTTTTCCTTACAAAGTCTCATATTCCACTAACTTGCGACAAAAAATAAAAAATTCTAGGAACTCAGCCATGCCCCTCACGGAATACCTTGGGGTGTCTTCTTTCCAAAATGGGGTCACTTGTGGCGTAGTTATACTGCCCTGGCAATTTAGGGGCCCATATGTGTGAGAAGTACTTTGCAATCAAAATCTGTAAAAAATGACCGGTGAAATCCGAAAGGTGCACTTTGGAATATGTGCCCCTTTGCCCACCTTGACAGCAAAAAAGTGTGACACATCTGGTATCGCCGTACTCAGGAGAAGTTGGGGAATGTGTTTTGGGGTGTCATTTTACATATACCCATGCTGGGTGAGAAAAATATCTTGGTCAAATGCCAACTTTGTATAAAAAAATGGGAAAAGTTGTCTTTTGCCAAGATATTTCTCTCATCCAGCATGGGTATATGTAAAATGACACCCCAAAACACATTCCCCAACTTCTCCTGAGTACGGCGATACCAGATGTGTCGCACTTTTTTGCTGCCAAGGTGGGCAAAGGGGCACATATTCCAAAGTGCACCTTTCAGATTTTGCAGGCCATTTTTTACACATTTTGATTGCAAGGTACTTCTCACACATTTGGGCCCCTAAATTGCCAGGGCAGTATAACTACGCCACAAGTGACCCCATTTTGGAAAGAAGACACCCCAAGGTATTCCGTGAGGGGCACTGCAAGTTCCTAGAATTTTTTATTTTTTGTCACAAGTTAGCGGAAAATGATGATTTTTTTTTTTTCTCTTTTTTCCTTACAAAGTCTCATATTCCACTAACTTGCGACAAAAAATAAAAAATTCTAGGAACTCGCCATGCCCCTCACGGAATACCTTGGGGTGTCTTCTTTCCAAAATGGGGTCACTTGTGGCGTAGTTATACTGCCCTGGCAATTTAGGGGCCCATATGTGTGAGAAGTACTTTGCAATCAAAATCTGTAAAAAATGACCGGTGAAATCCGAAAGGTGCACTTTGGAATATGTGCCCCTTTGCCCACCTTGGCATCAAAAAAGTGTCACACATCTGGTATCGCCGTACTCAGGAGAAGTTGGAATGTGTTTCGGGGTGTCATTTTACATATACCCATGCTGGGTGAGAGAAATATCTTGGCAAAAGACAACTTTTCCCATTTTTTTATACAAAGTTGGCATTTGACCAAGATATTTTTCTCACCCAGCATGGGTATATGTAAAATGACACCCCGAAACACATTCCCCAACTTCTCCTGAGTACGGCGATACCAGATGTGTGACACTTTTTTGCAGCCTAGATGCGCAAAGGGGCCCAAATTCCTTTTAGGAGGGCATTTTTAGACATTTGGATCCCAGACTTCTTCTCACGCTTTAGGGCCCCTAAAAAGCCAGGGCAGTATAAATACCCCACATGTGACCCCACTTTGGAAAGAAGACACCCCAAGGTATCCAATGAGGGGCCTGGCAAGTTCATAGAATTATTTTTTTTTTTGCATAAGTTAGCAGAAATTGATGATTTTTTTTTTTTTCTCACAAAGTCTCACTTTCCGCTAACTTAGGACAAAAATTTAAATCTTTCATGGACTCAATATGCCCCTCAGCAAATACCTTGGGGTGTCTTCTTTCCAAAATGGGGTCAGTTGTGGGGTGTGTGTACTGCCCTGGCATTTGAGGGTCTCCGCAATCATTACATGTATGGCCAGCATTAGGAGTTTCTGCTATTCTCCTTATATTGAGCATACAGGTAATGAGATTTTTTTTTCCGTTCAGCCTCTGGGCTGAAAGAAAAAAATGAACGGCACAGATTTCTTCATTCGCATCGATCAATGTGGATGAAAAAATCTCTGCCAAAAAAAAAAAATGGAGGGGAAAGGCGTCTGCCAGGACATAGGAGCTCCGCCCTACATCCATACCCACTTAGCTCGTATGCCCTGGCAAACCAGATTTCTCCATTCACATCAATCGATGTGGATGAATAAATCATTGCCGGGATTTTTTAATTTTTTTTTATATATATATATATATATACAAAGTGCTTGCCAAAGCATAGGAACGCCGCCTCCTCCTCAGCTCGTATGCCTCGGCAAACGTATCTGTCACTGCAGAGGAGAAAATCCCGTCTTGCAGCGCCGCATACACCGACTTGCGTGTAATCTGACAGCAGCGCAATGCTTCTGTCAGAATGCACATCGGTGCTGCAGCTAGTCGATCGGTTGGTCCACCTGGAAGGTAAAAAAAGAAAAAGAAAAAAAAAAGAAAAAACCAGGCCGCAACGCAATAATTTTATTAACTTTGCAACAGAACATATAAACTTTAACTTTTTTAACTGAACATTAACGTGTTTGCTTACTGGTGTGTTTATTTTTTTTTTGTTTTTTTACCTTTATAGAACAAACCTCTCCTTCCCCATGGGTCAATGTGCAAAGCGCAAATCGCCCAAAGATGTGGCGAAGTGCGTTATGCACTTTGTCCCATGTGAAAGGAGACGTTTGCAGCAGCAGTGAGTGAATGGGCCCTAATAGCCCTGTGTGCCTGTCCTGGTGAGATGATCCCTATGCTAATAGTGTACCTGTGAGTGGTACTTCCGGAAACACTCTCCAAAGCATAGGGCAGGGTGGTCCGGACAGTCAGGACAGAAATAGCGGGTGTCACGCCTTATTCCACTCCTGCTACAGACACGACATCTTTTTCGGGGTGACGGTTGGGTTGAGGTACCAGGAACGACATTGGGGAAATGTCGCTCGTGTAGACGGCTAACTACACTGGTGGTTGGGGCCACGGAACCTCCTGGATACAGGAGGTTCTCGATGATCTCTTCCTGAAATTTGAGGAAGGATCCAGTTCTCCCAGCCTTACTGTAGAGAACAAAACTATTGTACAGAGCCAATTGAATTAAATATACAGACACCTTCTTATACCAGCGTCTAGTGCGTCGGGAAACTAAATACGGAGACAACATCTGGTCATTGAAGTCGACCCCTCCCATGTGGAGGTTATAGTCGTGGACTGAGAGGGGCTTTTCAATGACACGGGTTGCTCGCTCAATTTGTATTGTCGTGTCTGCGTGAATGGAGGAGAGCATGTAAACGTCACGCTTGTCTCTCCATTTCACCGCGAGCAGTTCTTCGTTACACAGTGCGGCCCTCTGCCCCCTTGCAAGACGGGTGGTAACGAGCCGTTGGGGGAAGCCCGCGCGACTAGTTCGCGCGGTACCACAGGCGCCAATCCGTTCTAGAAACAAATGCCTAAAGAGGGCCACACTTGTGTAAAAATTGTCCACATAAAGATGGTACCCCTTGCCGAATAAGGGTGACACCAAGTCCCAAACTGTCTTCCCACTGCTCCCCAGGTAGTCAGGGCAACCGACCGGCTCCAGGGTCTGATCTTTTCCCTCATAGACCCGAAATTTGTGGGTATAGCATGTGGCCCTTTCACAGAGCTTATACAATTTGACCCCATACCGGGCGCGCTTGCTTGGGATGTATTGTTTGAAGCCAAGGCGCCCGGTAAAATGTATCAGGGACTCGTCTATGCAGATGTTTTGCTCTGGGGTATAAATATCAGCAAATTTCTGGTTGAAATGGTCTATGAGGGGCCGAATTTTGTGGAGCCGGTCAAAAGCAGGGTGGCCCCTGGGACGGGAGGCGGTGTTGTCACTAAAGTGCAGGAACCGCAGGATGGCCTCAAAACGTGCCCTGGACATGGCAGCAGAGAACATGGGCATGTGATGAATCGGGTTCGTGGACCAATATGACCGCAATTCATGCTTTTTTGTCAGGCCCATGTTGAGGAGGAGGCCCAGAAAAGTTTTAAGTTCGGAAACTTGGACTGGTTTCCACCGGAAAGGCTGGGCATAAAAGCTTCCCGGGTTAGCGGTGATAAATTGTGTGGCATACCTGTTTGTTTCGGCCACAACTATGTCTAAAAGCTCCGCAGTCAAGAACAGCTCAAAAAATCCCAGGGCCGAACCGATCTGAGCCGTCTCAAACCGAACTCCAGACTGGGCAGTGAAAGGGAAAACTACAGGTGCGGCTGAAGTTGGGGACTGCCAATCAGGGTTTGCCAGCACCTCTGGGATTCTAGGGGCTCTACGGGCACGTCTTTGCGGTGGCTGCGACGGGGTCACTACTGCACGTGCCACCGTACCAGCTTCAACTGCCCTTCTGGTGCTCGCTACTTCACCAGGTTGTACGGCAGTGCTGGTACTAGGTCCAGGGAGGGCTGGGCTGCTGGTGTATGCCTCACCACGTAATCCGACAGCACCAGCCCCACTCTGCTGCTCTTGAAGCGGATCCTGCGCAACCTGCGGTCTAGCGACACGGGGCCGGGTACGCCTGGTGGTATCAGGGACCTCAGCTTCCTCGTCCGAACTTTGGGTCAGAGAGCCACTGCTTTCTACAGGTTCGTATTCTGACCCGCTGGATTCATCAGATGAGGGTTCCCACTCCTCATCCGACTGGGTCAGAAGCCTGTAGGCCTCTTCAGAGGAATACCCCCTGTTAGACATGTGGGCAACTAAATTTAGGGGTATTCCCTGAGACTACCCAAGAAAAAAAAGCAAGCCTGTCTTACAAAGGGGAGGCTAGCGAAGTACCGGAGGCCGCTGCGGTTGATAAAAAATATCAAAACTGATTTTTTTTATCGCCGCAGTGCGTGTAAAGTGAATGTGCAGTGATCAAAAAAAATTTTTTTTTTTGTCACTGCGGTGGGGCGGGTGTGGGCGAACGCACGTGTGGGCGACCGATCAGGCCTGATCGGGCAAACACTGCGTTTTGGGTGGAGGGCGAACTAAAGTGACACTAATACAATTATAGATCTGACCGTGATCAGTTTTGATCACTTCCAGATACTATAAAAGTACAAATGCTGATTAGCGATACGCTAATCAGCGAATAACGGACTGCGGTGCGGTGGGCTGGGCGCTAACTGATCGCTAACTACCTAACCAAGGGACCTAAACTATACCTAAAACCTAACGGTCAATAACAGTGAAAAAAAAAAGTGACAGTTTGCACTGATCACTTTTTTCTTTTCACTTGTGATTGACAGGGGTGATCAAAGGGGTGATCAAAGGGTTAATTGGGGTTCAGGGGGGTGATCAGGGGCTATAGTGTAGTGTTTGGTGTACTCACTGTGAAGCCTGCTCTTCTGCTGGATCCAACCGACGAAAAGAACCAGCAGAGGAGCAGGCAGCCATATAACAGATCATATTTACAAATATGATCTGCTATCTGGCACTTTGATTGGATTTTTTAAAAATCAGCAACCTGCCAGCCACGATCATTGGCTGGCAGGTTGCTGACGAAATACTTCTGTGCGAAATGCCGGCGCGAACTGCGCATGCGCGCGCGCATAGTCGCGTCATCTCGCGTCTCACGAGATGACGCGTATATGCGTGACTGTGCGCAGCGCTGCCACCTCCGGAACGCACATGTGCGTTAGGCGGTCCGGAGGTGTTTAAGATGCCCTGTTATTGGAATGATTAATAAAAAATATAGGGAATGTCACTGGGGTATTTTGGATTTGGAAACGTTAGACAGGAGAGGCCCTGCTGCAGCTTTGTTGACTCTAGAAAATTTCTGCCTGATCGCACGTCTCCGTGATGTCCACCATCCAATTGGATATCTTCTCTATCAACTTTCGATGTTCTTTTCTGCGCCTACCATGTTGATCAAGGTTAGCGGCGAATCAGGGTTCCACGCTGGAGAGTGAGCGTGAGAAAGGGATACCACATCCAAGGGAGGTCAATGGCTGCAATGTGATCGAGCTGAAAAGTGGGACAAGTTATTAAAGCGGAAGGATCGAATGAAAGGGCCAATTAAAGACAAATTTTACAAATTTAAGTCCTTGTCACCTATGCAGATCAGGGGTTTTTCAGAGCCAAAAATGGGTTAATGCCACCCACCAATGGAACAGACTATTTTTAAAAATTTCGGGCCCTGTAACCTATGCAGAGCAGGGGTTTATACACAGCAAAAATGGTCACCCAAGAATATAACATATGAATTTGTGAAATGTATTTCCTCGTCCACCAGGTAGAGAAGAGGTGTATTAATACCTATAAAATTGGTGAATGTCACCCGACAATGCAACAGACAAATTTGTGAAATTTATTAACCTGCCCACTAGGTAGAGCAGGGGTATATCACAGCCAAAAATTGTTGAATGTCACCCAATATGTAACAGAATTTTCTTTTAAATGTATTAACCTGTCCACTAGGTAGAGCAGGGGTATATCACAGCCAAAAATAGGTGAATTTCTCCCAAAAATGTAACAGACAAATTAGTGAAATTTGCTTACCTGTCTACTAGTTAGAGCAGGGGTATATCACAGCCAAAAATTGGTGAATTTCACCCGAAAATGTAACAGACAAAATAGTGAAATGACAGTGGAGGAGGACGAGGTAGCCAACACTGTTTTTTGGGTTTAATTAATTTATTTTTTATTACTGTACACTCCAAAAGAGTGGGAAATATCCAAAATACAACAATGAGCAATTGCGCTGTAGTATAACAATGGCTGAGTAAGGCAGGTATACACGTCTATTCTGCACAAGGTACGGACAAGTCCTGTGGGATCCATGCCTGGTTAATTGGCTGTGGACAAGGCGGCTGCACTTGTCTGTGATAACGCCCCCTGCCATGCTAAACACACTTTCAGATAATACACTGGCTGCAGGGCAGGCCAGCACCTCCAAGGCGTAAAGGGCAAGCTCAGGCCATGTGCCCAATTTGGAGACCCAGAAGTTGAAGGGCGCAGACCCATCATTCAGTACATGTGGGTGTATGCTCACATACTGTAACGGATCTCCTGGCACCCCGACCGTGTGTTTAGCATGGCAGGGGGCGTTATCACAGACAAGTGCAGCCGCCTTGTCCACAGCCAATGTGGACAAGCTCACGTTCATTAAAATTAACCAGGCATGGATCCCACGGGTACCTCCGTCGATAGATGCTCCTAGTGCTTTCCGAGGACTCCAAGCACTCCACTTGACACCGTACGCACTACAGACCCCACAAACCGCCGCAGCTTGGTTGGGGTCTCACCGGTCTCCACCCACGCTGGACCCAAGACCGGGCTTCAGCTTCCAGTGGGTGAACCTCTCCTACATCCATAGAGCAGGAGCCATGAACAAGCTCTTACAAGAGCTTATACTCAGGGGAGTATTGTGATATAGCAATCCCTAAGAGTGTAGTTATCGCATTCCCCAAACATGAGCCAAAACTTCATGAAGGTATAAAGCAGCCTCTTTATTTTAACACACAAGAATTTTATACACATCACACACAAGGTTACCACCCACAGGGTTTTGTAAAAACAGACAATAACCACGTACAATACACTCAGACACTCCCACACAAAATCCTCCCCTCTGCCCGTGATAGAATTACCTCACACTGGGTTGATGCAATCATCACAGGCAGGCGAATACACAATATCCTCTGTCCTGGAGACAACCGAGAAGTAATTCAATTATCTCTCAGGACAAAGGACATTGCCAATACACACAGAGAGACAATGGAACAGACCTCCCTACTCAACGTATACAATGTCCTACCCGTTTCAATACACATAGACATTTAACATCCCAAAATGGCACGAATTAGACCAGGGGTTGAAGTTAGTCCAAGTCCTTTGTGAACAAAGGAGGCCTGGCTGATGAGATTGCCCATAATCCTGGGGCAAGAGCCTAGTAGCCAGGCCCCTCCAAAACCCAGTGGCGAGATTGGTTTCACCACACATATTGCTCCACCATATTGCTAAAATGCTACCTCCTGCTAAGATGATCCATATCAGCTGGTGGTGCTGGTTTTTGTGCTTTTCCACATTTTGGCCATGCTAACCCTGACGTCTGAGGTGCTGGTGGTGCCCCAGCTGCGTTGGCGCCCTCTTCCTGCTCCTTCACCTTTTGCTTCCACTGTGCCCCCGCTGTCAGGTGGGAATGCCACCAGCAGCGCGTCTACCAGCGTGTGCTTCTAGTCGCGCATCTTATGATCATGCTTCAGTGACAGTATTAAGGACGGTATGTTGTCCTTGCAATGGGGATCCAGTAGTGTGGTCACCCAGTAATCAGCACAAGTTAAAATGTGGGCAACTCGGCGGTCGTTGCGGAGACACTGCAGCATGTAATCGCTCATGTGTTCTAGGCTGCCCAGAGGCAACGACAAGCTATCCTCTGTCTGAGGTGTATGCCTGTGTGCTCTGTATCCCCCCATCCATGCACCAGTGATGGCCATGAGCTGGTTTGTGTGCCACCCTGCTGTGAACACGGTTCCTCCTCCTCCATCTCCTCCTCCTCATCCTCCACCTCCTCATCCTCCAGAACTGTGCCTTGGCTGGACAATTGTGTACCTGGCGTTTGTGAGTGCAGTAACCCACCCTCGGAGCCACTTGACTGGCCGGAAAACCCTATGAAATTATCCCTCTTCCTCCTCCTTCTGTGCCACATCCACTTCCATCATCACTGGCCATGTTGGTGGAGTACTCGAAACAGCGCAACAAGGAACACAGGTCTCGCATGGAGGCCCAGTCATTGGTGGTGAAGTAGTGCTGTTCCGCAGAGTGACTCACCCGTGCGTGCTACAGCTGAAACTCTACTATCGCCTGTTGCTGCTCGCACAGTCTGACCAGCATGTGCAAGGTGGAGTTCTACCTTGTGGACACATTGCATATGAGGCGGTGAGCTGGAAGGCCGAAGTTACGCTGCAGTGCTGACAGGCGAGCAGCAGCAGGTGGCATTGCACAGTGCACACCTGATTTTGTCCCCCACTTGGTTGTGCAGAGAAGAGATGGCACGCATGAAAAAAGTAGTGCAGGATGTGCACAATGTACTGTGGGACAGCCACAGCCATAATGCTTTTAAAACTCTCCATCTCCACCACACAGAATTTTGAAATGCTGGCATTCAGGGCCAGGGATCGCAGGTGGGTAGGGGGGTACTTTCTCTTCTTTTCCAGTGTTTGGGAGATGGAGAGCTGAACGCTTCCGTGTGACATTGTGGAGATGCTTGGTGACCCAGGTGGTGGTGTTGCTGGCAGATCCTATGTTTGCGGGGTGACAGGTGGCACTGTCATTCCAGAGGTGGATAAAGAGGCTGAGACTGCAGGAGAAGAGGAATCAGGAGGAGCCAGAGACCTTTCTTGTTTTTTGAGGAGTCTATTCCACTGCAGCTCGTGCTATGCACTTAGATGCCTGGTCATGCAGGTTGTGCTCAGGTTGAGAACGTTTATGCCTCGCTTCAGGCTCTAAATGCACAGCATGCAAACCACTCATGTCTTGTCATCAGCACATTGTCTGAAGAACTGCCACGCCAGGGAACTCCTTGAAGCTGGCTTTGGTGTGCTCGGTCCCTTGCTGCAGTGGGCAGCAGCAGGCGTACTGTCTAGGCGACGTCCGCTCTGCTTTTGCACTCTGCTCCCTCTTCTGCTGTGCTGGTGGCTCACTCGCATGACCTTAAAGGGGTATTCCCATCTTCCTCATCCTATTTTATTAAATTATATACCCCCCAGTGAACTGTTTCCAAAATATGTCATAAAAAAAACTACTCTTCTCAGTAAAATCTACTTTTTTTTTATTCATTGTTGATCTGTGCTGCCCATCGATATGGCCACCGCTCGCCGGCCACATTCATGGGCCGCACTTGCGCAGATCTTTTCTTGGTGATCCAGTGGCCGGCCTTCATTCTCCCTGGAGCGTGCACGTCGCCGGCAGGCCGCGCATGCGCTGATCCATTTTCCTTTGAGCCGCGTCTAAAATAGAGCCTAATAGTGGCTCCAATGCAGCACAAAAGAAGATAGTTTAGCACAAGTGTTGCCGCCCAAACAGTTTGTGGGAGGAAGAGACGTTCGGACAGCGTGGGAGAGCCAGCGGAGGACCGGGACACAACTTCAGAAGAGGTGAGTATTTTGTTTACATGTACCACCAATGATTGGGGGCTGATGGAGGCACTTGGGGGGGCTGATGGAGGCACAATGGGGTCTGATGGAGGCACAATGGGGTCTGATGGAGGCACAATGGGGCCTGATGGAGGCACAATGGGGCCTGATGGAGGCACAATGGGGCCTGATGGAGGCACAATGGGGGCTGATGGAGGCACAATGGGGGCTGATGGAGGCACAATGGGGGCAGATGGAGGCACAATGGGGGCTGATGGAGGCACAATGGGGGCTGATGGAGGCACAATGGGGGCTGATGGAGGCACAATGGGGGCTGATGGAAGCACAATGGGGGCAGATGGAGGCACAATGGGGGCAGATGGAGGCACAATGGGGGCTGATGGAGGCACAATGGGGGCTGATGGAGGCACAATGGGGGCTGATGGAGGCACAATGGGGGCTGATGGAGACACAATGGGGCTGATGGAGGCACAATGGGGTTGATGGAGGCACTATGGGGGCTGTTTGAGGCATATGGGGCTGATGGAGGCATATGGGGGAGCTGATGGATGTAGCAGAGTGGAATATGCTGCTGTTCAGCCATAGTTCTAATGTAGAAGGGAAGACAGATGTAGAAGAGCTGTATATGTGGCGGGTCAGCATCAATGCTGGTGGAAGAGAGAAACTGTTGTAGCAGAGCTTAATACGCTGCTATTCAGAGACAGTTCTAATGGGGAAGGGAATAGACAGATGTAGCAGAGCTCTATATGTGGCGGGTCAGCATCAATGCTGGTGGAAGAGAGAAACAGATGTAGTAGTGCTGACTATGGGGTTTGTCAAGCTTTTGAGCTAATGTATAATATGGAATTTATGTAGTTTTTGAGGCACAGAATGGGTTTGTAAAATATCAGACAGAGATTTTGTGTGTAAAACTGCAGAACAGCCACTTGTTACTGTACACTGAGCTCACTTCACATGGCTCTCTGAGGGGCCTCACAGACACTGCAGGCTGCCAGACTGATGAGTCATTCTCTTCACATGAACTAGCAAGCAAGGACTGAGTTCTCAGTGTGATGTCATAAGGAGGTGTGGCCGGCCTTCACTGTAGCTGCCTAAGCCCGCCCAGTCTTAGCAGCAGAAAACCAGGAAGTGAATTCTGCTGTAACTGCAGCTCAGGCTGATTTAGCAAGATGGGAATACCCTTTTAATTCCATGTGGGGTCGAGGACCTCATCGTCCTCCACATCATCTTCCACCCGTCTTCACCCCTGCCCTCCTTGTTGGTCTGCACACTTTTGAAAGCCACAGCAGTTGGCACCTGTGTTTCGTCATCATCCGAGATGTGCTGCGGTGGTCCTCCCATGTACTCATCTTGAAACATATGTGGTTAGGCACTCAATCTCTTCCACTTCTGGGGCAGGGCTAGGTGGGTAGCCCTGGGAAACCCTGCTAGCAGAGTCATCAAAAAGCAGAAGAGACTGCTGCGTGACTTGGGGCTCAGACTGCTTGGCTGATTTGCAAGGGGCTGAGGTAAAAGACTGATGGACATCGGCTGCAGGTGCCAACTCTGATCTTTCAGCAGGAGACTGGGTAGGAGACAATGTGAAGGAACTGAAGGTATTGTCAGCAACTCAATCTACTATCGCCTGTACTTGTTCTGGCCTCACCATTCGTTGAGCCGCATTAGGCCCGACCAAATACCGCTGCAGGTTCTGTTGCCTACTCGCACCTAAGGAAGGTGTTTCACTTGTGCGTGTAGCTGGCACAGATTGACCATGTCCTCTCCCTGCAACAGGAGCTCCACCAGCAACACCACGATCGGAGCCACGTCCCTTATTTGACGCCTCCATCATATTTCTCAAATTTAGGATCCTTCCCAAAATGGGTGTTTTTTTAATAGCAGAATAGAACACCAGTATCGAATGCATGAATCTCACACTGACAGATGCAGAAATGGCTGCAAATTTAGTTTTTTGCCCAAAATGGGTGTTTTTTAATAACAGAATAGAACAAATTGTTTATTTTTTTTTGTTTTTGAACATTGATTTTTATTTATTTTAGAATGTAAATCAGGACTCATTACATGTAACAGATAGAAATATTACACAACAGATAAATGCAATACGCTAACTGTTTAAAGTCACAAAATTGAGATTCTGGGGAGTGGGGGGGGGGTGGGAGGGGTGGGAGAGGAGAAGGAGGGTCAAGGAATTGTGTGGTTTAGTGGAGGCGGTGGAGATGAAAGATTGAAAGATTGATTGTGAATATTGTACAGAACCATGTTATATAGTATAGCACACCAAATCTAATATCTGAATAATGGATATTTGATCAAGATCTAACAAAAGAGTATTTAGAGATATTACATAGGTTTCTCGGTAAACCATTGATCTCAACTAAAAGTGAACCAATGCTTTTTATTGTTAGCTGAAGCCCACCTGCCCTCAAACCTGCAACTATTGTCAATTTCTCTGGCGATTCTATGGATGTTGGGCAGGTTATTATCTTTCCAAGCTGAGGCTATTTTGATACGAGTTGTAAATAGAGGTATGATAATAGGCAATGCCATCATAAATGAAAGTAAGAGCCTAGGGCAGTATGGCATCTCCAACACATGGGAGATAATTCTGAAAAACTTTTGTTTAACGATACAGGAGATTTATACCACCTGTACAGGATCTTCCTTGCATATTCAAGGTGACCGGCACATCTTTACATTTTGGATGTAATGGTGAAGGCGTCACCCCATTATGTTTTCGAGAGTGTTTTGTTTAGGTCTAAGGGCCATAAATCGATAATATGAGATAATGAGTCTATAGTAGGCATTTTCATCATTTGATACCCTTTGGAAATACCTTTTATTTATATTTCTTGTCGATGAAAGCCAATTATAAAAACTGAACCGGTATCAGAGACAAACATGTTTGGGGATTGAAGTAAATGCCTAATTTGTAAGTACTTGTAAAAGTCTTTGTTGAGGATAGAAAAGTTTTTTGTTGCAAATATGCAAAATCAACAAAAGACTTGTTGTTCCATAATTGGGATATTTCCGTTATACCTAAGGTTTCCCAATTGGTGATGGAAAGATTTGGGAATGCCAACTTGCAGAGTATTAATGGTGAAGAGAAGATAGGTGCTGGAATTAATTTATCAGATCTAGTAAGAGGTTTCCATATGTTGGCTATGGCTTGTGTACATGTTATTGGGGATAATAGTTTTGTGTTGAATATGCATCCGACACATTCAGGTGCGCCCCCTAACTCTTCCCTGAATGTGTCGGATGCATCACCATCCAGCCCAATTTGAGGTCATTGTTTTGAAGCTGCTAAAATTGCCTTATAATTTTAAACTGAATGTTATTTTAATAAAATATGGGTAGAGTTGAGCGAACACCTGGATGTTCGGGTTCGAGAAGTTCGGCCGAACTTCCCGGAAATGTTCGGGTTCGGGATCCGAACCCGATCCGAACTTCGTCCCGAACCCGAACCCCATTGAAGTCAATGGGGACCCAAACTTTTCGGCACTAAAACGGCTGTAAAACAGCCCAGGAAAGGGCTAGAGGGCTGCAAAAGGCAGCAACATGTAGGTAAATCCCCTGCAAACAAATGTGGATAGGGAAATGAATTAAAATAAAAATTAAATAAATAAAAATTAACCAAAATCAATTGTAGAGAGGTCCCATAGCAGAGAATCTGGCTTCACGTCACCCACCACTGGAACAGTCCATTCTCAGATATTTAGGCCCCGGCACCCAGGCAGAGGAGAGAGGTCCCGTAACAGAGAATCTGGCTTCATGTCAGCAGAGAATCAGTCTTCATGTCATAGCAGAGAATCAGGCTTCACGTCACCCACCACTGCAACAGTCCATTTTCATAAATTTAGGCCCAGCACCCAGGCAGAGGAGAGAGGTCCCGTAACAGAGGATCTGGCTTCATGTCAGCAGAGAATCAGTCTGCATGTCATAGCAGAGAATCAGGCTTCACGTCACCCACCACTGCAACAGTCCATTGTCATAAATTTAGGCCCAGCACCCAGGCAGAGGAGAGAGGTCCCGTAAAAGACAATCTGGCTTCATGTCAGCAGAGAATCAGTCTTCATTTCATAGCAGAGAATCAGGCTTCACGTCACCCACCACTGCAACAGTCTATTGTCATATATTTAGGCCCAGCACCCAGGCAGAGGAGAGAGGTCCCGTAACAGACAATCTGGCTTCATGTCAGCAGAGAATTAGTCTGCATGTCATAGCAGAGAATGAGGCTTCACGTCAGCCACCACTGCAACAGTCCATTGGCATATATTTAGGCCCAGCACCCAGGCAGAGGAGAGAGGTCCCGTAACAGACAATCTGGCTTCATGTCAGCAGAGAATCAGTCTGCATGTCATAGCAGAGAATCAGGCTTCACGTCACCCACCACTGCAACAGTCCATAGTCATAAATTTAGGCCCAGCACCCAGGCAGAGGAGAGAGGTCCCGTAACAGACAATCTGGCTTCATGTCAGCAGAGAATTAGTCTGCATGTCATAGCAGAGATTGAGGCTTCACGTCAGCCACCACTGCAACAGTCCATTGTCAGATATTTAGGCCCAGCACCCAGACAGAGGAGAGAGGTCCCGTAACAGAGGATCTGGCTTCATGTCAGCAGAGAATTAGTCTGCATGTCATAGCAGAGAATCAGGCTTCACGTCACCCAACATTGGAACAGTCCATTGGCATATATTTAGGCCCTGGCACCCAGACAGAGGAGAGGTTCATTCAACTTTGGGTAGCCTCGCAATATAATGGTAAAATGAAAATAAAAATAGGATTGAATGAGGAAGTGCCCTGGAGTCCAATAATATATGGTTAAGGGGAGGTAGTTAATATCTAATCTGGACAAGGGACGGACAGGTCCTGTGGGATCCATGCCTGGTTCATTTTTATGAACGTCAGCTTGTCCACATTGGCTTTAGACAGACGGCTGCGTTTGTCTGTAATGACGCCCCCTGCCGTGCTGAATACACGTTCAGACAAAACGCTGGCTGCCGGGCAGGCCAGCACCTCCAAGGCATAAAAGGCTAGCTCTGGCCACGTGGACAATTTAGAGACCCAGAAGTTGAATGGGGCCGAACCATCAGTCAGTACGTGGAGGGGTGTGCACACGTACTGTTCCACCATGTTAGTGAAATGTTGCCTCCTGCTAACACGTTGCGTATCAGGTGGTGGTGCAGTTAGCTGTGGCATGTTGACAAAACTTTTCCACATCTCTGCCATGCTAACCCTGCCCTCAGAGGAGCTGGCCGTGACACAGCTGCCTTGGCGACCTCTTGCTCCTCCTCTGCCTTGGCCTTGGGCTTCCACTTGTTCCCCTGTGACATTTGGGAATGCTCTCAGTAGCGAGTCTACCAACGTGCGCTTGTACTTGCGCATCTTCCTATCACGCTCTAGTGCAGGAAGTAAGGTGGGCACATTGTCTTTGTAGCGTGGATCCAGCAGGGTGGCAACCCAGTAGTCCGCACAGGTTAAAATGTGGGCAACTCTGCTGTCGTTGCGCAGGCACTGCAGCATGTAGTCGCTCATGTGTGCCAGGCTGCCCAGGGGTAAGGACAAGCTGTCCTCTGTGGGAGGCGTATCGTCATCGTCCTGCCTTTCCCCCCAGCCACGCACCAGTGATGGACCCGAGCTACGTTGGGTGCCACCCCGATGTGACCATGCTTCATCCTCATCCTCCTCCACCTCCTCCTCATCCTCGTCCTCCTCGTCCTCCAGTAGTGGGCCCTGGCTGGCCACATTTGTACCTGGCCTCTGCTGTTGCCAAAAACCTCCCTCTGAGTCACTTCGAAGAGACTGGCCTGAAAGTGCTAAAAATGACCCCTCTTCCTCCTCCTCCTCCTCCTCCTCCTCCTGGGCCACCTCCTCTTCCATCATCGCCCTAAGTGTTTTCTCAAGGAGACATAGAAGTGGTATTGTAACGCTGATAACGGCGTCATCGCCACTGGCCATGTTGGTGGAGTACTCGAAACAGCGCAACAGGGCACACAGGTCTCGCATGGAGGCCCAGTCATTGGTGGTGAAGTGGTGCTGTTCTGTAGTGCGACTGACCCGTGCGTGCTGCAGCTGAAACTCCACTATGGCCTGCTGCTGCTCGCACAGTCTGTCCAGCATGTGCAAGGTGGAGTTCCACCTGGTGGGCACGTCGCATATGAGGCGGTGAGCGGGAAGGCCGAAGTTACGCTGTAGTGCAGACAGGCGAGCAGCAGCAGGATGTGAACGCCGGAAGCGCGAACAGACGGCCCGCACTTTATGCAGCAGCTCTGACATGTCGGGGTAGTTGTGAATGAACTTCTGCACCACCAAATTCAGCACATGCGCCAAGCAAGGGATGTGCGTCAAATTGGCTAATCCCAGAGCTGCAACGAGATTTCGCCCATTATCACACACCACCAGGCCGGGCTTGAGGCTCACCGGCAGCAACCACTCGTCGGTCTGTTGTTCTATACCCCGCCACAACTCCTGTGCGGTGTGGGGCCTGTCCCCCAAACATATGAGTTTCAGAATGGCCTGCTGACGTTTACCCCGGGCTGTGCTGAAGTTGGTGGTGAAGGTGTGTGGCTGACTGGATGAGCAGGTGGAAGAAGAGGAGGAGGAAGCCGAGAAGGAGGAGGTGGCAACAGGAGGCAAAGAATGTTGCCCTGCGATCCTTGGCGGCGGAAGGACGTGCGCCAAACAGCTCTCCGCCTGGGGCCCAGCTGCCACTACATTTACCCAGTGTGCAGTTAGGGAGATATAGCGTCCCTGGCCGTGCTTACTGGTCCACGTATCTGTGGTTAGGTGGACCTTGCTACAGATGGCGTTGCGCAGTGCACACTTGATTTTATCGGATACTTGGTTGTGCAGGGAAGGCACGGCTCTCTTGGAGAAGTAGTGGCGGCTGGGAACAACATACTGTGGGACAGCAAGCGACATGAGCTGTTTGAAGCTGTCTGTGTCCACCAGCCTAAATGACAGCATTTCATAGGCCAGTAGTTTGGAAATGCTGGCATTCAGGGCCAGGGATCGAGGGTGGCTAGGTGGGAAATTTACGCTTTCTCTCAAATGTTTGTGAGATGGAGAGCTGAACGCTGGCGTGTGACATGGTTGAGACGCTTGGTGACGGAGGTGGTGGTGGTGGTGTTGGTGGTACATCCCCTGTTTGCTGGGCGGCAGGTGCCAACGTTCCTCCAGAGGCGGAGGAAGAGGCCGAGGCGGCAGCAGCAGAAGAGGCCGAGGCGGCAGCAGCAGAAGAGGTAGCAGGGGGAGCCTGAGTGACTTCCTTGGTTTTAAGGTGTTTACTCCACTGCAGTTCATGCTTTGCATGCAGGTGCCTGGTCATGCAGGTTGTGCTCAGGTTCAGAACGTTAATGCCTCGCTTCAGGCTCTGATGGCACAGCGTGCAAACCACTCGGGTCTTGTCGTCAGCACATTGTTTGAAGAAGTGCCATGCCAGGGAACTCCTTGAAGCTGCCTTTGGGGTGCTCGGTCCCAGATGGCGGCGGTCAGTAGCAGGCGGAGTCTATTGGCGGCGGGTGTTCTGCTTTTGCCCACTGCTCCCTCTTTTGCTACGCTGTTGGCTCGGTCTCACCACTGCCTCTTCCTCCGAACTGTGAAAGTCAGTGGCACGACCTTCATTCCATGTGGGGTCTAGGACCTCATCGTCCCCTGCATCGTCTTCCACCCAGTCTTGATCCCTGACCTCCTGTTCAGTCTGCACACTGCAGAAAGACGCAGCAGTTGGCACCTGTGTTTCGTCATCATCAGAGACGTGCTGAGGTGGTATTCCCATGTCCTCATCATCAGGAAACATAAGTGGTTGTGCGTCAGTGCATTCTATGTCTTTCACCGCTGGGGAAGGGCTAGGTGGATGCCCTTGGGTAACCCTGCCAGCGGAGTCTTCAAACAGCATAAGAGACTGCTGCATAACTTGAGGCTGAGACAGTTTCCCTGGTATGCATGGGGGTGATGTGACAGACTGATGGGGTTGGTTTTCAGGCGCCATCTGTGCGCTTTCTGCAGAAGACTGGGTGGGAGATAATGTGAACGTGCTGGATCCACTGTCGGCCACCCAATTGACTAATGCCGGTACCTGCTCAGGCCTTACCATCCTTAGAACGGCATTGGGCCCCACCATATATCGCTGTAAATTCTGGCGGCTACTGGGACCTGAGGTAGTTGGTACACTAGGACGTGTGGATGTGGCAGAACGGCCACGTCCTCTCCCAGCACCAGAGGGTCCACTAACACCACCACGACCATGTCCACGTCCGCGTCCCTTACTAGATGTTTTTCTCATTGTTATGGTTCACCACAACAACAAATATATTATTTGGCCCAATGTATTGTATTCAAATTCAGCGGGATATAAATTTGAGGCCTAGTATTTAGGCGCTGGGTGACCGGTATGGATTTAGTGACAGAATTAGACTTGGAAATGCACAGTAGCGTGTGTGTGAAGTTATTCTGAATGACCCTATGTGCACCTTGAATATTATATACCCTTTTAGGGATAGATTTCAAATAGCTCTGATATAGCAGAAACCACTAAATTATGAAATTGCTAAATTGGGAATTGTATTTCAACCCAGAACAAAAAATGTGCTTTGACGGACACTAAATAACTTTCCCATCCACAACAGGACAGCGGTAATGAGAGATTTAGCGGGATATAAATTTGAGGCCTAGTATTTAGGCGCTGGGTGACCGGTATGGATTTACTCACAGAATTAGACTTGGAAATGCACAGTAGCGTGTGTGTGAAGTTATTCTGAATGACCCTATGTGCACCTTGAATATTATATACCCTTTTAGGGATAGATTACAAATAGCTCTGATATAGCAGAAACCACTAAATTATGAAATTGCTAAATTGGGAATTGTATTTCAACCCAGAACAAAAAATGTGCTTTGACGGACACTAAATAACTTTCCCATCCACAACAGGACAGCGGTAACGAGAGATTTAGCGGGATATAAATTTGAGGCCTAGTATTTAGGCGCTGGGTGACCGGTATGGATTTACTCACAGAATTAGACTTGGAAATGCACAGTAGCGTGTGTGAAGTTATTCTGAATGACCCTATGTGCACCTTGAATATTATATACCCTTTTAGGGATAGATTTCAAATAGCTCTGATATAGCAGAAACAACTAAATTATGAAATTGCTCAATTGGGAATTGTATTTCAACCCAGAACAAAAAATGTGCTTTGACGGACACTAAATAACTTTCCCAGCCACAACAGTACAGCGGTAACGACAGATTTAGCGGGATATAAATTTGAGGCCTAGTATTTAGGCGCTGGGTGACCGGTATGGATTTACTAACAGAATTAGACTTGGAAATGCACAGTAGCGTGTGTGTGAAGTTATTCTGAATGACCCTATGTGCACCTTGAATATTATATACCCTTTTAGGGATAGATTTCAAATAGCTCTGATATAGCAGAAACCACTAAATTATGAAATTGCTAAATTGGGAATTGTATTTCAACCCTGAACAAAAAATGTGCTTTGACGGACACTAAATAACTTGCCCAGCCACAACAGTACAGCGGTAACGACAGATTTAGCGGGATATAGATTTGAGGCCTAGTATTTAGGCGCTGGGTGACCGGTATGGATTTAGTGACAGAATTAGACTGGGATATGGCCAAAAAATAACCACACTATTGCTGGTTAAATGCACTTGGTGTGACAGCTTGACCAACCACACTACTGAGGGTTAAATGCACTTGGTGACGGGCGCAGCTTGCCCCTGATGTAGTATATGGCCAAAAAATGAACAGACTATTGCTGGTTAAATGCACTTGGTGACGGGCGCAGCTTGCCCCTGATTTAGTATATGGCCAAAAAATGAACAGACTATTGCTGGTTAAATGCACTTGGTGTGACAGCTTCACCCTGATGTAGGCTTTAGCCAAAAAACAACCACACCATTGAGGGTTAAATGCACTTGGTGACAGGCGCAGCTTGCCCCTGATGTAGTATATGGCCAAAAAATGAACAGACTATTGCTGGTTAAATGCACTTGGTGTGACAGCTTGACCAACCACACTACTGAGGGTTAAATGCACTTGGTGACGGGCGCAGCTTGCCCCTGATGTAGTATATGGCCAAAAAATGAACAGACTATTGCTGGTTAAATGCACTTGGTGTCACAGCTTGACCAACCACACTACTGAGGGTTAAATGCACTTGGTGACGGGCGCAGCTTGCCCCTGATGTAGTATATGGCCAAAAAATGAACAGACTATTGCTGGTTAAATGCACTTGGTGACGGGCGCAGCTTGCCCCTGATTTAGTATATGGCCAAAAAATGAACAGACTATTGCTGGTTAAATGTACTTGGTGTGATAGCTTGACCAACCACACTACTGAGGGTTAAATGCACTTGGTGACGGGCGCAGCTTGCCCCTGATGTAGTATATGGCCAAAAAATAAACAGACTATTGCTGGTTAAATGCACTTGGTGTGACAGCTTCACCCTGATGTAGGCTTTAGCCAAAAAACAACCACACCATTGAGGGTTAAATGCACTTGGTCGCAGCTTGGATGCACTTGGTCGCAGCACCGCACAAGACACAAAATGGCCGCCGATCACCTCAGAAAAAAGTGACTGACAAACGGTCTGGGCAGCCTAAAAACAGTGAGCAATTGAGTATCAGCAGCTCAATGATCCACAGCTGCAGATCGATCAATTAATCAAGTGCTTTGGAGGAGTTAATCTGCCTAATCTCGCCCTACTGTCGCAGCCACAACCTCTCCCTACGCTAATCAGAGCAGAGAGACGGGCGGCGCTATGTGACTCCAGCTTAAATAGAGGCTGGGTCACATGGTGCTCTGGCCAATCACAGCCATGCCAATAGTAGGCATGGCTGTGACGGCCTCTTGGGGCAAGTAGTATGACGCTTGTTGATTGGCTGCTTTGCAGCCTTTCAAAAAGCGCCAAGAAAGCGTCACAAAAGCGCCAAGAAAGCGACGAACACCGAACCCGAACCCGTTCTTTTACGAAAATGTCCGGGTCCGTGTCACGGACACCCCAAAATTCGGTATGAACCCGAACTATACAGTTCGAGTTCGCTCATCCCTAAATATGGGGTATATTATATTCAGAAGCAAAAAAATGAAACAAATATCAAAAAAAGCATCAATGGTGGAAAAAACGCACCATTGTAAAAAACGCATCTTTAAAAAATGCACAACAAACGCTCAACAATCGCAACCAAAAACCGCATGTATAAAAATCAAGAAAATTATATGATTTATGGACTTTGAACTTTGTTATTTTGAAAAAAAATATGGCACATAGTAGACTTAGAAGTAAAGAATGCAACAAATATCAAAAAAACGCATCAATGAAAAAAAACGCATAAAAACCGCAATTAAAAAACGCATGCATAAAAATACTTGAAAATTAACAAAACCATATTACCCATGAATTCCTGAATGACCATGGACTATTATGATTTAAAAAAGAAGTATGGTGGGGAAAGATTCATATTGGGAGAATCCGTACTCCTTCTTTTCCAGATTACTGTTTTCCCATGTTCCTTTCTTCTCTTTTTTCCCATGATACTTTTCTACACAAAACCATGGAGGGATATAAAAACCCACCATTCACTTATAGGGGGTGATGCCACTGAGGAAGGGGAAAGTATCCCCGAAACGCGTCTGGCGAGAGTTTCACCCCTGAAGGATTTGAACCCTGAAAGAACAGTGCACTGTTAAGAAACCAAAGGATATCGAGGATTCAAACAAGACGCTCTATATCAACCTGCCTTCAACCAGCTGAAAGCTATTACTGGGGAACACTAAGCCACTGATACAGCAAATACCGGGACGCCGGCCTAAAGTCGGAAGTGACAACCACCCAGAAGAACTAGCTGAATAATGAGGACAGGTAAGCCCACAAGTGTGGGTTATCAGTACAAACTTACCTCTTACAACGAAATAACAACAGAGTGTCTATATAGAGCACGACTGTATGAAAATATCGCATGTGAATGGAATCGGGACTTTGTGTGGAATAACTTCTCTGAGGATTTTTCTGAATAGCACCTCCGATAATACTTGAGAAAAAATACAAATATAGACGCATGCAGAAAACTCTTACGAAAAATTGAGTTTATAATAATTTTGGAATATATGGACTGCAGTAACTATAGGCACATAGAGATAGGAATATAGTGCCTGTATAGAAAACCATTGTATGCGTTTATACATGTGGAGTCTTCTAGCGTTTTTCGTACATGAATATAATCGGTGCTTCCTTAAAGGATCCGTCTTTTGAGAGATTGGTAACTCCCGAAATTTAAACAGGTTTTTCGGATACTCATAACCTGTATATGTATGGACTGCAGTGAAATAGAGTGTGATACATTCGCACGATAACAACCTGTTGCTAGGATCTGCAATTGAACATATACAGATTCCATTATGTGCCATTGCAGACCCATTTACTATTGAAAATACCCAGGGCAATTTATTTTGCAACAGGTTGATCTGAATATTATAAAAACTACAACCATTGTTTAATTCAATTGTATTTATTTTATTATATTTTATTATATTTTATCAAACGTAGTTACAATAAATTGTTATAACTCCGTGGGACTCCGCATGTTTTGAGTGTGCCAATCCTACATTGACAGTAGTTCATATTGTGTAGTAGTAGTTATATGTTGTGTCTGGCCTTTTTTAGTTAATTTCCTAGTATGGGTTCGGGAGAATCTTAAAAAAAAATTCCAGTGTTTGAATGGTTGACAGTAAGGTGTCAATTGTTTTTTGTTTAATCTTTTTTGGGGATGATGCATGTTTCAGGAAGTACCCTCTAATAAATGCTTTATTGGCAATCCCAGAGGGAGGTGTCTGTAACTGTATTGTTATCATTAAAAAAAAAGTATTCTTTTAATTAATTTGTGATGTCGGAATGGATAGAAGTTAATTGGAGGAGAGAGTTATTGAGTCTCCGGGGAGAGTATATTGTGTTATTGAACGTTTCTACTATTGTAAGAGTTATAGGTGCTTGGTCTGACCAAGTAATGTCTAATATATTGGATGCGGCTATTTTTTGGAGTAACCATTTATCTGTAATAAATAAGTAAATACGGGAGAAAGTATTATGGGGGTTGGAATAGAAATTATAGTCTATTTCGTTAGCGTAAAGAGAGCGGCAAGCATCATGGAGGTTTTCATTGGCTAATACTTCCTGTAGGGAATGTTGTTTTTTGGGGTGTTGGATGGGGTTGCATCTGTCCACTAAAGTGTTAGGCGTGATATTAAAATCCCTGCATATCAATAGTGAACCTTGTTTGATTTCTTGGCATTTTTTTTAAAGTTTTCTTACTAAATCTTAATTGGTGATTATTTGGGGTGTACAAATTAACTATAGTAAAAAGCATATTATTAATATAACATATAATAAAATATTATAATAAATCTACCTTCCTCATCTATTACAGAGTTATGGCATTAAAATTATATAGTATTTTTTAAATCCAATGAGCACTCCACATTTTTTATGAGTAGCAAGAGCAAAAAACATATGTGGGAAAGATGAATGGTGTAATCTGTGATAATCGGATGCATTCAAGTGGGTTTCCTGGATGCATATGATGTCACTCTTTTATCTTTTTATTTCAGACCATAGAGTAGATCTTTTGAACGGAATATTTAATCCTTTTACATTTACATAACCCTGATTCCCATATTAAAAGGAGAGTTAGGACTCTGCTTATGTCAATACATGTGAAATACCACAGAAATGCGTAAACCTTTACTATTTGTACAAAGACCTTAAGAAGATGCTTGGCACTATGATTGCGATCATCTGTACTTCCTTTCATCTGGAAGATTTTGTGACTCTTCATGACTTGATGAATGTTAGAGGGAGAAAAACTGAAACAAACAATGGAAAAAAAAATTGATAAACAGAAAACTGTGGTCCAGATAGAACCAAAAGTCTAAACATCGAACTGTAAAGAGTTACTTTACGGTGTTTGGAATATCACTTGGATTAGGAAGAAACGGGTTTAAATCGCACAATATATCATATTGTGGATAGTAATGAATATAAAGATAAAGATAGATCCAGGGAAGGATATAAAGTTAGGGTGGCGATGATCCCACTTTGGTCCATTCTGGGGAGATCGAAGCTGGTCTTTTTCTTGCAGGAGAATCTGTGATTATGGATTCTAGGAGTTTGTCTCCCCCTTGTGGAAGAAAGAGGTTCCATTTTCGAATTGCATCAGCAATTTCAGATAGCGAATTCACTATGTAGGTTGAGTTCTGGTAACGGATGATTAGTTTAACTGGGTATCCCCATTTATAGGGTATATTGTTGTGTCTGAGAATTTTGGTATATTTTGGTAATTGAATGAACTTTTTGGAATATCGCTGGGACATTTTGATTGTGATGAAATGCTTTCATCAGGTTTTCTTTTAAATGGTAAAAGTGAATTCTTGCCAGGACGTCTCTAGGGACTGACGCAGGGAGAGATTTTGGTTTAGGCAAATAATATCTGGCAGATAAGCTACAATTAGGTCAGTGATGAATTCTTTAAGTTGGCTGTCATTAATAGATTCTGGTATGCTTCTGAATCTTATATTGTTATGCCTGGAGTGATCCACCAGGTCGGCAATTTTTAACTTCATTACTGCCAGCTCATCTTCAATCACATTATGGGCATCCATAAGGATATTGTGAGCAGCAACAAACTCCTCCATTTTTTTGTTCTAGGTGAACAGTACGCTCCCCAAATGCAATTAGATCAGAATGTATAGTTGCTATGGTGTTTTTAAAGTCTCTTTGGATGGAGTTCTTTAAATTTTTAAACATGCTTTGCATTGCAGCAAGAGATATGCTCTCATTATGATGGCCTTTTAAGAAATCAGGGGGAGCTGATGATGTAAAAATATTTTCTGTACTCACCCCTTTTTTGTGCTGTTTTTTTATTTGCAGGTGATCAGGAGATTGCTCAGCCGAGCTGACATTAAGGGAGCCATGATGCGAGTGGGGGGGGGATTTCCTTAGGGGGCGGAGAACTCCACCATCTTGCAGCTGACCTGAAGCTGGGGTGAAGAAGGCCATCATCTTCTTGGGGCTAGCAGCTTTCCTTTTGCCTCTGGTCATCATTGGGTGAGTCTTTGGGCTTATAGGTTATAGCTTGGGGAGCAGGTTTTTCTTGAGATTGCAATGTACCTGGGTGTGCTGTGAGGTGCGTTGTTCCACATGAGCCTGGAGTTGTATGCTCAAAAAACTGTCTCTCCCGGCCTCCACCCACGCCCCCCGGTTGTAGTTTTTTTTTTTTTAACGAAATAGAACACCAGTATCTAATGTGTGTATTTCACACTGACAGATGCAGCAAAGGCCGCAGATTTATTGTTTTGCCAAAGATGGGTGTTTTTTTAAATAACAGAATAGAACACCAGTATCTAATGTGTGTATATCACACTGACAGATGCAGCAAAGGCTGCAAATTTTGTTTTATGTCCAAAATTTGTGTTTTTTAAACCCAGAAAATTTATGAAGTATTTCAAGCTTGTCTTTCACTCTGACAAATGACGCAAAGGCACCAGATGTATTATATTGCCAAAAATGGGTGTTTGTTTAAACCCAGATTATTATTGCAGCATTTCTAGCTTGTATGTCACACTAACAAATGCAGCAAAGGCTGCAAGATTAAGTATTTTGCCCAAATTAGGTGTTTTTTTTAATAACAGAATAGAACACCAGTATCTAACGTGTGCATCTCACACTGACAGATGCAGCAAAGGCACCTGATATAGGGTATTGGCAAAAATGGCAGTTTTTTTAAACCCTGAATATTATTGCAGTATTTCAAGCCTGTATTTCACACTGACAAATGCAGCATAGGCCCCAGATGTAGGGTAATGCCAAAAATGGGTGTTTTTTAAACCCAGAAAATTATTTCAGTATTTCAAGATCGGATATCACACTGACAAATGCAGCATAGGCCCCAGATGTAGGGTAATGCCAAAAATTGGTGTTTTTTAAACCCAGAAAATTATTTCAGTATTTCAAGATCGGATATCACACTGACAAATGCAGCATAGGCCCCAGATGTAGGGTAATGCCAAAAATGGGTGTTTTATAAACCCAGAAAATTATTTCAGTATTTCAAGATCGGATATCACACTGACAAATGCTGCAAAGGCCCCAGATGTAGGGTCTTGCCAAAAATTGGTGATTTTTTAAACCCCGAAAATTATTGAAGTATTGCAAGCTTCTATTTCACACTGACAAATGCTGCAAAGGCACCAAATGTAGGATATTGCCAAAAATTGATGTTTTTTTTTATACCCAGATTATTATTGCAGTATTTCAAGCTTGGATTTGAATGTCACAAATGGACATATGCTGTGCTTGTGCACTGAGCTTGCATAAAATGGCCGCCGCCGCCCACCTAACTAACAGACGGATAAAAGTTATTTTTCTCTGTCACTGGGCTCAGGGCAGGGTAAAAAGATTGTGCACTGCACCCACACAACTGAATCTATGTAGATCGCTGAGTTAGCAACCACTTCAGATTAAATATTCTTTCCTATTCTCTCCCTCACAGCAGCATCATATCCCTACACTAAGCACAGCAGAGTGACGTGCGGCGCTACGTGACTCTAGCTTATATAGAGGCTTAGTCACATGCTGCACTGGCCAGTCACAGCCATGCCATTAGTAGGCATAGCTGTGATGGCTTCTAAGGGCACAAGAGTAAAACACTTGTTATTTGGCTGCTCTGCAGCCTTTCAAAAAGAGCCAATAAATCGACGAACACTGAACTCGAACCTGAACTTTTACTGAAAAGTTTGGGTTCGGGTCTGGGGTCCAAAAATCCTAAAGTTCTGTACGAACCCGAACTTTACAGTTCGGGTTCGCTCAACCCTAATTATAAACTAATTAAAAAATTGTCTTGCAAATATCTACAGTATTTGGGTAATTAATGGCAAGTCCTACAAATAGTGTTATTAGAATCCAATTAGCATGAACAGCAGACTTCTAATAGCAAAGAATACAGAGGTTATCCATTCCAAATCTGAACATAATTTAGAATGACATTGCCTCTTGACAGCACGCACATTGCACTTTATCAGGTGATTTTATAGATGTAAGTGAGATCACAAGTCAATTTCCAGATCTACTACGTTATCATTTCCATTAAGCCATAGCCTCACACTAGTCCACTTGTTGGGCATAAGTCAGAACTTTGACTCCTCTCTCTATTACTTACTTTTGAAACTAAATGATTCACAATAAATCATGTGCTTTGATAATGAAGTGAATATGTACTCAATTATCTTTGCTGAGGAGACACTTATTTCATAGTGGTATAAATACACTATGATTTCTCTTAGGCCCCTTTCACACGGGCGAGTTTTCCGCGCGGGTGCAATGCGTGAGTTGAACACATTGCACCCGCACTGAATACTGACCCATTCATTTATATGGGGCTGTGCACATGAGCTGTGATTTTCACGTATCACTTGTGCGTGAAAATCGCAGCAAACTCTATATTCTGCGTTTTTCACGCAACACGTGAAAATCGCAAGCATCCGCAAGCAAGTGCGGATGCGGAGCGATTTTCACGCATGGTTGCTAGGTAACGATCGGGCTGGGGACCCGATCTGTATTATTTTCCCTTATAACATGGTTATAAGGGAAAATAATAGCATTCTGAATACAGAATTCAAAGTAAAATAGTGATGGAGCGGTTAAAAAAATAATAATAATTATCTCACCGAGTCCACTTGATCGCGTAGTTGAGGATCTCTGTCTTTTTCTGTGAACCATGTGATTGGACCATGTGATGAGCACAGTGGCGTCATCAAAGGTCCTATTCCTGTGCACAGCAAAGAAGAAGACAGAAGAGATGCCGGCTGCGCGATCAAGTGGATTAAGTTGAGTTACTTTTTTTTTAACCCCTCCAGCCCTATTCTACTAAGCATTCTGTATTCAGAATGCTATTATTTTCCTTTATAACCATGTTATAAGGGAAAATAATACAATCTACAGAACACCTAACCCAAACACTAACTTCTGAGAAGAAGTTCGGGTTTGGGTACCAAACATGCCGATTTTTCTCACGCGCGTGCAAAACGCATTACAATGTTTTGCACTCGCGTTGAAAAATCGCGCATGTTCCCGCAACGCACCCGCAGCTTTTCCCGCAACGCCTGTGTGAAAGAGGCCTTAAAGTGAACATTTCAATTCAGTTTTTCTTCTATATATAAACCAATTACTGCACTTATAGCACACAAAAACAGGTATGGCAGCACACCATTTCACATACAAACAAAAGACTGGAAAATAGGGAATATACTAAATTAAAGTGGTATTATACCTACTATAAATGAAAAAAAATAGTAGCTCTTTCCGCAAATTTTTGGGCCCATCTATGTCGGGCCCATCTACGTGGCGTCAAGGTAGCTTCTGCAGATGGATCCTTAACACTATCAGAACTGCCTCTCCTGGGCTTGACCTAAGCCTACAATGTTCAAGGCGGTGTAGGAACCAGCTACATTTATACTCTGCTCAGAAGCCCTGGGCAGATGGGCGGGGAGTGCTCAATCTAAAAGAGGCAGCTACCCTCAATATATACTACAAGAAAATTAAGACTAGCACATCCATAGTCGCAGGTGCACATCCATAAAGATAGCATGCAGGAAGCAAACAAAAACTGGTATGGCAGAAGCCACGTTGACGCCTGGTAGATGGGCCCGACACACGTTTGATCGAAGATTCCAGATGGCCTTGCAGTTCGCCCAGCGTTTTTTTCACTGCAAACTTTGGTCGTTCGCAGTTTGCGGAACATATGGCAATGTCCACCGTCGCCATATTCTTTTGCATTGTGCTGAACTGACATGCCATGACACATCCATCAGGTGGGACAGGACAACCAATTGAGACATTTCAGCTCATGGACACACCCCCAACACTACATCAGAACCCGATCTGGCAGCCATTTTACATTATGTGTTTTGCCAGTGTAGTTGCATTTTAGAGCAGGAAGAGTTAGGGACAATAAACGCTAGCTAATAGGGCCACAAAAGTCCTTTTAAGGACTGGTATAGGTGTACTATCAATAGGTGTGATATACTGAGAGGTGTGATATATTTATAATATACTTTCTAACATAGAAAGTATATTATAGTGCATTTGTATTGTGCAGCAGTTGTGTGCGGTTCTGCTGCGATACTGCAGCTAGATAGAGGGACAAACGCTATTGGAATAACTAATTGCAACTGGTATGATATACCTGTTCCACCCAAAATATTGATTGAGGACTGCGATACACTGGCTTCCACCAAATATTGATTAAGGGGTTTGGTATACCTGTTTCTAGAAAATACTCATTAAGGGGTTCTATATACCTGTTTCCACAAAATACTGATAGAGGAGATTGATATACTGGCTTCCACCAAATATTGATTGAGGCCTGGGATACACTGGCTTCCACCAAATATTTATTAAGGGGTTTGATATACCAGCTTCCAGCAAATACTCATTAAGGGGTTCTATATACCTGTTTCCACAAAATACTGATAGAGGCTTGTGATACACCAGCTTCCACCAAATATTGATTAAGGGGTTTGATATACTGGCTTCCACTAAATATTGATTGAGGCCTGAGATATACTTGCTTTCACAAATACTGCTCTTCTATAGGGACTTTGTCACAGGGTCATTTTGAAAATGACAGGCAGAGGAAGAGGCAGGCCATTCCGCAGGGGTGGTAGGGATCGGGCAGGTGCACCAGGCCGGAGCATAAATGGGAAGTTGGAGAAGGTGCGTGCGATTATGTCAAAGGATGCACCAGAGTTGGTTGAGTGGCTCACTCAGCCTTCCGCTTCTGCACCCTCCTCATCTTCTGTATCTGTACCCCCTCACTCTCTGCTGTATGCACCACCAAAGACACCACCACCACCATAGCCCCTCCACTTGAGTCAGAGGAATTATTTTCCCATCCATTCCCAGACCTTACCGATGCACAAACATTCTTGGCATCGGATGAGGAAGAGGAGGTAGCTACGGCCGCCACCCAGCTGTCTGACGACCGCACCATATCAGCCCAAGGAAGGAGGTTCCCACTGTTCCTGCCTACTCTGAGATCTCAAATGTCAGTGATGGTGAAGGTGACGATGATGACGATGGCGATGGATGTCACGTGGGTGACCACAAGAGAGGAAGAGGAGGGGAGTTTAGAGGGAGAGACAGAGCAGCAGATAGGGGGTAGAAGGAGGAGAAGCAGGAAGAACTCGCAGTGCACAGGAGGCAAAAAGCAGAGTGCAAATGTATCTGGAGCGAGCCATCCACCATGCACGGTCACATCTGGCGCTCAAAGGACGCCGGCACATGGCTCCACAGTGTGGCCTTTTTTTAACGTGTCAACTGCTGACAATAGTGTTGCCATCTGCAGCCTGTGCTGTAAACTAGTGATGAGCGGCAATATTCGAATTTGCAATATTTCTTGAACATTTTGTAGAATAATTATTATATATTCGCAAATTTGACAATTCGAGATTATATTCTTGATTGCGAAAATCGTCAATGTATTAGTCGCGTAATGTGCGCAAAATTCTGCCGTGGATCACTTAAGCTATATTTTTCAAGCTGGTATAAGTTTCCTGAGACTGCAGAAAATGGTTGACATGGCATAACATTAGAATAGCTTTATATGTAGATAGAGTGCTCCAATATATTTGTGCTTGCGAATGTTCGGCGATTAATAATGCACATATTTTTTCGCAATACGTCCAACTTGTATAGTAAGGGGCAATTGGTTGTTAGGGATGTTTCTAAGCTGTGACAAAGCCTTCTCATTGGCCCACAAGCTAGAAGAAAGGAGGGATAATCACCTGATGTGTACTGTGTAAAAAAAAAAACTAATATTCGTCATTACGACTATATTCTAAATATTCGGGAATCCTCGAAGTGCCAATATTTGCGATAAAAATTAGTTTTCCGAATATTCGCGCTCAACACTACTGTAAACGCATAAGTTGCTGTAAGCCCAACACTCACCTAGGGACGACCGCCTTAAGAAGGCACCTGGTTTCCCATCACCAAGCCCAGTGGGAGCAACATCGTCAGAACGAATAAAGTCATTCTCCCACGTCCTGCCTCTTCTCCTTCTCCTCTCCTCCCATTTGTCCTCCACTCCACCTTCCACCGTGCCATTGTCGCGTTCATCTGGCAAAAGACAGGCTTCTGTGGCCCAAATGTTTGAGCGTAAAAACTTGATAACGCCGGATAACCCTCTTGCCCAACAGCTGACCGCTGGCTTGTCAGAACTGCTAGCACGCCAACTATTGCCATATATATTGGTGGACTCGGAGGCCTTTAGAATATTTGTTGGCATAGCACACCGCAATGGAAGGTCCCCGAAAGGAAATATTTCTCCCAGAAGGGCATCCCAGAGCTATATGTTCAGCGGCAAGTGGCAAGTGATACATCTGACCACAGACACGTGGTCTAGCAAACACAGGGAGGCAAGGTACATAATTTTTACTGCTCACTGGGTGAACATTCTGACAGCTGTCAAGCATGCAACCTGTGGCACCCGTGTGGATTTGGTGTTACCACCACGGATTGCATGCAGGGGTTATGAGTTTTTGGATCAACACCGCCTCCTCTTCTCCCCAATATGACTTAATCCGAGGGCAGTCCCACCAAATATGCGACAGAGAACCTACTCCGTCCCCACACCTCTAATACTCTCTTGTAGCAGATAGACCTCTCTTGAAGAGAAAGTCAGGGGTTTTGTACCACCTTGAAAGTAGTTTGAAATGGTTCTCCTGTAGACGGATACAGGTAGAGAACCCATTTGAGTGTGTCAGCACCTGTTTGACCGCTGCATCATCCAGAACCTTATTTAATTCCTTTTCCCATTCTCTGAGGTACAGAGGTTTCAGAGGTTCACCCCAGCCTCCCACTAGTGAGTAGAGCTTTGCTACTTTCCTAGCAGCAGGCAGTGTCGAGGAGACCAGTTTCTCGAATTTGGTTAAAGACCTTTGGAGGGAGTACCACTCCTTCAACTCTCCGCACACAGCTCCGATATGGGGTTTCATGAGAAAAAACCCTGGGGAGTCAACAATAGAACGTGGAAGCGCTCTGAGAATGGAGGACTCCACGTCAGGAGTGACTTCACCAATTCTGGTCGATGCCAGGGAGTAGTGATGAGCGGCAGGTGCCATATTCGATTTCAACGAAATTCGCAAATATTTGATATATATTTCATTTATTTATTCGTTGAAATCGAATATTGGCCATTATTCAAGTTATCGCGATTAATATGCGATTTAAATAATCGCGTATTGCGATTTTTACTTAAAGGCTACTCCCCTATTGAAATAGCAATGCGATTAATTCAAGTTATAATAATCGACTTTCGATTTCAACTTAGCACTGCTATATTCCATCTTCGTTAATTCCAGCCTAATATGGAATATAGCAGGTCCAAGCTGAAATCGCAATTCGATTAAATCAAGTTATAATAATCGAATTGCGATTTCAACTTGGACCTGGTTTACTATGGTTGGCTTGGTAGAATTAGCGAATATGACGAATGTATTCGTCATATTCCACAAAACGAATATAACAAAGAATTCGTCATATTCCACAAAATGAAGATAACTAATGTATTTGTCATATTCCACAAAACGAAGATAACGAAGTATTCTGCATCTTCGTTTTAGCTACCTATTCATCAACTTCGCTAATTCTAGCAATCATATAGGAAAGTTTACTATAGAGACAGCTAAGTTTAATTCGCTATGCAATTATATTACTTTGCTTTTTTTTATAAATAGAATAATTATAATAATTATCAGGTATTATGATTATTCTATTTATTTTTAAAAAACAGCAAAGTAATATAATCGCATAGCGAATTAAACTTAGCTGTCTCTAGAGTAAACTTTCCTATATGATTGCTAGAATTAGCGAAGTTGACGAATAGGTAGCTAAAACGAAGATGCAGAATACTTCGTTATCTTCGTTTTGTGGAATATGACGAATACATTCGTTATCTTCGTTTTGTGGAATATGACGAATACTTCGTTATATTCGTTTTGTGGAATATGACGAATGCATTTGTTAGATTCGCTAATTCTACCAAGCCAACCATAGTAAACCAGGTCCAAGTTGAAATCGCAATTCGATTATTATAACTTGAATTAATCGAATTGCGATTTCAGCTTAGCACTGCTATATTCCATATTAGGCTAGAATTAACGAATATGGAATATAGCAGTACTAAGTTGAAATCGCCATGCGATTACTTCGAGTTATATTAATCGCATTGCGATTTCAACTTAGCACTGCTATATTCCATATTAGGATAGAATTAACGAATATGGAATATAGCAGTGCTAAGTTGAAATTGCAATTCGATTATTATAACTTGAAATAATCGAATTGCGATTTCAACGTAATTCTCAAATCCGACAGTACATTCTAGTATATGGAGACGTTCCCATGGTGATGGGGACGCTCCATGAGCACGAAAGTCGGCAGAAGCGGCAACAGGCACTGACTGGAGCAGCCAGGAAGCCAGGAATCCAAAGGACAGGTAAGAACAACTTTAGGGAAGTGGGAAAGAAAAAAATATAACAATAAAAAAAAAAAGAATATTCGAAATATCGAATTTATAGCACTATATTCTAAATATTCGCGAATTAGCGAAGTGCCGATATTCGAATATTCGCTCTCAACACTACCAGGGAGGTCCACAACTGTGGCTTATCCAGGCTGGCTCGATTTAGGAGGTCCGGAATAAGGCTCACAGACATCAGGGGAGATGGGATAGGGGCCAAGATTTTACTCATGTCTCTCCATACCTCTCCGAGCCCCGAAGCATAGGGTCTACGGTCACATCACAATGTATATTCTTATCCGGAAGCCATAGGTGTTTCTGGAATCGTTGGCCTGCACTATGTCTACAAATGGCGTGTATGTCTGGTTGTCTCTTAGGGTCCACCATTTCCAGCCATCTATTGAGTTGTATTGCTCTATAATATCTAGAAATGTCAGGTACTCCCAGGCCTCCTTGGCCCTTACACCTGACCAGGATTTCGTGAGAGATCTGGGGTTTCCTGCCATTCCATAGCAATTTAGAGAACATACCCCGCACATTCGAGAGAAAGGATTTAGGGAGCCATATCGGAACTAATTGCATGATGTACAGTATTTTGGGCATCACGTAGGCCTTTAGAATGTTTTTCCATCCCATCCAGGAGAGATAGGTTAGATTGTAAGTTTGAAGCAGACATTATATCTCTCCTAGAAGGGGGGTGTAGTTGTGCAGGTATAAGTAATTAGTGTCCCTGGGCATTTGGATCCCCAGGTATTTATTTGGCTCTTTAGTTCAATGGAATGGAAGGCGGGCGCGTAAAGCGGCTACCTTGGATTCTAGTAGAGAGATATTTAGGAGCTCGGATTTGGTATGATTCACCTTAAAGTCCGAGAGTGAGCTATATGTGTCTATTCTATTCACCAGGGGGTCCAGTCCCCTCTTAGGATCCATTACTAAAAACAGTAAGTCATCTGCAAATGCAGTGCATTTTTATTCTCTCTGGCCGTATTTAACTCCCGGGATATCTCACAATTGTTATGTCAAAAGTTGGCGAAAGCGTGCCATTGACTTTCAATCTGGCATGGGGGTTCTGGTAGAGAATAAAGATTGCCTGCGTAAAAGCGTCTGGAAAGGCAAAGCGTTGCAGGGTCAGCTTCAAAAACATCCAATTGACCCTGTAGAATGCCTTTTCGGCGTCAATGCTGAGTAAAACTAGTGGGTGGTTCTTTTTATGTGCCATATGTATGGCATGAAATATTCTGTGGGAATTATCCTTCCCCTCCCGACCCTGGACAAAAACCAATTGCTCCGTTCCTATCAGAGCTGGCAAGAACATGCCCAATCTGCATGCTAAGATCTTGGCCCAAAGCTAAAACAGTTTCAAATCATTGTCACATGCTCTGAGGTCCTCTTTTTTAATAATCTTTTAGTACGGCCTACATGTTGTCTAATGTCTACTGACATTTTTACTATTACATGTAAGAAATTCTCGTATCTCATATGTAAAGGCATTTGTGGTAGAGGAGATTTTGGTGGTCTTCCTAGGGAAATCAGTAACTCTACAGCTGTTACATCTAAAGAAGCCATTTAAGTTCAACAAACTAGCCATGGGGTTCCTCAATAGTGTTGAGTGTGAATATTCGAATAACAAATATTTTTATTCAATATCGCAACTTCGAGAATTCGCAAATATTTCTAATATAGTGTTATATATTCGCTATATTGAATATTCGTAAATTTTAAACATCTGAAAAAACATGATCCCTCACTGCTTCTTGCTTGTGGGCCAATGAGTTATTGGCCCACAAGCAAATTAAGCTGGAAGGAATCATTTTTTCATATAAAAAATAAATTGACGAATATTCTAAATAATTAATATATTCGCTATATTGCTATAACTTCATTTTTTAGAATATTCATCATATTCTAAAACAAGAATATATAGCAATTTAACGAATATTCGTAAAATACTAACATTGAGCAATTTAGCTAATATAGCGCTATAATCTTTTTTTAAGAGTCTTAATTTTTTTAAAATCTGAAGTTCAGAAGAGAAAAAAAAGTTACAACTATTAGACAAAAAGGATTATACCACTATATTAGCTAAATCTATCAGTTCTACGTTATTTATTCGAATATTCGCTATATTGCAAGAAGCAGGGTGGAATCAATCTTGTTATTCGAATTCCCGATTTTTACCCAAAAATCGGGAATATTATGAATAATCGCATGAGGACGCGATCTTATGAGTGACGTAATCGTGTCACATGACATGGGCCCTGGTTTCGGTTTCGGATTTGTTACCAGTAGAGTTTGGCGTTCTTTCTCTATTTAAATCAGCGATCAAATAGGGCGAAATCGATTTAAAAAAATAAGTTATTCTCACTGTAAGTAGTATTGTATTACAGCACTGTATTTTATTTCATATTGCATGCATGGCAGAACAATATTTAGCAACACTCTATCAACGTCTAAATTATTTATATGTAGATTGAGTGTTGCTAAATATTCGTGTATGCGAATAAGAACTACAATGATGCCCAAAAAATGTTAGATTTTTTTTCCCTCCGCTGCCTGCCCCCCCAATAGCAGATACTACTGATTGGTGCACTGAGTATTCTTGTTACTTTACAGCACTATGTAAGTAGCATATACAGTATGTATGGACAGATAAATATCTATCACATGCACATAGCACATCCATTTTCCTGCCATGCAATATTTACCACACACTATATACCATACACACAATATATATAGATTTAAATTTATGTCTATGAGCTTTTGTCAGACCGCAAGTATTTGATGGTTCATTTAGCGTTACCCAGGGTGCACCACGGGGAGGCAAACCACCTGTACACCCAATACCGTACCGTCACTTAACTAGACAGGTACATGGCAGCTTAGCTGGCCAATATCTGATTGCTCAGACCTCACATACATATAATCGCAATACAATCCTATCTTATATCAGTAGGAATGAGCGAACCCGAACTGTATAGTTCGGGTTCATACCAAATTTTGGGGAGTCCGTGACACGGACCTGAACCCGAACATTTTCGTAAAAGTCCGGATTCGGGTTTGGTGTTCGTCGCTTTCTTGGCGCTTTTTGAAAGGCTGCAAAGCAGCCAATCAAAAAGCGTCATACTACTTGCCCCAAGAGGCCATCACAGCCATGCCTACTATTGGCATGGCTGTGATTGGCCAGTGCAGTATGTGACCCAGCCTCTATTTTAGCTGGAGTCACGTAGCGCCGCACATCACTCTGCTCTGAACAGTGTAGGGAGAGGTTGCAGCTGCGACTGTTAGGGCGAGATTAGGTAGTGATTAACTCCTCCAAAACACTTAAGTCAGTGATCGATCTACAGCTGTGGATCATTGAACTGCTGCTATTCAATTGCTCACTGTTTTTAGGCTGCCCAGAGCGTTTTTCAGTCACTTTTTTCTGGGGTGATCGGCGGCCATTTTGTGTCTTGTGGTGCGCCAGCACAAGCTGCCACCAAGTACATTTAACCATCAATAGTGTGTTTTTATTTTGGCAATATCCTACATCAAGGGCAAGCTGTCACCAAGTGCATTTAACCATCAATAGTGTGGTTATTTTTTGGTTATATCCTACATCAGGGGCAAGCTGTCACCAAGTGCATTTAATCATCAATAGTGTGGTTATTTTTTGCCTATATACTACACCAGGGGCAAGCTGTCACCAAGTGCATTTAACCATCAGTAGTGTGGTTATTTTTTGGCTATATCCTACATCAGGGGCAAGCTGTCACCAAGTGCATTTAACCATCAATAGTGTGGTTATTTTTTGGCTATATCCCACATCAGGGGCAAGGTGTCACCAAGTGCATTTAACCATCAATAGTGTGGTTATTTTTTGGCTATATCCTACATCAGGGGCAAGCTGTCACCAAGTGTATTTAACCATCAATAGTGTGGTTATTTTTTGGCTTTATCCTACATCAGAGGCAAGCTGTCACCAAGTGCATTTAACCATCAATAGTGTGGTTATTTTTTGGCTATATCCTACATCAGGGGCAAGCTGTCACCAAGTGCATTTAACCATCAATAGTGTGGTTATTTTTTGGCTATATCCTACATCAGGGGCAAGCTGTCACCAAGTGCATTTAACCATCAATAGTGTGGTTATTTTTTTGGCTATATCCTACATCAGGGGCTTGGCTGTGCTTGCTATTTTATTGAGGGGTGAAATACAATTGCCAAAATAGCAGTACCCTAAATCTGGTGTTTCAGCTGTGGCCAGCCAATTGTAATACTGTCTGCTGTCTGGCAAAGGATATATTTTTGTTCAGGGTTGAAATACAATTCCCAACTTAGCAATTTCCTAAATAAGTGGTTTCTGCTGTATCAGGGCTACTTTAAATCTATTCATTAAAAGGGTATATTAGATTCAAGGTGCTGATAGGGTCATTCTCAATAACGTCACACGCTACTGTGCAATTCCAAGTCTAATTCTGTCTGTAAATGTATACCTGTCACCCAGCGCCTAAATAATAGGCCTCAAATCTATATTCATCTAAATCTGTGGTTATTGGTGAGGCTGGTCAAGTTATTTTGGGTCCGTCAAAGCACAGTTTTTGTTGTGGGTTGAAATACAATTCCCAACTTAGAAATTCTCTAAATTAGTGGTTTCTGCTGTATCAGGCCTACTTTAAATCTATCCCTAAAAGGGTATATTAGATTCAAGGTGCTGATAGGGTCATTCTCAATAACTTCACACACACGCTACTGTGCAATTCCAAGTCTAATTCTGTCTGTAAACGTATACCTGTCACCCAGCGCCTAAATAATAGGCCTCAAATTTATATTCAGCTAAATCTGTCGTTACTGGTGTGCCTTTATTAGTGTAATATGGTACCTAAATAGATAGCCAGATAGTGTTAGGTGTCTGTAAAAAAAAAAGGCCTGAATTTGAATTCAATACATTGGGCCAAATAATATTTTTCTTATTGTGGTGAACGGTAACAATGAGGAAAACATCTAGTAAGGGACGCAGACGCGGACATGGTCGTGGTGCTGTTAGTGGACCCTCTGGTGCTGGGAGAGGACGTGGCCGTTCTGCCACAGCCACACGTCCTAGTGTACCAACTACCTCAGGTCCCAGTAGCCGCCATAATTTACAGCGATATTTGGTAGGGCCCAATGCCGTTCTAAGGATGGTAAGGCCTGAGCAGGTACAGGCATTAGTCAATTGGGTGGCCGACAGTGGATCCAGCAGGTTCACATTATCTCCCATCCAGTCTTCTGCAGAAAGCGCACAGATGGCGCCTGAAAACCAAGCCCATCAGTCTGTCACATCACCCCCATGCATACCAAGGAAACTGTCTGAGCCTCAAGTTATGCAGCAGTCTCTTATGCTGTTTGAAGACTCCGCTGGCAGGTTTCCCAAGGGCATCCACCTAGCTCTTCCCCAGTGGTGGAAGACATAGAATGCACTAACGCACAACCACTTATGTTTCCTGATGATGAGGACATGGGAATACCACCTCAGCACGTCTCTGATGATGACAAAACACAGGTGCCAACTGCTGCGTCTTTCTGCAGTGTGCAGACTGAACAGGAGGTCAGGGATCAAGACTGGGTGGAAGACGATGCAGGGGACGATGAGGTCCTAGACCCCACATGGAATGAAGGTCGTGCCACTGACTTTCACAGTTCGCAGGAAGAGGCAGTGGTGAGACCGAGCCAACGGCGTAGCAAAAGAGGGAGCAGTGGGCAAAAGCAGAACACCCGCCGCCAAGAGACTCCGCCTGCTACTGACCGCCGCCATCTGGGACTGAGCACCCCAAAGGCATCTTCAAGGAGTTCCCTGGCATGGCACTTCTTCAAACAATTTGCTGACGACAAGACCCGAGTGGTTTGCACGCTGTGCCATCAGAGCCTGAAGCGAGGCATTAACGTTCTGAACCTTAGCACAACCTGCATGACCAGGCACCTGCATGCAAAGCATGACCTGCAGTGGAGTGTACACTGCAGGTGTAAACAAGGAAGTCACTCAGGCTCCCCCTGCTACCTCTCCTGCTGCTGCCGCCTCGGCCTCTTCTGCTGCTGCCGCCTCGGCCTCTTCCTCCGCCTCTGGAGGAACGTTGGAACCTGCCGCCCAGCAAACAGGGGATGTACCACCACCAACACCACCACCTCCGTCACCAAGCATCTCAACCATGTCACACGGCAGCGTTCAGCTCTCCATCTCACAAACATTTGAGAGAAAGCGTAAATTCCCACCTAGCCACCCTCGATCCCTGGCCCGGAATGCCAGAATTTCTAAACTACTGGCCTATGAAATGCTGTCATTTAGGCTAGTGGACACAGACAGCTTCAAACAGCTCATGTCGCTTGCTGTCCCGCAGTATGTTGTTCCCAGCCGGCACTACTTCTCCAAGAGAGTTGTGCCTTCCCTGCACAACCAAGTATCCGATAAAATCAAGTGTGCACTGCGCAACGCCATCTGTGGCAAGGTCCACCTAACCACAGATACGTGGACCAGTAAGCACGGCCAGGGACGCTATATCTCCCTAACTGCACACTGGGTAAATGTAGTGGCGGCTGGGCCCCAGGCAGAGAGATGTTTGGCGCACGTCCTTCCGCCGCCAAGGATTGCAGGGCAACATTCTTTGCTTCCTGTTGCCTCCTCCTCCTACTCGGCTTCCTCCTCCTCTTCTTCCACCTGCTCATCCAGTCAGCCACACACCTTCACCACCAACTTCAGCACAGCCCGGGGTAAACGTCAGCAGGCCATTCTGAAACTCATATGTTTGGGGGACAGGCCCCACACCGCACAGGAGTTGTGGCGGGGTATAGAACAACAGACCGGCGAGTGGTTGCTGCCGGTGAGCCTCAAGCCCGGCCTGGTGGTGTGCGATAATGGGCGAAATCTCGTTGCAGCTCTGGGACTAGCCGATTTGACGCATATCCCTTGCCTGGCGCATGTGTTGAATTTGGTGGTGCAGAAGTTCATTCACAACTACCCCGACATGTCAGAGCTGCTGCATAAAGTGCGGACCGTCTGTTCACGCTTCCGGCGTTCACATCCTGCCGCTGCTCACCTGTCTGCACTACAGCGTAACTTCGGCCTTCCTGCTCACCGCCTCATATGCGACGTGCCCACCAGGTGGAACTCCACCTTGCACATGCTGGACAGACTGTGTGAGCAGCAGCAGGCCATAGTGGAGTTTCAGGTGCAGCACGCACGGGTCAGTCGCACTGCGGAACAACTTCACCACCAATGACTGGGCCTCCATGCGAGACCTGTGTGCCCTGTTGCGCTGTTTCGAGTACTCCACCAACATGGCCTGTGGCGATGACGCCGTTATCAGCGTTACAATACCACTTCTATGTCTCTTTGAGAAAACACTTAGGGCGATGATGAAGAGGAGGTGGCCCAGGAGGAGGAGGAGGAGGAAGAGGGGTCATTTTTAGCACTTTTTAGCCAGCAAGGGCCAACTACTGGAGGACGAGGAGGACGAGGATGAGGAGGAGGTGTAGGAGGATGAGGATGAAGCATGGTCACACCGGGGTGGCACCCAACGCAGCTTGGGCCCATCACTGGTGCGTGGCTGGGGGGAAACGCAGGACGATGACAATACGCCTCCCACAGAGGACAGCTTGTCCTTACCTCTGGGCAGCCTGGCACACATGAGCGACTACATGCTGCAGTGCCTGCGCAACGACAGCAGAGTTGCCCACATTTTAACGTGTGCGGACTACTGGGTTGCCACCCTGCTGGATCCACGGTACAAAGACAATGTGCCCACCTTACTTCCTGCACTGGAGCGTGATAGGAAGATGCGCGAGTACAAGCGCACGTTGGTAGACGCGCTACTGAGAGCATTCCCAAATGTCACAGGGGAACAAGTGGAAGCCCAAGGCCAAGGCAGAGGAGGAGCAAGAGGTCGCCAAGGCAGCAGTGTGCACACCCCTCCACGTACTGACTGATAATTCGGCCCCATTCAACTTCTGGGTCTCTAAATTGTCCACGTGGCCAGAGCTAGCCTTTTATGCCTTGGAGGTGCTGGCCTGCCCGGCGGCCAGCGTTTTGTCTGAACGTGTATTCAGCATGGCAGGGGGCGTCATTACAGACAAACGCAGCCGCCTGTCTACAGCCAATGTGGACAAGCTGACGTTCATAAAAATGAACCAGACATGGATCCCACAGGACCTGTCCATACCTTGTGCAGATTAGACATTAACTACCTCCCCTTAACCATATATTATTGTACTCCAGGGCACTTCCTCATTCAATCCTATTTTTATTTTCATTTTACCATTTTATTGCGGGGCAACCCAAAGTTGAATGAACCTCTCCTCTGTCTGGGTGCCGGGGCCTAAATATATGACAATGGACTGTTCCAGTGTTGGGTGACGTGAAGTATGATTCTCTGCTATGACATGAAGACTGATTCTCTGCTGACATGAAGCCAGATTCTCTGTTATGGGACCTCTCGCCTCTGCCTGGATGCCAGGGCCTAAATGTCTGACAATGGACTGTTCCAGTGTTGGGTGACGTGAAGCCAGATTCTCTGCTATGACATGAAGACTGAATCTCTGTTATGGGACCTCTCTCCTCTGCCTGGGTGCCAGGGCCTAAATATCTGACAATGGACTGTTCCAGTGTTGGATGACGTGAAGCCTGATTCTCTGCTATGACATGAAGACTGATTCTCTGCTGACATGAAGCCTGAATCTCTGTTATGGGACCTCTCTCCTCTGCCTGGGTGCCAGGGCCTAAATATCTGACAATGGACTGTTCCAGTGTTGGGTGACGTGAAGCCTGATTCTCTGCTATGACATGAAGACTGATTCTCTGCTGACATGAAGCCTGAATCTCTGTTATGGGACCTCTCTCCTCTGCCTGGGTGCCTGGGCCTAAATATCTGACAATGGACTGTTCCAGTGTTGGGTGACGTGAAGCCAGATTCTCTGCTATGACATGAAGACTGAATCTCTGTTATGGGACCTCTCTCCTCTGCCTGGGTGCCAGGGCCTAAATATCTGACAATGGACTGTTCCAGTGTTGGGTGACGTGAAGCCTGATTCTCTGCTATGACATGAAGACTGATTCTCTGCTGACATGAAGCCTGAATCTCTGTTATGGGACCTCTCTCCTTTGCCTGGGTACCTGGGCCTAAATATCTGACAATGGACTGTTCCAGTGTTGGGTGACATGAAGCATGATTCTCTGCTATGACATGAAGACTGATTCTCTGCTGACATGAAGCCAGATTCTCTGTTATGGGACCTCTCTCCTCTGCCTGGGTGCCAGGGCCTAAATATCTGACAATGGACTGTTCCAGTGTTGGGTGACGTGAAGCCTGATTCTCTGCTATGACATGAAGACTGATTCTCTGCTGACATGAAGCCTGAATCTCTGTTATGGGACCTCTCTCCTCTGCCTGGGTGCCTGGGCCTAAATATCTGACAATGGACTGTTCCAGTGTTGGGTGATGTGAAGCATGATTCTCTGCTATGACATGAAGACTGATTCTCTGCTGACATGAAGCCATATTCTCTGTTACGGGATCTCTCGCCTCTGCCTGGATGCCAGGGCCTAAATATCTGACAATGGACTGTTCCAGTGTTGGGTGACGTGAAGTCAGATTCTCTGCTATGACATGAAGACTGAATCTCTGTTATGGGACCTCTCTCCTCTGCCTGGGTGCCAGGGCCTAAAATTCTGAAAATGGACTGTTCCAGTGTTGGGTGACGTGAAGCCTGATTCTCTGCTATGACATGAAGACTGATTCTCTGCTGACATGAAGCCTGAATCTCTGTTATGGGACCTCTCTCCTCTGCCTGGGTGCCTGGGCCTAAATATCTGACAATGGACTGTTCCAGTGTTGGGTGATGTGAAGCATGATTCTCTGCTATAAAATTCATCAAAAGACCACGGCACTCTGTAAATATTTTAGTTGCTTATTTTATTTCATATCTTTCTGATATAAATTTTTCTTTTGTATATCCATCCAAAAGTAATAGCCACTGGCCAACGTTTCGGTATAAACATAGACCTTGTTCACGGCCTTAGTACTGTGGAGTAGGGAGTAGAGTGGATGGCGTCTACTCCCTACTCCACAGTACTAAGGCCGTGAACAAGGTCTATGTTTAGACCGAAACGTTGGCCAGTGGCTATTACTTTTGGATGGATATACAAAAGAGAAATTTATATAAGAAAGATTTGAAATAAAATAAGCAACTAAAATATTTACAGAGTGCCGTGGTCTTTTGATGAATTTTGTACGGATCCCTACCACTGAGCACCTGCCAATCTCCAACAAGGAGTGCCGCTGAACCCCCTCTTTCTCAACGTTGATTCTCTGCTATGACATGAAGATTGATTCTCTGCTGACATGAAGCTATATTCTCTGTTACGGGACCTCTCTCCTCTGCCTGGATGCCAGGGCCTAAATATCTGACAATGGACTGTTACAGTGGTGGGTGACGTGAAGCATGATTCTCTGCTTTGACATGAAGACTGATTCTCTGCTGACATGAAGCCAGATTCTCTGTTACGGGACCTCTCTCCTCTGCCTGGGTGCCGGGGCCTAAATATATGACAATGGACTGTTCCAGTGGTGGGTGACGTTAAGCCTGATTCTCTGCTATTACATGAAGCCAGATTCTCTGTTATGGGACCTCTCTCCTCTGCCTGGGTGCCGGGGCCTAAATATATGACAATGGGTGACGTGACGCCAGATTCTCTGCTATGGGACCTCTCTCCAATTGATATTGGTTAATTTTTATTTATTTTATTTGTATTCATTTCCCTATCCACATTTGTTTGCAGGGGATTTACCTACATGTTGCTGCATTTTGCAACCCTCTAGCCCTTTCCTGGGCTGTTTTACAGCCTTTTTAGTGCCGAAAAGTTCGGGTCCCCATTGACTTCAATGGGGTTTGGGACGAAGTTCGGGTCGGGTTTGGATCCTGAACTCGAACATTTCCGGGAAGTACGGCCGAACTTCTTGAACCCGAACATCCAGGTGTTCGCTCAACTCTAATAGGCAGCTATCAGATAGCAAAACATTTAGGAAATTACCAAAGTATCCCACAGAAGACTTCCTCCCAGTATTAACATAATTTTGTAGCAAAGGTCTTCAGAACAACATATTATTGGAACAAGAATCTGAGTTTATAATGTATACCCAATGCAGACTACCCAAGTTTTATTGTTTGCCCAAGATGCACAAACAATTGGAAAATCCACCAGGCTGCCCCATTGTGTAAGGGGTAGGCTCACTAACATCTAATGTATCACAATATATTGACAGATTACTTCAACCGGTGGTCAGACAGACAATGTCATATATAAAAAACACCATTCAAATTGTGAAAATTGTTGAAAAATTTGAGTTTGGCCCACAGTGGATCTTGTGCACCTTGAACGTTCAATCACTTTATACGGTCATTGACCATGAACAGGGAGTAACAGCCATGAAAAAACTGTTAGAAAACAGCCAAATGTATCACATTAATCAGATAGACTTTATAGTGGAAGGTGTAGATCTAATTCTGAAACATATTTATTTTTATTTTGAATTTGAGTTTTTCCTTCAGGTTACTGGTTCAGCTATGGGCACCAGGTTCGCCACCAGCTACGCTAACCTCTTTATGTCCAACTGGGAGGACGATCATATACGGCGTAGGTTGGGGATGGACCTGGTGCTTTGGCATCGATATATAGATGTCTTTTTATTTGGAGGGGGTGAGATATGTCCTTGAAGTCCTTTCTTGAGGAAATTAATCTCTAATGATTGTAATCTAAAATTTGCTGCTAATATCAGCAAAACGGAGGTTGAATTTTTGGATTTAAAATTCTTATTGTAATCCAAGAAATTGAATTGCTGTACTTACTATAAACCGACAGCTAGGAATAGCTTTATCATATACTCAAGCTGCCACCTGCCCAGGTGGCTCCTTAATGTGCCAGTTGGCCAATTCAGGCATTTAAAACGTTATTGTACTAATAATGAGGACTTTGAATATGAGGCAAAAGTCATGAAAAAACTATTTCTGGATAGAAAATACCTGATTAAATCTGTAGAGGCGGCTCTAGAAAAAGTTAGACAACTAGATAGAAAAACTTTTTTTGAGACCAGGGACATGAATCCACCTGATGAGGATCAAACAGCAGATTCTATACATATCATTTTGCCTTTTAGTGCACAATATAGAAGAATTAAGAATACAATAAACCGACATTGGCATTTTATTTTGAGAGACAAACTATTGGACCACTAATGTCTACAACCCCCAAGATTGTGTACACTAGAGCCACAAATTTGGGTTTAAGGATTGCACCAAATGTGAAACCCCTCAAAAGACCGTTGAGGAACCCCATGGGTAGTTGGTTGAAATTAAACAGCTTCTTTAGATGTAACAGCTGTAGAGTTTCTGATTTCCCAAGGAAGACCACCAAATCTCCTCTATCACTAATGCCTTTACTTATGAGATATGTGAATTTCTGACATGTAATAGTAAAAATGTTATTTACACCTTAAAATGTCAGTGTAATAGACAATATGCAGGCCATGCTAAAAGATTATTAAAAAATGAGGATCTCAGAGCATGTGAAAAAGATTAGAAACGGTTTTGAAAACCATACTGTTTCTAAACACTTTAAAATGTACCACAACCAAGATTCAACTGGCCTCTCATTTGCTGCTATACGAAGTGTCAACCCAGACTGGAGGAGCGGGGCTTTAAAAAAAAATGTCCTGTATAGAGTCAAGATTCATCTTTGACTTCAACACACTGGTACTGGGGAGTTTGAATGCGGAATTGGAGGTGTTTGGTTTTTTGTAGGTGGACGCCCCCCTAGCGATGGGAAACCAGAGGTGCTTTGTTTTTATGCACTCTGGTCCCCCCTTGTTGTGGGGCCTCTACCCCCACTCCTCCATATCAACGCACAAGTATACCAAGAACATTTGTATACAACTTACACAAGATAAAGTTCATTCACTATATATATGCATATGTTTATATTTTTTATATATTTTTATGTGTTTTTATATTTTATATCTGATGGGAGTTACATTTTGTGGATGGATGCCTCGTGGCTATGGTGAGACTGGAGGTGCTTTGCTTCACGCACTCTTGGTATCCCCTTAACATGAGGCTTTCCTCCACCTGTCATATATGTGATATGGGGAATCAATATCTTTGGATCCACAATACAGAGGTGATATTTCAAGTTATAATTTAAGTTCCATTGTGATGGTTGAAAAACTGTTTATAGAGAACCATATTGATGTTATTTAACCCCTTAAGGACTTAGGGTGTACCGGTACATCCTAAGTTTAAATCACGATTGTGGTGAGTCAGGGGTTAATCGCAACAGGATGTCCGCTGAAATAATTCAGCGGGCATCCTGTCACAATGCCGGGGGGGGGGTCCCGCAGGTCAATTCAGACCTGCAGTTTGCGGCTTTTACCTTATCCGGCGGTTGCGGGCGGCGGTGCCATTGAGTCCCCATGCGGCTGTAGCATGGAAGACAGCGTGGTGCCTTCCTGAGGCATCTCCGCTGCCTTTCAGTGACGAGCCTGTGAGATCAACTCCCCTGGATCTCACAGGCAGGAAGCTGTATGAGTAATACACAGTGCCAATACAGAAGTATTGGAATGCATTGTAAAAGGGATTAAACCTCCAAAAGTTGAAGTCCCAAAGTGGGACAAAAAAAAGTTAAAAAAAAGTTGAAAATATAAAGTTTTCCCCCCCAAAAAATTAAACGTTTCAAGTAAAAATAAACAAAAATGTAATTTTCCCCAAATAAAGTTAAAAAAAATTGGTAGCAAATAGGGGGGAAAAAAGTATACATATTAGGTATCGCCGCATCCGTATCGACCGGCTCTATAAAAAAATCACATGACCTAACACCACAGATAAACACGGTAAAAAATTTAAAATAAAAACTGTGCTAAATTTTAAAAAAAATTGTCACCTTACATCACAAAAAGTACAACAGCAAGCGATAAAAAAGGCATTTGGCCACCAAAATAGTACCAATCTAACCATCCCCTCATCCCGCAAAAATGAGCCCCTTCCTGAGACAATTGCCCAAAAAAAAACTATGGCTCAGAATATGGAGACACTAAAACATAATTTTTTTTTTCAAAAATGATATTATTGTGTAAACATAAACATAAATAAAAAAAAAGTATACATATTAACCCCTCAGATAAACACTGTAAAAAATAAAAACTGTGCTAAATAAACCATTTTTTGTTACCTTACATCACAAAAAGTGTAATAGCAAGCGATCAAAAAGTCATATGCACCCCAAAATAGTGCCAATCAAACCATCATCTCATCCCGCAAAAAATGAGACCCTACCTAAGATATAATCGCACAAAAACTGAAAAAACTATGGCTCTCAGAATATGGAGACACTAAAACATGATTTTTTTGTTTAAAAAATGAAATCATTGTGTAAAACTTACATAAATAAAAAAAAGTATACATATTAGGTATCGCAGCATCCGTAATAACTTTCTCTATAAAAATATCACATGACCTAACCCTTCAGGTGAATACCGTAGAAAAATAAAAATAAAAACGGTGTAAGAAAAGCCATTTTTTGTCACCTTACATCACAAAAAGTGTAATAGCAAGCGATCACAAAGTCACACTCACTCCAAAATACTGCCAATAAAACCGTCATCTCATTCCGCAAAAATCATACTGTACCCAAGGTAATCGCCCAAAAACTGAAAAAATCATGGCTCTCAGACTATGGAAACACTAAAACATGATTTTTTTTGTTTAAAAAAAGAAATCATTGTGTAAAACTTACATAAATAAAAAATATATATATACGGTACATATTAGGTATCACCGCATCCGTGACAATCTGGTCTATAAAAATATCACATGATCTAACCTGTCAGATGAATGTTGTAAATAACAAAAAATAAAAACGGTGCCAAAACAGCTATTTCTTGTTATCTTGCCTCACAACAAGTGTAATATAGAGCAACCATAAATCATATGTACCAACAAAACTGCCACCCTATCCCGTAGTTTCTAAAATGGGGTCCTACGACTACACTTCTTTACCTGCTCTGCTTACTTGGAAAAGATACGAATACGAAAATCGTCTGGAGAGGTAATCGTGGCATTGGCAGTCCAGGCCCATTGGGACGCCACAGAGAGCCGGACTCTATGCCGTACCATGCTGTGTTACAGGACTAATATTTATGCCAGTACATTTGCACATTTGCACACATTGTGGTTGAGCTTTTGCAAACTGGTCAAATCACTTTGCTTTTAAAGGAATATACACCTGTAAGGGGACGATATATGCCATTGAGGATCCTGCGTTATTAAGAACACTAAATACATTTTTATCCAGAGCAAGACATTTTATCTAGAGCAAGACACTATATTTTGCTATATGTTTTGCCATTTATGTTTGCCATCTTATATACACCTGTATACACCTGCATGTGTCTGCAGCAAGCTTCGTTGTTTGAATTTGCAGTAACTACCTCTGATTTCTTGTTGGAATTTTATATGTTTATATGTTTTGGAATTTTTAATAAATTGTTATTTTACCTTGTAATCGAGATTTGAATGCTCGGTCTATACTAGCTGTTTTGATATAATTTTCCTTGTTGACATGGTGGATCAATAGAACTTTGTAGCACCTTCCTTGTTATTGTGGGGTGAGCCAGCATCTTCGTTTCTTCATTTTATTGACTGGAAGATGCCATTCATCTCATCTAAGTGTGGCCACAAAGAAAGTTAACTTAATTAAATGCCTAAGAACTATTGCAGAGTTAAGATGCATCTAATCAGGTACCACAAACCTATAGCCTAATTGTGTGCACAGACTTAGAAACTTGTGGAGAGCCTCTACACCCACATCCCTCATGTTGCGGGTGTGGAGGCGGTCCTTGACATTGTGGCTAACATGGGAAAGAGTCCAATGTATTGTAATTTCATTGGTGAGGCAATCAACCAACAATGTGTTTCAGTTTGGGAATGATTGGTTCAGGCAAAGGCTGGGTACAGCTACAGGGACCCCCGTCTCCTGTACATTCACGAATATGTACCTTGCCAGACTAGAGGACAGGTTCATTTATTCTACTATGAATCCTTTTTTACCCAAGTTAAAAACGTATCTACATTTTGTGGATGATGTGTTCATAGTTTGGGAAGGTACTGAGAATGAGTGCAGCGATTTTGTTGATTTCCTCAATAGAAATGACATGGGAATGACTTTCACCCTCAATTTTGGAGGCACCAGATTGGAATTCCTGGATGTGGCTGTCCTGGTGGAGGGCGATGAGTTGGTCACGGAGGGCTTTCGCAAGCCCACGGCGACCAACTCCTTGCTCCACCATGACAGCTTCCACCCACAGAACCGTACCTTACGGACAATTTATCAGATTGAGGCGTATCAATAGTAAAGATAGTGGATACCGCAGTCAGGCTGAGGATTTAAAACAGCGGTTATTAAAGAGAGGATACCCTGAAGAACCACTCAATAAAGACATGAAGAGAGTAGAAGAGGGCTTCTCACAGGATAATTTACTATTACTGGGAGCTGCATGGGTGACCAGGGAAATACAGACACTAGGAGTACCAGGTTTGTATTCTCATTCAAGTATAGCCCTATGGCAGAGCGGATACGCTCAGTGATAATAAAAAATTGGGATATCCTGAATGAGCTTACTGGACAAAAACCATTGATTTCCTTTAGAAGGAGCCACATTGTTAAAGACAGACTTGTCAGAAGTAGGTTCCAGCCTAATAAGAGTAAAAACTGGCTAAAGAGTAACCTACCAAAAGGCAATTTTAGATGTGGCAATTGCTCATTGTGCTCCCATAATTCCCAAAGTAAGTATTTTGAGTTTGTTGGGATCCAGCACAGAGTCAATACCTTTATCAACTGCCAGAGCACATATGTGGTATATTTACTGCTGTGCACCTGCGGGCGATTTTATATTGGTAAAACCATCAGGTGTCTCTTTGAAAGAGTTAGGGAGCACTTTAACTCTGTTAAGACAGGGAAGGGATGCCTGAGATTTATAGACCATGTCAGAAAGGCCCATGGTGGTGATATTAACTGTATTTCCTTCTCTGGCTTGGAGACAGTGTCCGCCCCTCTGCAAGGAGGGGATAGACAGGGGAAGCCAGGTGGATCCTGCGTACACAAGCCCTAGGGGAACTTGGATTAAACGTTTGTTGAACACTTAGCCTCGCCTCTGGGAGGTGATTTAGATGAACTGGGAGGCGTTATTAGTTTTCAAACTTAGGCGGGCACTGCACTTCAGAGGGGCGTTCCTGGGCACCGTGGAGAAAGAATAACGCCCCTCTGGGCTCCTTACAGCGTCATTTACATATCAGAAGAATCGCTTTTTTGAAGAAATGACAAGACTCACAATCAAAAGAAGAACACAGATGGAAAACAGGCACTCTGTTAAACATGGATTCATGGGGGAAAAAAATTGGTAAATCGCTAGTGACAGATTCCCTTTAAGAAGGAAGAGGGTGAGATTGGGCAGCGCACTGAATGACAGGAACATGGCTCTGAATCAACCACGGTATTCCTCGTGGGGCCAGAGGGGTTATACCCCAGCATCTTTTCTATGGGAGAGATTTTCCTTTTTAAAACAAATTCTGATGTATTGGGGATTATATGTGTTCTAACTAGGGATATCCCATGGAAAAGCCACACACAAGACAAAGGGCAGAGAATGTGGCATATGTAAATAAATATTGAGCCCTTCTTATCCTAAAGTGTGTTGTCAGGCATGTCTGTATAAAGTGGTTGTGGAGGAGTCCTCTTTTTTATTTCAGAACATAGAGGATTTGATTAATTCCATGGTTTGCTCATCTATGGAGCAGTTTAAATGAGAATTACTCTGTTCATCCAAGCAGAAAGGTCCAGTTGATGAAAGTAGGCTCAACTGACTCAGACCCAAAGGAGGAAGGACAAGTGGAGGACTCAGATTCATCCTCAGATGACCAAACAGGCAAACCCTATTATTGAGAGCGGCTAGATCCACTATGAAGCTATAAGACGAAAAGGAACCAAGATCTAGACAGGACCTTATGTTAGTAGGCCTTAGACCGAGGAAATTTAGAGTCTTCCCAGGAAAGAAAATAGGGAGTGAAATAAACCAGATAAAAAGTAAAGAGAAAGTACTTGTTAAATAAAGAGGATGTTTCTATGCGGCAAAGTATCCCTAGGGTAGATGTGCCTGTGGTTAAAATTAATAAAAAAGCAGCCTTACCATTTGAGGACCTTGGGTCATTAAAGAATACAATGGATAAAGGAGCTGATGCATACTTCCAGGAAAACTGGGAAGCTTCCACTTCATCGTTTAAGCCTAATACAGCTGCAACCTCAGTCACGTGATTATTTAGTGCAGGGAGAGACATTACAGGCACTAGGGACAGTGTTTAGGAAATACTTTATTCACCAAATATTACTATTGAGCAGTTCAGGGACAGATTATTTATAGTGTAGGTATATAATAGGGAGGAATTATCCACACTGTTCTAAGAGAGCAGGGGACAATTAAACAGTGTAAAACTGGGCTAATAGGGGCTATTCTATTACATCTTGCTGCACTAATTGGCGATACAAAGTTATCTAATACTACAGATTTTAGATTGTTTGCAGTCTGTGATACATCAGTAAATCCTTGATTCTGTTATTGGAGTGAAACTGCAGTCTGAAACTACAGAAATTAGGGGGTTCACATTCTTTTATATATCATTCAATCCGTTAATCCTTGATTGTCTTATTGGGGTGAAATTGTCGCTTGATATGACATATTTTAGGTTACTCACGTTTTATTATACATAAGTATATCCAATAATCCCTAATTGTATAAATGGGGTGAAATTGTGGTCTTATACTACACATTTTAGTGTGCTCAAGTTCTATTATACATGAATATATCCATTAATCCCTAATTGAGGAATTGTTGTGAAATTGCAGCCTGATACTGCAAGTTTTGGGGTGTTTAACCCCTTAGGGATGCATGACGTACCGGTATGGCATGTTTCCCGAGTCCTTAAGGACCCATGACGTACCGGTTTGTCATGAGTTTAAAACGCGATTGAGGCAATGCGGGGGTTAATCGGAACAGGATGCCCGCTGAAATAATTCAGCGTGCATCCTGTCACCATGCCGGGTGGATCATATGACCCCCCCCCATATCGGCGATCGCAGCAAACCGCAGGTCAATTCAGACCTGCGGTTTTCAGAGCTTTAATAATAATAAAAACGGTGTAAAAAAAGCAATTTTTTGTCATCTTACGTCACAAAAAGTGTAATAGCAAGCGATCAAAAAGTCATATGCACCCCAAAATAGTGCCAATCAAACCGTCATCTCATCCCACAAAAAATCCTACCTAAAATAATCGCCCAAAAACTGAATAAACTATGGCTCTCAGACTATGGAGACACTAAAACATGATTTTTTTTGTTTCAAAAATGAAATCATTGTGTAAAAATTACATAAATAAAAATATTGTAGCATATTAGGTATCGCCGCATCCGTGACAACCTGCTCTATAAAAATACCACATGATCTAACCTGTCAGATGAATGTTGTAAATAACAAAAAAAACGGTATTTCTTGTTACCTTGCCTCACAAACAGTGTAATATAGGGCAACCAAAAATCATATGTATCCTAAACTAGTACCAACGAAACTTCCACCCTATCCCATAGTTTCTAAAATGGGGTCACTTTTTTGGAGTTTCTACTCTAGGGGTGCATCAGGGGGGGCTTCAAATGGGACATGGTGTCAAAAATAACAGTCTAGCCAAATATGCCTTCCAAAAACCTGCCGTGTGCGCCCTGCTGTGTGCCCATACAGCAGTTTACGACCACATATGGGGTGTTTATGTAAACTACAGAATCAGGGCCATAAATAATGAGTTTTGTTTGGCTGGTAACCCTTGCTTTGTAACTGGAAAAAAATATTAAATGGGAAAATCTGCCCAAAAAGTGAAATTTTGAAATTGTATCTCTATTTTCCATTAAATCTTGTGCAACACCTAAAGTGTTAACAAAGTTTGTAAAATCAGTTTTTAAAACCTTAAGGGGTGTAGTTTCTTGCATGGGGTCACTTTTATGGAGTTTCTACTCTAGGGGTGCATCAGGGGGCTTCAAATGGGACATGGTGTCGAAAAAAAACTGTCCAGCAAAATCTGCCTTCCAAAAACCATACGGCGCACCTTTCCCTCTACGCCCTACTGTGTGCCTGTACAGTAGTTTACGGCCACATATGGGGTGTTTCTGCAAACTACAGATTCGGGCAATAAATATAGCATTTTGTTTGGCTGTTAACCCTTGCTTTGTTACTGGAAAAAATTGATTAAAATGGAAAATTTGCCAAAAAATTGAAATTCTAAAATTTTATCTCCATTTGCCAATAACTCTGGTGCAACACCTAAAGGATTAACAACGTTTGCAAAATCAGTTTTGAATACCTTGAGGGGTGTAGTTTCTAGAATGTGGTAATTTTTGGGTGGTTTCTATTATGTAAGCCTCAAAAGTGACTTCAGACCTGAACTGGTCCCTAAAAATTGGGATTTTCTTCTAAACTTCTAATCCTGGTAACATCCCCCAAAAAGGTTATATCATTCCCAAATTGATCCAAACATGAAGTAGACATATGGGGAATGTAAAGTAATAACTATTTTTGTAGGTATTACTATGTATTATAGAAGTAGAGAAATTGAAACTTGGAAATTTGCTATTTTTTACACATTTTTGGTAAATTTGGTATTTTTTATAAATAAAAATGATTTTTTTAACTTCATTTTACCAGTGTCATGAAGTACAATATGTGACGAAAAAACAATCTCAGAATGGCCTGGATAAGTCAAAGCATTTTAAAGCTATCAGCACTTAAAATGACACTGGTCAGATTTGCAAAAAATTGCCAAGTCCTTAAGGTGAAATAGGGCTGAGTCCTTAAGGGATTAAGTACATCCATTCAGCCTTGTTTTGGGGATGAAATTGTGGCCTGACACTACTGCTCTTTTACCCTTACAGTTACTTTTACAGTACAGTATGTCCGACAGACAGGTGACAGTCCCTTCAAAGGGAATGGGCAGTGGCCAAAATGTTTCTGGAGCTGGAAAAAAAAAAGCAGTGGTAGAAGGGGAAGGTGGTAGCAGCAGTTGCAGCGACAGGCCAGATTTGCCAGTGTCATCTAAAGGTCATGTTTTAACCAGCAGCCCAGATGTCCCTGAATGGTTGACTCGGATTTCTACCTCATCTCAAGTGACATCAGACACACCCAGCCAGGAGTTGGTGGTTTTCTCTGACACCTCACTTAGTTGGCATGGACTGAGAACAAGCTTTGTGCCTCCACCTGTCCTGAACCTGCCTCTTTCAATTTCTGTTCCTTCTGCTCGGGAATAGTGTTGGGTGAGCATGCTCGGCTGAACACCAGTTCGGCTCGAGCATCGCTATGCTCAGCACATTGCGGTGTGCGGCCGAATATCGCGCATGTTCGAGCGCGATGCTCGAGTCAGTGTATTTAAATATACCGGTAATTTTGCCTCTATTTCTGAAAGGTTTCTGGCAGAATTCGAACTCGCAACCTTCTACATTACAGCCCAGAATGTTAACCACTACACTATACAGCTGCATGGCCAGTTACTTAAAAAATCAATAAAAAAATATGAGACTTCTGCTATATAGGAATACTTGCTATATAAGTATTTCTATACAGCAGAAGTCTCATATTTTTTTAGGAACTGGTCATGTACAGTAGCTGTATAGTGTAGTGGTTAACATTCTGGGCTGTAATGAAGAAGGTTGTAAGTTCGAATCCTGTCAGAATAAAGAAATACACTGGAGATGCTGCCACCATCTTTTGCTTTATGCTAAGCGGTAGCAGGCAGTCAGTTCGCAGTGGTGGGGGGAAAATGTCCTATTTGACGTGTGGGTATTTTTCATAAAGCCTCAGGAGGACGTCAGCATGGCCATTTATAGAATACGTAGGCAGAAGGTGAAGCGTGGACAGAGTTCTAATGTTGGCAACATGGCCCTGCATCAACACATGCAGCATCACCATAAAGTGGCCTGGGAAAACCGTGGTGCTAATGTAATGGAACAGCCTGACGCAGAACCTGCTGCATCACCCATTGGCATCCACCCCTTCTCCAGCAGTCAAGGCTCCACCACCTCAGCAGAAGGGAGCTGTGTTTACTTCCCGTCATCTACTGGTCCCGATGCTCCTGCTCCTCCTCCTACTCCTCGTCACTCGTTTCGTAAACAATTGATCAGTGAGGCCATTGCCAATAGACTGCAGTATGGTTGCACTCATCCAACTGCACAGAAGCTGAACGTGCTCCTGGCCAAGTTGCTGGTACTACAGTCCCTCCCTTTACATTTGGTGGACTCTGCACCTACCTTTCAGAGAACTGATGGCTTGTGCATAGCCAATGTGGAGAGTACCAAGCTGTCATTACTTCTCCAAAAAGGTTGTACCAGCCCTGCACACATATGTTGAACAGAAGGTGGGGCAGTCCTTGAGCCTGTTGGTGTCTGCAAAGTTTACGGCAGCACCCACGTGTGGAGCTGTAACTATGGTCAAGGACAATATATGTCCTTTACGGCCAACTGGGTAAATGTGGTTCCTGCCCAGCCACACCAGCAATTTGGCCAGGTGATGCTGCTTCCACCTCCATGTTGTCAAGCTGTGAGTCCTCTGCCAATGTCCTTCTCTACCTCCTCATCCTCCACCTTGTACTCAGCCTTCACGCCAGGCACAATTGAGAGTGCTACTCTAGCAAACCACATGTGCAGAGCATGGTGGTGTCACACTGTTCTGCATATGGTTTGCCTGGGAGAACGGAGTAACACTGGGGAGGAACTGCTCCGCTTCCTTCAAGAGGAAATCGAATCCTGTCTGTCTCCTAGCCAACTGAAAACCGGAACCATGGTCACCAACAACGGGAAGAAAATAGTGTCTGTGCAGCCTCAAGGAGGGTTGAGCCATGCGTCCTGCATGGTGCATGCCTTTAATCTGGTTGTAAAGCAGTTCCTGAAGTCTTACACCCAACTGCAAGACATCCTAAAAATGGCCAGGAAACTGTGCATGCACTTCAGCCACTCTTACACTGCAAAGCACAGCCTACTTGAGCTGCAAAGGCAGAATAGCATTCCCCAACATCGCCTGATATGCAACGTTTACACCTGTTGGAACTCCAGCCTCCACATATTGGACCGACTATATGAGCAGAAGAAGGCCATAAACGATTTCTTGTTAATGGGGGTGGACAGTAGCACTCTCCTGTGTAACTTGGAGGGTAGCCAGTGGCAACGCATGTGTAACACCTGCCGTTTGCTTAGGCCCTTTGAGGAGGCTACTTGATTTTTCAGTAGCCTGGACTATGGGATGAACAACGTCATTCCACTCCTTCACGTTCTGGAGCAGATGCTGATAAATCTGGCTGTCCAGGGTACAGGAGACATTGTGCCTACATCTCACCCTGTGGGGGCTGAACTGGAGGAGAAGGAGGACATTCACGCACAAGCAATGTATACAGAAATGGGTGGTTTTTCTGCACAGGTGACATGACAGGAGAAGGAGGAGCTAGAGGGCGATGAGGAAGAACAGGCAGATGACCCCGACATACCGTGACAGTATGCAGTGGAGATGGAGGCAGGAAGTCCCTTGCGCAAATGGCCAGATGCATGCTGAATTGCTTGCGTATTGACAGCCATATTATCAACATTCGGTAGAAGGATGACTACTGGCTCTCCACTATGTTAGACCCTCGCTACCACTCCAAAATGGGGGCCTTTTTTCCATCTGCTGAGAGGGATGATAAACGTAACTACTATCGAGACATCCTATGTAGTCAGTTGGCCGCTGCCTATGTGCGCCATTGCCCATCCTCACAAAGGTCTGAGTCTGGGGGGGGGCCCTCTGTGCTCACGTTACACTAACATGGCTACTGGAGGGGGGGTGGGTCAGGAGCAGCACCAGCTCCATCAACAGCAACTTGAGCCTGGAGTCTATAATGAGCAATTTCCTTCACTAGCCTAGTGAAGAAACCAGCCACTAGCAGCAGCAAGACATGGAGCAGAACCTGAACCACTAGGTGATGGCAAACTTGGATTGCCACCCCACATCCAAGATCCCTTGGACTACTGTGCAGCCAAATTTGATTTGTGGCCGCAACTGGCCGAGTTTACACTGGATAAGCTTTCCTGTTGGGCCAGTAGTGTGGCATCAGAGCGGGTGTTTAGTGCAGCCTTTCCACCCAAAATGTGGAGAGTCTGACCTTTTTCTGAAAATTAATTTGGCGTTGTTCAGCCAGGATTTCCACATGACAGTGACTGATGCATCAAACTAGATTATTCTGGGTGACACACCCAAACTTTGTGAAAAAAATATCTGCTTCTTCTGGCCCCCTGCTTCACTCACTATTCTGATGCTGCCTCCCGCCTGATGCCACACACCTGCTTCCTCTGCTGCCTCGTTTTCCAACTTTTTTTTTACTCCTACAACAACCACATGTGTCCAAACAATCATAAAATAACAATTCCTTTATTTTATTATCACATTAGTATTAAAACCATAGAAGAGAGTCCACGTTACAAAGGTGAATTATATCAGTGAGGGACCACTGGAAAAATAAGATGTTCACATAAGAGAAGTAGTTCTGCCATGCTAGTGTCCCTCACTTATACAACACGTTTCGCCAAACGGCTTTGTCAGGGGAAATGAGGGACAGCGTAATGGTTGTCTATATATACCTTAATAAATTAAGAGTTACACAAAACAGCTAAGTGGGTCATCTGGACATCAAACAAAGTGTAATACAAAAACACCATGAACACATGGCGCCAAATCACATCCAGCAGTATAGTCCGCCCAGCCACATCACATGATTGGCAGGCCTATACTTCTATTGGCTGTGCGGGAATACATCACGCAATGTATCGCGATAACATCACAGGATAATTTGGATGGAATCACCACATTAAAGATGGCTGCCTTGTAACTCAGACGCATGCCCCAAAAAAGTGGGAATGCCCATAGCCAAAATGGGTCACTCATAACAATTGAATACAGGACCTGGCACTTTGCACATCTATTCCTGATACCTGTAAACCGGCTCAATGGGATCCCCACATCAAAGAAGGCTGCCGGCGCATGCCCAGAAAGAATGGAAATGCCCATAGCCTATTGAAAGTGAGAGCCATAGGTAGGGTGTATCAAACTATTAGGGGTGGAAATTTGAAGAAGATATTGGCCCAGAGAGAAACAATGTAGATTTATAAGTTTGGTGCACTGTCCCCTCAGGAATAAAATAAATATAAGGCTTTTTGCAGATGAGCATGTCCGGATTAGGTCCAGATGCGTTGCGTCTGCGATCAGGGAAAATCGTGCGAGTAGGTACGCAATTGCAGCCAGTTTTGACTGCGATTGCATTCCGATGTACAGTTTTTAATGCAGGGGTGCAATGCGGTTTCCACGCGCGTAATCAAAATACTAACTGTGATACCCAGACCTGAACTTGGACTTCTTCACTTAAGTTCGGGTTTGGGATCGGTGTTCTGTATATTTTATTATTTTCCATTATAACATGTTATAATGGAAAATAATAGCATTCTTTAATTCAGAATGCTAAGAAAAGGTCCATTGTGGGGTTAAAAATGTAAAAAAAAAATGTAACTCACCTCATCCACTTGATCGCGCAGCCGGGCTCGTCTGAGCGCGATGACGTCACCAAAGGTCCTTTTCCAGCCAGGTGCTGCAAGAAGAAGAAGAAGAAGAAGAAAGAAGACGAGCCGAAAGAAGACGAGCCCGGCTGCGCGACCAAGTGGATGAGGTGACTTACATTTTTTTTATTTTTAACCCCACAATGGACCTTTTACTTAGCATTCTGAATTAAAGAATGCTATTATTTTCCATTATAACCATGTTATAATGGAAAATAATAAAGTAAATGGGGTCCCGGGTAACTCATCCCTCGTCTCCTTAGCAACCATGCGTGAAAATCGCATTGCATCTGCACTGGCTTGCGGATGCCGTATTGCATCCGCACTTGTTTGCAGATGCTTGCAATTTTCATGCATCGCCATTCATTTCTATGAGGCCTGCGTTGCGAGAAAAACGCAGAATATAGAACATACTGCGATTTTCACGCGACGCACAAGTGATGTGTGAAAATCACTGCTTATCTGAACAGCCCCATTGAAGTATATGGGTCCGGATTCAGTGCGGGTGCAATGCGTTCACCTCATGCATTGCACCCGCGTGTAATTCTTGCTCGTGTGAAAGGGACCTAATAGTTTTGTCCCATTTGTGTAACTAGGCACTCGGATATACATCGGATTTTCCATAATAGTTCCCCTTTCTCGTTATCTCTCAATGGAAATGGTTGTTTTTAACTTTCTCTTTTGTCTTTTTCATTTTATATCACACCTTGAGGTCCAAATTAACTATAACAGCAGTAACTGGCATACTCTATTACTGATATCAAAACACCACAAAAAATGAGTAAAAACCATTGCAGGTCGAAGTAATGCCTAGGGAAATACATCCTCACTTGTTAAATCTGCCCTTGCAGGGATCTAAATAGATTCAAACCTTAATGACCGCTATATATCCAAAGTTATTGAAGTATTTAGTAAGGCATATCATACCAGATAAGTGGCTAAGATGTTATAACCTCTGGATGGGAATCCTGCCCATCCATTCCATGTTATAATACTTTTTCATCTTTTATGTGTCATGGTTGATTTGTTTCATGTAATGTGGATGATTACTACCACTATATATTTATTTATAAATTTGTATTTTTCATATGAATTATTTCAACTTTATGTTCCCTATTTTATAGTTATTTATGTTATTATATGAAATGTGTTCATCAATTTTTACCTCCTTCACCTTCTTCTCACTTTTTTGTTATCACTTCTACTTTTATTTTTTCTGTACTATCACTATCTTATAACCATTTCGTTGATGTACACATGGTGATCCGTATATTCATATACATTAGTGTGGCAAATGTTTTGTGTCATTAAAAATATAGCTGAGCACATGTGTATACATATGAATGTATGCACATTTGGCACATACACACTGTATATTCTACGGTGGGTATAAATCCCAACGTATAGTAATTTTGTGTTTATGTACATGAACTACAATTTCATGTAATCATATATTTTATTGTTTAATTATCATAATGTCCTATGTTATACAATAAAATACATAATTATTGTGAGATTGTGTTTTATAACAATCATGTATTAAAGAGGATTTAGTTTTTTATATAAATATTAGTTACTATTAGTAGTACAAATGATCATGGTTTTGGTAAAGGATCTCAATAATGTGTAGGAGATTATTTCTATTTTATCATCTGGTTCACTATACCTATGACTATGTAAACATAGTCATATTCAAAATGCTGGGTTTTGTATTCAATTATTGTGAAGTTACCTGCTCCTGCGATTGAGTGATGTTGTAGCGTGGTACACTGGTGTGGAGTAAGTGATTCATCGTGGCTATGGGCATTCCCATTCTTTCTGGGCATGCGCCAGCAGCCTTCTTTGATGTGGGGATCCCATTGAGCCAGTGTACTGGTATCCGAAATAGTCATGTTGTCTAGTTGTAAAGTGTCGGGTCCTGTATTCAATTACTATAAGTGACCCATTTTGGGCATTCCCACTTATTTGGGGCATGCATCAGAGCTACATGGCAGCCATCTTTAATGTGGTGATTCCATTGAGCCAGCTCCCGTGATGTTATTGCGATACATTGCATGGACTATACTGCCAAAAGTGATTGGGCACCATGAGTTTATGGGATTTTTGCATTATACTATGTTTGGTATCCAGATGACCCGCTTAGGTGATTTGTGCAATTCTTAATTTATTAAGATATATATAGACAACCATTACACTCTCCACATTTCCTCTGACAAAGCCGTTTGGCAAAACACGTTGAATAAGTGACACTGGTATGGCAGAGGTATTTTGGGTTTGCACATGGTTAATAATTTAATCCTATTGTTGGATATACAGTATGGTTATACTATTTTACCAACAGAACTACTTCTCTTATGTGAACAATAATGTGTAAGTATGTTATTATGATTTTTGTCTGCTCTGATACACAGAGCGATATTGCTAGCCTTTTTCCAGTGGTCCTTCACTTATGTAATTCACCTTTGTAACGTGGACTCTTTTCTATGGTTTCAATTAGGGATGAGCGATAAAACTTTGTTCTAATACTGTACGGAGCAGGAGCTCCATACAGTATTAGCATGTATTGGCTCCGATGAGCCAAAGTTATTGCTTTGCGAAGTCTTGTGAGACTTCTCACAATAACTTCATAAATTAATTTGTACTGTAAAAAACTATTTCCCAATGCACTTGGAACTGAACCCGAGTTTGGGAAATGTTTTTTTACATTCAGCTCATCGGAGCCAATACATTCTAATACTGTACGGAGCTCCTGCTCCATACAGTATTAGAACACAGTTTTATGCAAATTGACTTTGGATGTGCAGTGTCCCATAGTGTAATGCTTTGTATGCTTTATATAACCTGTTTTATGCTGCAGTGCATTTTGATGCATAATCCCTGCCTACAGGTGTGTTAGATTCCATTACACTGAGCCTACCACTAGGGGGAGACAACACATCCCATATATATAGCCCAGCTCAGGCCTAATTAGTCAGTTTTAGTTTTCAGTCTTGAGTCTTCAGCCCTGAGCTGAAGTGGTCCACATCCTACTCAGAACTCTGCTAAGAGTTAGTGGACATTAGCTAGAAGTTTAGCTTCAGAATAGGATATTAATCCAGAAAGCACTAAAGAAACAGAGAGCCAAAGGGTTACAGCCATCGCTATACGCGCCTTAGGACCTTTGGAGTTAAAAGTGAAGGATTTACCAGCCTCCGGCAGCCTCACTAACCTGCACTGGGATAACAAGGAGCAGCGTAGAAGTCCTCTACCAGTAAGCATAAAACCTATATCATTAATAGCCTGAGAGACAGACATCATACCTGTGAGCAGTGGACCTCTTGCAGATTTACCTCTGTCCCTCTTAAAGAGACTGCATTTCATATCTGGATATACTAGAGACTGTTTAATACTTGGATGTAACCGTTATCAGGAGCAGAATTCTGTAAAAGTTATAAGCTGGATTGCACCATCCTTGTCTCAGTCTCCAATTCCTCAGTTAACACTACAATAAATTGTTGTACCACCATAAAAGGTACTGGCGTCACGACTACAAGGGACCTTGCCATAGGCACATTAATACAGACCATCAAAGGCACCTCGAACCACCATCTGGCCTGTGTCCCTTACACCAGAGTGTGCCCCAGAGAATTCCTGTGCCGTTCTCCTCATCACTTGTGCAGGCCTGCCCAGGGACGACATAACCACGAGTAACCAGAACTGTATTTACCTCGGCCCACCTAATGCTCACACCATGACCTCACATATAATTTCCCTGTTGGTCTGGCTCACTGCATAAATAAATCTTGGCATCACTACAAACAGGATTCATTCCTTTGTGCCTTTAATGAACTGTGTGAACAAGATTTGCAAACCCCTGCACCATTATAGACTGCCTATTGTGAATGAGACCAAACAGTTTGATTGCTTTTATTGGGCCAAAGGACTGTTTAGGCTGCTTAGAGACTGTCTGCATGTATTGCGCTACACTTCTACTACAAAACCGCATTTTTAAAACTGCTAAATTGTGGATTTTTCAAAAATCAATAGCGCTGCTTGCTCTGTTTGAATGGACTGTTTTGCACTTAAAATGGCCACCTAAAGGACTTGTAATTGCTTGCTGCGCCATCACAGAGCAGCCTGGCTGGAAAAATTAAGTTACTCACCCTCTCAGAGCGTAAAAAGTTGGTGCACCACCGCATATGTAAAAGAATAAGTCAGAGTGCTGCCTACCACTCCTGTTGCGGTCCGGGGAGGCCGAGCTGTATGCAGAGTGTAGCACCGCCCCTTCTGGCTGTGGATCGTGTTGGAGAGGAGCCGCGCACGGTACTTTTGGCCTGAGAAAGACCTTACTCTTTGGCCTGAGAAAATCCTCCATCAGTAGCAGACGGAGCATTTAATAAGAATATTCCTCAATAGTATCTCCGGCCTGCACCGCGAGCCTTAAAGAGCCATACACCCGCAAAGATTGCCTATAGCAACCCCATTCAAAAAAATTGTATAAAGTCAAATTTTGCCTGCAGCATTTAAATAAACTGTCATTACCATGTCTGTTCAAGAGGAAGCTGCGCTGCCCGACCTCTGTGGATCCCCTGCAGCAGCCGCAGCTGGCTCCAGTGCACCACCAGCCATTGCATCAGCCAGCATGATGCCACTAACTATGCCCTACTACTTTGGGGCCCCTTGGTTCCCCCGATACTCTGGGGAAGCTCACACCCTAAGAAACTTTAAGGAGAAAATGTGTGACTTGTTCAGGTTGTACCCTGTCTCCACAGAGCAGCAAATGCAAATACTCTGAGCGCAACTAGAGGGAGCCACACTCCGGGAGGTGAAGTCCTGGCCCAGCTCTGAAAGGAGAACACTGGGACAGATCTTCGAGACTACACCACCTTTCAAACCCAAGACCGTGTCAGAGGTCAAAATGAGGTTCTTCAGCATGAAACAACAAACCGGTGAGTCACTCAGAGACTTTGCACTATCTTTACAAGAAGCGCTTAGAGCTATGGTTCAGGTAGACCCCCATGAGGTAGAGAACCAAGACAAAACTCTGAAAGTACAATTCATTGAAGGTGTTAACTCTGACAACCTAAAAAGCCTGTTGAGATTGTTAGCTGCACAACACCCAAGCGTCACCTTCCTGGACTTTAGAGAGCTAGACATTAGCATTCTGGGAAAGAGTCCGCAGTCAGAGCTTGCAAAATTTGCTGAAACACCTGTCCATACGCCTACTACCTCTTCCACGTGTTGTCCGGTAGCCAGTCAGGAAGCTCAAACTCTGGTCCCTGATGCTGTAGCAGCCTTGACAGAACAGGTTAACTTCTTGACAAAAAGCCTGGAGAAGGTGTGTCAAAAATTAGAACAGTGGGAGAAGCCCTTATTGTTGGAGGATGAAACATCGTTACCAAGAAAACATTTCCCTCCTGACCAGTGAATACAAAGATGTATATCCCAGAGGCCCTGGCGGGCGCCCGAGTGTCCACTCCAACACCCACAGGCGACCTATTTGCACCTACTGTCATAAGTCAGGGCATACGGAACCAATGTGCTGGTGGTTAAAAGAGAAACCCTCGAGGCTAAGGACTGCCCCTCGGGAGGTAAACCAGTAGGTCCACAAGATCCCAACTGGATGCTCAGATATGTAGGATCCAGTCCGGAAGTAGCAATCCGAATTAACGGAGAGCCCTTTGTTGCCCTACTGGACACCGGATCTCAGGTCACTACCATCCAACGGCCTGCATTTGATATATACTAGGATCAGGTAATTCAATTAGGCCTTGATTCTGTAAATATGGTGAAATAGCGCTCTATTTTTACAGTTACTTCCACCTATTTTTATAGATAAGTAACTCCATTAGGCCTTGATTCTCTATATGGAATAAAAAAGCAGTCTATTACTACTGCTATTTTACACTTACAATTACTGTTACTATATATTATGTCTGACAGATATGTGCCATGGCCTTCCAAGGTAACGGGCAGTGGAAAAAATGTTTCTGGAGCTGGCAGAACTAGCAGCAGCAGAAGGGGGATGGTACCTGCCATCACAGCAACAATCCAGAGCTGCCAGGGTCATTTAACGGACGTGTTTTGACCAGAAAACCAGCTGTTCTTTAATGGTTGACCCTGTCTTCAACATCATTTCAACTGACATTCGACACCCACTGCCAGAAGTCAGTGGGATCCCCTGGCACTGCACTTAATTGGCATGGCCCAGGAACAAGCTCTGTGCCCCCGCCTGTCCTAAACCTGCCTCTTACTTTTTCTGCTCCGTCTGCTCCTTCATTTTCGGCTCCTTCTAGAAGTATTGTATGCTGCTGACTGTGAGGCCGAGCCTATTGAGGACAATCAGCAGCTACTGCCCAGCCAAGATTTGGAGGAGAGATCTGCTGTTTCCTCCTGTTGGAGGGCAAGTAGTGATGATGACAGTCGCCTGGGAGCGGTCAGTGATACAGCCATGAGACTGGCCAGGGTGACATCAGTGACGTGCAGACAGTGGTGGATGATCATATAGCTGATCTCATGTGAGATCCAGGTAAAGAGGAGTGAGGGTGGCAGCTTGCCCATGAAACAGTGACAGGGTGTAAGTGTGCGGCTCAGCCAGCAGGGTGTAAGTGTGGCCGCGAACCAGCAGGATGGAAACAAAGTGAGATCTGGAGCCAAATGTGCCCAGGGTAGACCGTCTGCTTCTCAGGAGCCTACATGTTCAGAAACAATTAGCAGTGAGTGGGTTCATAGAGGCAGGCAGTCAGCAAGCAGTGATGGGGATAAAATGACATATTTCTGTTCTGCACCTGGCTTACCTGGGTGAAAATAACAACAACTGCTCCACTTCCTTCAAGAGGAAATAGAATCCTGGCTATCTCCTTGCCAACTGAAGATCGGAACCATGGTCACTGATAATGGAAAGAATATTCTTACGGTGCTGCGTCAAGGAGGGCTGACCCAGGTGCCCTGCATGATGCACATCTTTTATCTGGTTGTAAAGTGGTTCCTGAAGTCTTACACCCAACTGCAAGTCATCTTGAGAAAGGCCAGGAAACTGTGCATGCACTTTAGCCACTCTTACCCTGCAAAACATGCCCTCCTTGAGCTGCAAAGATAGAATGGTGTTCCCCAACATTGCCTCATATTCCATATTTCCACATATTGAAACTCCACCGTCCACATGTTGGATCAATTATATGAGTAGAGGAAGACCATGGACAGGGGTACGTCACTGTAACTTCGACCTTAGCCAGTGGCAACTCATGTGTGACACCTGCTGTTTACTCAAGCCCTTTGTGGCGGCCACTTTATTTGTCAGTCGCCAGGACTATGGGATGAATGATGTCATTCCACTCCTTCACATCCTGGAGCAGATGCTAATAAATCTGGCTGGTTTTGGACAGGAGACCTGGCACCTATATCTCATGGCCACCAGAGCCCTTTTGTGGGCTGGACTAGCAGGATGGGGGGGATAAGGATGAGTAACAGAACAAACAATGTATACAGAAATGTGTGGTTTACACTGACGAGCAAAGGGGTAACATTTTTTTTTTTAATTTTTACTTTCAGGCTCCATATCGCACCATCCACTACAGCTTCAAACATGAGACTATCATCTTGGCTATCTCATAAATAAATTTGACTTGCATCTATTTAGCATATGATTAGTTATGCATATTCTTGTCAGTAACTGCTCCTTGTGGTGGAACAATCTTTTTTCTCTTGTATACTACAAATTACAACCTGTTCTGGTTTGAATCCTAGAGCAGCCATGAAGATGATTTCCCAAGAAGAGAGAAACAGCATCAGCCAGCATTCCAATAGCAGTGTCTTGGCCAAGAAAATTGCCAATTTGCATCATCTGAGTGTCATGATAGTTGGAAGAATATCAAATGAAGTCTGTCTATCCATCCATTTCAAAGTCAAGATGTGGACATCCAGACAAAATAATGGAGTCCAGGCAATATGATGGAGCAGTACCAGCTCTATCAGCAGCAACTTAATTCTTGAGTCTCTAATGTGCACTTTCCTTCACCCGCCTATTGAAGAAACCACTCTGCAACAACAGCACCAGGCCTTGGAGCTGAAGCTGAACCAGCAGGTGGTGGCATACTTGGACTGCACATTGCCACCCCACATCCCAGCTCCCCTGGACTACTGGGCAGCCAAACTTGATTTATGGCCGCAACTGGCCGAGCTTGCCCTGAACAAGTAGTTTGGCATCAGATCGGGGGTTTAGTGCGGCATAGTTATCCGAAAGAGAACTCGCTTTTCAACACAAAATGTTGAACTAGCCTTTCTAAAGATTAATCAGGGGTGGATCAGCCAGGATTTCCACACAGGATTTCTGCCAGTGCCTGATGCATCAGACTAGATCAGGGATGCTCAACCTGTGGCCCTCCAGCTGTTGTAAAACTACAATTCACATCATTCACTGCTGTAAGGCTGATAGCTGTATGCTGTCTGGGCATGCTGAGAGTTGTAGTTTTGCAGAAGCTTGAGGGACACAGGTCGGACATCCCTGGACTACATCATTCTGGGTGCCACACAAAAACATTGTGAAAAATGGCCCGTTACTTCTGTCCACGTGCTTCTGCCAGTATTCTAATGCTGCCACCTGCCTGATGCCACAAACGTTGTGCCTCTACTGCAATCTTCTACTGCCACTATCTTGTGTGGCGTAAAAGAAGATAGCTCTTTCACTCTATAGTAGAATCTTGAGCCACTGCATGGTGAAGTACATTATACCTGACTCTAACATTGACCTGTAAGGCTGAGTTCTCACTTCAGTTATTTGGTCAGTTTTTGGTCCGTAACTGTTAAAATAAGTGAAGTGTGAGCTGAGTCTAAAAGTGACATCTGTCATACTGACGCACAGTAAGTGTTTCTCTACTATAGCAGACTAGCTATGTTTCTGCAATGCACAGTGATGTACACCGAGATACTCTCCCTGCTGTCCAGGAAATAGCTGATTTATAATGCTCTTCGTGACAAACTATTCCGGATCAAATCAAATTTTGGGGAAAAATTCTGCAGTGTCCAAATCTAATTTTTGCAAACTTCGCTCATCTCTACTAACCGTACTAGGTATTGTGCTTGGTTTATCTGTGAATTTCCTGACGACAAACTTCCTTTAAACAATCTGTCTTTGAGATTTACCACTCCCTAATAGAGTGCCATGTCAAATACCCTTGTAGCTCCATTAAAAAAATCATTGAGTCATACAATTTGAATAAAGGATATAATGATATCTCAGTTATAGAGACATTAATATTATCATTTGATGGTTCCAGAATCTAGAATCTAGAATTTTTCTATATGAAAATATTTTTTCAACTACCGGAATGGCTTACCAACATGCTGAAAAATATAAAGATATCTTTGTAGAAATTAGCAACATTTGTTAAAAGTAATTAGTAGTATATTACCATAACTTATTCTACCTTCCCTTTAAAAATATCTTAACATGTGAGGTCTGTAGATGTGGCATATCAAGAATTATTGGTTTCTTCAAGGGGTTGTTCCATCTCACTCGGGGGCTGAGCTTACAGAAACTGCCGAGCAGGCCAGTGCACCACTGTTTCTGAGATACACTGCTTTCACAACTCTTGAGTTATAGAAACAGCCTAGCTTGTTGTGCTATTTTATTTGCATAGATCCCATTCACTGCAGAAGGAGCTATGCAAGCAGTGGAGTGCCAGCTCACACGGCAGTTTCTGTAAGCCTGGCCACTTGAGGTAGAATTGGAGAGATAGGACAACCCCTTTAAGCTGACTTACCAAACTAAAAATTGCCCAAAGAATCTGTCATGAGGGTGTCAAGAGCCACGTCTGACTCCGTTATACCCGGGGTCAGGAAGTCGCAGCGGGTGGCTGCACGCTCTATGTCTAAAAATGGTGCTGTTTCTTAATGGTAGCTTTTTGGGTTTGCCTTGTAATCCTTTTTGTCTCACTCAGGGATCCGTAGCTTCTTCTCCTCAGCTGTTTCTTGTCCAGCACTCCCAACCTCCTTATATTCCCCTCTCCCACTTCTCTGGTTGCCAGATATAGAGCTTCCTGCCTGGACTTCTATACTGACCCACTGGAGATGAGTTGCTGTTATCCCTGGTTGTCGTACCAGAGCGTTACCCTCCGGATCCCTGTTGGTTGTTTGTTGTCGCCCACCTGGGATTATGTGTGTCACGACCCTGGGTCTTGGTCGTGACTCCTTGGGAGCTGCATGCAGTTACCCGCGGTTTTGGTGTTGTGACAACCGCAGCTGGGGGCACTTAGTGGTTTGCCTCAGGTGCGGTTGCCGCGGATAACACGCATGCGTGCGGTTGCCCTTGGCAACGTGTTTTATGTGCACTTCCTTTGTGTGTTTGTTGTGCACGAGATTGTGTTGGTTGTATGCACTTGGACACCTCCCTTCACCTGCGGTGGTCCGCGGCAACGTCTGGTGTTGTGTGCATGTGGTGGCAGGGTCTCGGCCTGCTGGTTGTTCTTCAGGACACGGCTGCCACGCATGCCGTTGCCAGCGGTAACAGGTGAGTGAGTGTGTGTGCTATTTCCCTTTAAGTGTGCACTTCCTTTTGTCGTTTTGTGGTGCACGAGGTTATGTGTTGTATGCACGTAGACACCTCCCTTCACCTGCGGTTGTCCGCGGCAACGTCTGTTGTTGTATGCATGTGGTGGCAGGGTCTCGGCCTGCGGGCTGTTCCCCAGTACATGGTGGCCACGCATGCCGTTGCTGGCGGTAACGGGTGAGTGTGTTTGTGTGTTATGTATTGTGGGCACTTCCCCTTATATGTGTGTTTTCCCTTCTGTGTGCTGGAAGGGTTAACTTCCTTCCCAGTGTGTGTGTTGTGTCACTGGGTGTGGTTGACCGGTGGGTGTGGCCACTTTGCCCTATAAAGCCTGTGTTTGGAGCACAGCTCAGTAGGTTGCTTTCAGTCATGCTTGGCTGAAGCAGCCTCCTGTGGATTCCATCCTTCTTGTAAGGGCCACCCTTCCGGTCATAAGTTTAAAACCTTTGTTACCTTGTCTGATGTTATGTTTATGTGGTTGCTGGCTTGTTGCACCTTATGGTTCCCTGGTTCCCTGTGTGATGTATGGTGTGTGCTGTTGTCTTTTCGGTTGTTGTAGACAGACAGCACTTTTGCATGGGTTCCGGGCTGTGTGTTTGTGGCAGGTAGGTGAGGTTGTAGTTCCACATACCTGCCACTGCCATAAGTTGTATTGGATTCCCCTCATTACCAGCTTGGCCTTTCTAGGCTCCTGTTCCTCCGTGTTCTGGAGGAACAGGTAGTCTATCCAGCTCCTAGCCTAGGGACCTGCGGAGGGATAGTAGGGACCCGAGGTTCCTGCGCATGGGTCCTCCTACCCTAAAGGTCGGCCCATGCAGGTTAGGAGTTGGGGTCAGATCAGGGAGACTTTAGGAGGTGACCTGCTCCCTGATCCTGTGGTCCTGGCCTTGCAGCGACCAAACATCTCCGGGTACCGCACGGCTGGGGGTTTCCCCCACCACCAGCCGTGACAATGTGTTTTGTCAGTATTGTCTGTCTTCTCCCTAGTGTTTCCCTTTAGTGTTAGTGGTGCAGACTAGTGTTCCCACCGCCCTATTCACTACCTAGGGCTCATTTTAGGGAAAGCCAGGGTTTTAGGAACGTGATCGGTGTACGGGTGAGAAACCCGTCTAGGGACGTCAGGGCAGTCAGGTGCCAGCCTCAAGGTAAGTTCGGGGTCACCATCTTTCCCTCTCCCTTGGACAGGGACTTCCTTTTCCCTCCCTTTGCGTCACGTATGTGATCGGCACGCCGGTCGTGATAGAACCATAAAAAAGAAAACCAAAAATGTAAATTAAAATACTGTTGGGAATTACATATTCAGCTCTAGTTGGACAGCTGGGGGTTGTTTGTAGAAGTAAACAGATGTTAATGATATATTAATGTTCTGCTACCTAATAAGGAAATATTTTTATTGCTTTGAATATACTGTGCTTTTATAGTTTGAAGATGTAACAGTGGTTTAGTGAAACAGATGAAGAGCCTTGTTGGAATTTACCATCTTCCTTTGTTGTCATGACTCAACCAAGAGACTTTTTTTCCAAAGAATTTTATTAACATTTCATTTCTCTTTAATGGGCTAACAGTCATAAATCTTTGGTACTACTCAAACTGAGGAAGGTATGTGTAAATATTGCCTGTATTGATATGATGTCAGACTATATTATATCTATTTACTATTAAAAGAAATATTTAATAAACCATGGCTGTGGAATGAATATAAAATAGAACTTTCTAAAATGTTGGCACCAAACAAGATCATTAATCTCTACAGTCCATATCTGTCTCTTCTGTATGCATGTAGTTTTCACACTGGACAGGTTGAATACCAATAAAAAATAATAATGTTTTAAGCTTCTTCATTTGGACTGGGGAATTCTGCTCAGTAAGATCCAGCCGTGCCCTTTGCTAGGTCCAGGAATTATGGAACATAGGGAACAAGTGATATTTATTATTGTCTGCCTATCATTAGAAAGGAGATCAGAAAAAAAAAATCCTCTATAATGCCAGAGCTCTTGCTAGTCCATTTGGGGGACTGGTATAGTATAGATACTAGAGACTTGTGTCAATCTAAGTAGTGCTGGATAAACCATTAGGAATTTAAGGTATTTCCTGATTTTCACCAAATAACTCTTGTACAGGCAATTGAACTTTGTTGCAGGAAAAGCCTCTACAGCTGCTCTGCATGTCAATGGTGGTTGTACCTTGCTACACAGCAACGATTCCAAGGAGAGACCCACATTCTATGCCACATGAGAGTGCAAGGCAGGGATTTTTTTGGGAGAGGGGAATAAGGGAAGACAAGGCAATTTTGCAAAATTTTGGTAAAGACAATGTGGAACTTGAAGACAAGACAATTTGAAAGAATTTTGATGAAGACAAGGTAGAATTGAAAACAAGTCAATTTTAATATTATTGGTGAAGGAAAACTTTTTGTTGAAGACAATGTGTAACTCAAGGACAATTTTGAGGAATCTTTTTAGGACATGACAATTTCTGTACAATTCCAAAGTCCAGGACTGTGAAGAAAAATTACCACATGGGAGATGCCCACACTGAGCCCCCCACCAACAATGATCACATCATTTCTGCTACCACCACCACTCCTGCCATGCAAGTTTACCTGATGTCTGTGCAATTGGGCATAGTTTGTAGTCAAAATATATCCTGATAATGATGCTGTAAAATACACTTATTTCTACACTTATAAACTGTAGAAACTTAGTAATGACAGCATAAAAAAATGACAGAAAGCAACAGTGATATATATTGCTATGGATAAATGGATGATGGTAACTAGAGATGAGTGCATGTTTCAAAAATTTGATTTGGACGCTTTTCTGAATTTTCCCAAACAAATTAGCTTTGTTCCGAATTCATTTGTCATGAAGCGCGTTAAATCAGCTATATCCCAGCCTGCAAGGAGAGTGTATGTCGGTCCACATCACTGTGCATTGCAGGAACATGCATAGCTAGTCCTTTCTGGTAGTAAAACAGTTACTGGTCGTCAGTAGGACAGGCAGATCACATACAGTATATGCATGTTCTCATTGGTGTGAGTCAGTATTAGGCTCAGTCCACACATCCCTTATTTGGACAGTTAGGGGCCCAAAACAGAACTGGTGCAGATCTTTTCATGATACCTTATCTGAAAGTAGGATTGGCTCCTGATTTTGTAACTGCTGGAATTAACTGACCAAATAACTGAAGTGTGAACTCAGCCTTATAGGTTAATGTTTGTGTCAGGCATAATGTACTTAACCATGCAGTGGCCCAAGATTCTACTATAGAGCAGTCTCCTGTTTCCATATAGATTGCTAACAAACCTGGTGCGTTACACACTGATTCTAATGCCACCTGATTATACCAGACACTACATTATCACATCTTATGCATGTGTACACATTTCTAAGGTGGGAGGTAACCTCACTTGGGTGAGGGGCTATAGATTAGATGAAGCAAGCATTGGTAATGAATGACAGATGTTGGCCAAGAAGAACATGAAGCAAGCACGCATTATGAGATGCCCAAGGGGTTGTAGAGAGAGTTTAACCTATCCAATGAGGATAAGACAAGTATGTAAACTTTAGGATGTGTATAAGATGAGTCTGGGCCTCTCCCCTTTTGAGCATTTTCCTTTGTGCGATTTAAGCTGTTAATGCTCCCGGCTAGCCACAATAAACCTTATTCTTCCTGAAGACTGCGTTTCCTGAATGGTTTTCCGCAACACTACCAAATTGTGAAAGAACGGCCTCATTGTGTTCACATTGATAGATAAACTATCAAACTCCACATCGTCTCCTGTTTCCACATAGATTGTTTGAGAACCTGGTATGTAACACTCTGATACAAGTAGTGTTGCCATGACACTGGGTGACATCATCAGAATCGTAAAGCACGTGGCCCGGTTAACGGGCCATTTTTCAGAATGTTTTGGTGTAACACACTGATACAAGTAGTGGCACCATGACAGAGTGGGGAGGGTGTCAGCAGCAAGTTTGTGTTGACGTCACTGTTTATTTTTCCCTTCTTCTGATCCATCAGAAGAACAATAGTGATGAGCGGCATAGGCAGTATGGCCGAATATTCGCCAAAAATTAGCAAATTCGAGAATTTGTGATCTCCAGTCATTGTTTACTTGATTGAGAAGATCAGCAATGAAATATATTTGGGATAAATTTGCGATTAAAATATTCAACACTATTCGCAAATACGAATATATAGCACTATATTCTAAATATTTGCGAATTCTCAAAGCGCCGATATTCACGATTGAAATTCGCAATTCGAATATTCGCACTCGACACTAAAGAACAACCCAACAAACAACAGATCCTGTCTTTTGAGCGTCCGCATTCACACGGTCAGTATTTGGTCAGTAATTTATCAGTATTGTAAACAGAAGTGGGTCCAAAACAGAGATAACACATGAAGGAAGTATTTGCATGTCTTCTGTGTCTTGGAACCACTCCTGCTTTTTTCATGAGCAAATCCTGATGCTAAATACTACCATGAGATAGAGTGTCACAGCAGACGTGCACTCAGACTCACAGATAAACCAACTACCAGGCTCTAGGCGAGTAGCAGGGGAAGGGTCACCTCAAAGCTAATCGCTGACGTCTCTCCCTGCACTGCTCAGCCCACATTCAGACCTTGGTGGTAGGAAGGAAGTATCCCCGTGCCTGGGCTGAAACACCCTAGATTCCCTGAGATGGTGAAGAGGGGAAATAGGAGCAGCCTGCTCGCATAGAACCTGTATGGGAGAGATGACACAAAAACAACCAAGACAGCAAACAACAAAACTTGAAACCACACTTATCTTTCCTGAGCTGGAACAGACAACCTTCCTTCCTTGCTTCCAAGACCAAAGTGATTTCTATAATCCGCTCAGGGCACTGGGATGGAGTGCTATTTAAACTAATGACCCCACTCAGTGCACCTGATGGGAGGCGGATCCAGCACGGCTCCAAAACAACACACTAAACACGTGCTGCTATTCTGGCCAACCTCTGCACATAGTCAGAGCAGGGCATGACATAGAGGCATTATAGATGATCCAAAGACATTGTGGTTTTTATTTTCCAGTTCTTTTGACTGATCAGAAGAACGGCAAAATAAACTGTGATTTCAACAAAGGCCAAACAGGAACACTAGTGTCCCTGGAACAGACTGGTGACAGTGACAACAGGGAGAAAAGTCATCATAGTGGAGTCATCATGGTGTGGCAGCACACTGCAATTAGAACATTACTGCCAGAATGATCTAGTTTGATGCATTAGGCACCAGCATGTGAAAATGCTTGCTGATCCAAGACTGGTTCATCTTTACAAAGGTTAGTCCCTCGCCATTTTTGTGTTGAAAGGCGAGATCTCTTTGGTGTAACTATGCCCTCACCGCACTAAACATCTGCTTTGATGTCTCAATCAGTCACAGACCAATCCACTCTCTAATCAAACCCTAAATTGATTAATTAACTCATAATGGGCCACCCAATAAATTCCAGGCAGACGCCGCAAGTCCTCCACTTACTGATGAAGGGACCAAGTGAAGTCCCGAAACGCGTTTAAGGAGTACGGAGGAACATTGCCAATAGAACAGTAACAGCATACAAAGAAAAACCTGGAAGCAGAAGCGCTCCCCTAACTCTATTCCCTCTCTCAAACTGGCCCGGCGGATCCCGATCACGAGACCAACACTAGGTCACGTGCACGCCACACACCAAACAACAGACGCATGCACTCGGATACCACGTGGGACGCCGACAGCCGGAGAACAGAGCCGCAAGCAACATCTAGTTGGAGCATTGACGGAGGACATCACCGCGTGGTGGGAAAGTGATTTCTGAACCCAAGACAGTACGGGACGCCGTACTGAGGCTCAGAACACCAATTCCCCCACAGGTTGTTGTTTTTCTCCACAAGCTAAAGTTCCACATGAGACCATATTGTACATGATACATTGTACAAGATAGTGCTATTCTTTCCTTTTCAGCGCAACCTTATATATTCACAAGCAAAAGTCCCACTTATTTTTCCATGGATACATCCTAAAAAAACCTGGTACCAGCCACCCCTTATCTGGCACCCACCACAAGTGCCCAGATTCCCTTACTCACTCACCTTATGCTCCAAAAATCCCTACCTAATTTTAATTAAGTATTTTAAATAAAACTACCATATTTTAATCCCATAAGTGTGCCTGCTACTTCCTTATTTTAAACTGCTCTTCTTTGACTGGGTGAGTCAAACCAGCAGCTCAGCACCTCAGCCATTCTATTGAGCAGTCGAGCCGCCTTATTTCTCTCTTTTCAAATATTTTAGAAAATATATCCATATTATCCATAATTTAAAAGATGGGGGCCTGGTCAGGAGGGGAGATTGAGGGGCTGATAAGCAGCCTGACCTCGATGTCGCGTCCCAGAACGGACGGCTGCCCCAGGTCTGTCTGTATATTGCAGAAGCCATGGATCTTGCCATATTCATTTTCTGTTTTTATTGGTGATTATAGTAAATGTATGCAGATGTTTGTGTGGTGGATGTAATAGGATTGTGTTAATAATTAATATAATGCTTTGTGTAGAATGATGATTGTAGGGATGGGTGCCAGCCCGGGAGAGGAGAGCAAGGTGCTGGTAAACAGCCAGACCTCGATGTCCCATTCCAGACCGGCCTCAACCCCAGGGTATTTATAGAAAACGAAGATCTCAAATTCAGAGTTGAGACCAGCCGGAATCAGTGTGTTAAATTCGAAAATTCTTCTTGATTCTATTCTGGACATGTTTACGATGTGATTACCGCCCCTCCAGTGTCTTCTAACTTTTTCGAAGGCCACAAATATTGGAGTGGAGGGGTCACTGTTGTGGAAGTCTTTATAGTGTTTAGATACTGAATGTGATTCGAATACTTTCCTAATGTTGGTCGTGTTCTGCATATCTCTTTTTTAGAGAGAGTTTGGATAGACCAATGTACTGCTTGTGGCAAGGGCATTGCATCATGTAAATGACGTCAGTTAAATTGCAGGTAAGTGTGTATTTGATTTGGAATTTAAAAGTATTGTGGGTGTTTGTGATCTCTATCGTTTTCTTTTGAAAGGACGTTATTTTGCAGTTGTTGCATCTGCCATATTTGAATAACAACCAATACTTTGATAGCAATGGTAGAATATGTGTGTCACTTAAACATATATCCAATTAATTAATATTACACACATATAGTATAAACTCAATCTTTATTATTTTAAAAGAGAACAATTAAATACATAATACAGCAAAAAAATGAATATAGTGGTAGCAGTGCAGGAAAATACTGCGACAAGTATAAAACCACCATCCCTCCAACGCCAATAACTCCTATGGTTCGTTTTGCACAGTCATTGGAAAGGTTGCGCACCAACAATTAATACAAATATTGTGTAAAAATCACCTATAAAAGTATAAATAGTGGGCAAATCTAATACCTTGACCTTATGCCTAAATACCTCATCGTACCCATTGCAATGTCATTGCATGTAAGTTAGACATGGAGTCTCCACAGGAATCTCCAAGTACACCACAAGTGTGCCAACATAGATGCAAACATAAGCAATGGGCAATGGATAATAATAGGCATAAAGCAAGCAATTACTGACCAGGAGAGGAGAGATGATGATGGCACCAACCCGACGTGCGTTTCAACTCGCTTCTTCAGGGGGCGTGTCCCTTCACCTCACTAAACAATCATATATATACCCCCCACCCACTAAAATAAATTTGGATCATGGGGCCCTCAATGACCTACACCTGTGTACGCTCCTTAACATAAAAAAGATGGCCACCGGTGCCTTCCGATGTGTTTTCACGCCATCTTGGTTAAGGGAAAAACTTGTCCTTTGCCCAGATACACAAGTCGGAGCAAAATGATGTATAACCAGGCTTCACAAGACATCCTGTCTCGTAATACTCTGACAAACCAGTAATACGATCCATTAATTCATAATCACAATCAGAGGTAAAAACATTATATATATATATATATATATATATATATATATATAAATCTATTCACAGTAATAAAGTGCACATGGTGAAAAATCAATCAGTTCATTTATGACGATCCTATATAAGAACAGAATCAGTAAAGTGCAAGTTTACAGTTAGTAATTTATAATTGGGAATATATGCCGTAATTAAGACAATTAAAGGGGTATTCTCATCTTCTTGATCATATTTTATTAAATTATCTACCCCCAGTGAACGTTTTTTAAAATATATATCATTAAAAAAAACTACTGTTCTACTTAAAATCCTTTTATTCGATTCCATTGTTGGTTTGCGCTGCCCATGGATACGGCCACCACTCGCTGGCCGCATCCATGGACCGCGCTTTCGCAGATCTTTCCCTGGTCATCCAGTGGACGGCCTCTCCTTCTAACTGGAGTGTGCACGTCGCCAGCCGGCCGCACATGTGCTGGTCCATTTTCCTTCGAGCCGCATCTAAAATAGAGCCACGCATGCGTGGCTCCAACGCAGACCAAAGGAAGATAGTCCAGCTCATGCGCAGCCGCCCGGGAGGAAGAGACGAGTCCAGACAGCATTGGAGAGCCAGCAGAGGACCGGGACACTACTTTCTAAGGAGTGAGTATTATTTTTACATGCACCACCAACACTTAGGGAGCTGATGGAGGCACTTGGGGGGCTGATGGAGGCACTTGTGGGGCTGAAAGAGGCACTTACGGGTCTGATGGAGGCACTTGGGGGGTGATGGAGGCATTTGGGGGCTGATAGAGGGATATGGGGCTGTTTTAGGCATATGGGGGCTAATGGAAGCATATGGGGGCTGTTTGAGACATTTGGGGGCTGATGGAGGCATATGGGGTCTGTTTAAGACATACGACGGCTGATGAAGGTATATGGGGTCTTATGGAGGCATATGAGGTCTTATGGAGGCATATGGGGCTGATGGAGGCATATTCGGGCTGATGGAGGCATATGGGGGATGTTTGAGGCATATGGTGGCTGTTTGAGTTATATGGAAGGCTGTATGAGGCATATGGGGTCTGATAGAGGAATAAGGGGGCTGATGGAGGCATATGGGGGATGTTTTAGGCATATGGGGGATGATGGAAGCATATGGGGGCTGTTTGAGGCATTTAGGGGCTGATGGAGGCATATGTAGGCTGATGGAGGCATATGGGGCTTATGGAGGCATATAAGGGCTTATGGAGGTATATGGGGGCTGATGGAAGCATATGGGGGCTTATAGAAGCACATGGGGCTGTTTGAGGCATATAGGGGCTGTTTGAGGCATATAGGGGCTGTTTGAGGCATATGGGGGGCTGTATGAGGCATATGGGGGCTATTTTGGGCATATGGGGGCTGATGGAGGCATATAGGGAGCTGTTTGAGGCATAGGGGGGCTGATGAAGGCATATTGGGGCTAATGGAGGTATATGGGGTCTGATGTAGGCATATGGGGGTCTGTTTGAGGCACACGGTGTTTGTTTGAGGCATATGGGGGCTGATGGAGGCATATGGGGGCTTATGGAGGCATGTGGGGGGCTGTTTGATGCATTTTGTTGGCTGTTTGCGACATTTGGGGGCTGATGGAGGCATATGAGGGCTGATGGAGGCATAAGGTGGCATATGGAGGCATATGGGGGCTGATGGAGGCCTATGGGGGCATATGGGGTCTGTTTGAGGCATATGGACTGATGGAAGCATATTGGGGCTGATGGAGGCATATTGGGGCTGATGGAGGCATATGTGGGCTTATAATGCCATTATGCCCCCTGGCTTCAAAATATACCCAAGGGACAGGTCCAGAGAATCCACCGCAACTGCACTGACACAGCTATGTTTAAAGAACAAAGTAAAATAATAAAAGAACGCTTCTTAGAAAAAGGATATGAGAGTGAAAAATTGGAGAGATGTATAAAAGATACAATAAAACAAACAGAGGAGACCCCAAATAATCCAAAAATATCGAAAAACACAACCGAATTCCGTTTTTCGTTCATAACCCAGTTCACACAATGTTCTGGGGAACTAAAAAACGCAATCAAAAGAAACTGTCCCATTCTGAAAAATGATCCAGTACTTGGACCTGTAATTCCCGAACAACAACTGGTCATTTATAAGGCATATTGGGCTGATTGAGGCATATGGGGGCTGATGGAGGCACTTGGGAGGCTGATGGAGGCACTTGGGTGCTGATAAAGGAACTTGGGGGCTGATGGAGGCACTTGGGGGGCTGATGGAGGCACTTGGGGGGTTGATGGAGGCATATAGGGGCTGTTTGGGGAATATGAGGGCTGATTGGGGCATATGGGAGCTGATGGAGGCATATGGGGGCTGTTTGAGGCATATGGGGGCTAATGGAGGCATTTGGGAGCTGATGGAGGCATGTGGGGGCTGTTTTAGGGATATGGGGCTGATGGAGGCATATGGGTGCTGTTTGAGGCATATGGGGGCTGATGGAGGCATATTGGGGTTGTTGAAGGCATATGGGGGCTGATGGAGGCATATGGGGGGCTGTTTGAGGCATTTAGGGGCTGATGGAGGCATATACCCAAGGGACAGGTCCAGAGAATCCACCGCAACTGCACTGACACAGCTATGTTTAAAGAACAAAGTAAAATAATAAAAGAACGCTTCTTAGAAAAAGGATATGAGAGTGAAAAATTGGAGAGATGTATAAAAGATACAATAAAACAAACAGAGGAGACCCCAAATAATCCAAAAATATCGAAAAACACAACCGATTTCCGTTTTTCGTTCATAACCCAGTTCACACAATGTTCTGGGGAACTAAAAAACGCAATCAAAAGAAACTGGCCCATTCTGAAAAATGATCCAGTACTTGGACCTGTAATTCCCGAACAACCACTGGTCATTTATAAAAGAGCACCTAATTTACAAAATAAATTAGTACATAGTGCCATCCGACCTGAGGGGACAAATAAAAAAATAAAAAACAGTTTTAATTGGTGTGGTTTCTGCATTGCCTGCAAAAATAGAAAACGAACAGAAAGATTACAAAATAGTACCACAGTATACAGTATTGTGAAAGGCAAACAATTGGAAGTAGTGGGAGAGATGACATGCCTTAGCAAAGGGGTCGTATATGTACTGGAGTGCCCATGTGGCCTCCAGTATGTAGGACGTACCATCAGACCCCTCAAGTTCTGGGTGCAGGAGCATATAAGAAATATCAAGAAGGGGCTTGAAAGTCATGGTGTCTCGGCGCACTATAAAAAATATCACCAAAAGAACCCAGAAGGACTAAAATTTATGGGGGTAGAATTAGTACAAAACCATTGGAGGGGAGGAAGTTTTTTAGAGAAAATTAATAAAAAAGAAAGTAGGTGGATATATGAATTGAGTACGCTACAACCAGGGGGCCTGAATGTAGATTTTGATCTGCAAGCTGTTTTAAATTAGTTACAGAAGTTGGTAGAACAACTATCCCCATGTGAATTAGGACCTAAAGATCTGCGGTTTTTCCCATTGAGAACGAAGAGATACAAGTGTAGGGTTAAGTGATAAAAAAAAAGAAGAGAGGAGGCATTTGGAGTAGCACATCAGGTGCTTGATTAACGCTAGCCTACCAAATAAAAAAGAAGGGGGAGGGAGAGATGATGTGTGCCCCTGACAAAGCTCAAGGAGCGAAACCTGGGTCGGGCAAAGAAAAAGACGCTGGGATTTTTTAATGTGATTTTAAAGTGCATGTTTGTAAGTATGTACTGAATAAACCTGTTAAAATAGTTATCGGAGCTTCACTATGGTAGGAGCCACTTGTATCCACTGAAATTTTTTAATCAAAAGAAGTCAGGAATACTAGCAGACTCATCTGGTGTATGCTGGAATTAAGTCCGTGGTTGAGCTCTGTGTGCTGGCGTGTCAACGTGGACCTTCGCCGTGAAGAATCAAACAAGCTGCGGAGGATACCTCTGATACGCCTGTTGTTGGTGGAGTGCCGGGTAAGTATAATCCATCATATGGATTTACACTATTACAATTTTTACAAGTTGCAGGATATCCACAAATAGGACATTTGCAGACCTCGGTACCTTTCTAAAAGGAGGAGAAAAAAACTGTTTGTATACCGTCTATTTATGATACACGCGGGCCGAACCCTATATGTAAATTCCATGAAAGTGTGATCGACCCCACAACACTCTTCGGACCTGCAGCAGAATTTTTGCGGACTGGTGATTAAATATCTTTCTTTTTTACTATATGGGGGCTCATGGAGGCATATGGGGGATGATGGAGGCATATGGGGTGTTGTTTGAGGCATATGCAGGCTGATGAATGCATATGGGGGCATATGGGGTTCTGTTTGAGCCATTTGGGGGCTCATGGAGGCATTTGGGGGCTCATGGAGGCATATGGGGTGCTGTTTGAGGCATATGAAGGCATATGGGGCTGACGGAGGCATATTGGCGCTGATGAAAGCATATGGGGGCTGATGGACTCATATGGGGGCTGATGAGCTCATATGGGGGCTGATGAGCTCATATGGGGGCTGATGGGCTCATATGGGGGCTGATGGGTTCATATGGGGGCTGATGGACTCATATGGGGGCTGATGGACTCATATGGGGCTGATGGACTCATATGGGGGCTGTTTGAGGCATATATGGGCTTATGGAGGCATATGGGGGGGCTGTTTGAAGCATTTGGGGGTGATGGAGGCATATTGGGTCTGATGGAGGCATATGGGAGCTGTTTAAGGTATATTGGACTGATGGAAGCATATGTGGGCTTATGTAGGCATATTGGGGCTGAAGGATATTTATGGGGGTTGATGGAGGCATATGGGGGCTGATTGAGGCATATTGGGGCTTATGGAGGCATATGGGGTCTGATTGAGGTAAATGTGGGCTTATGGAGGCATAAGGGGGCTGATTGAGATATATGGGGGCTGATGGAGGCATATTGGGGCTTATGGAGGCATATGGGGTCTGATTGAGGTAAATGGGGGCTGATGTAGGCATATATAGGGCTGATGTAGGCATATATGGGGCTGATGTAGGCATATATGGGGCTGATGTAGGCATATGGGAGTTTATGAAGGCATATGGGGGCTGTTTGAGGCATATATGGGCTTATGGAGGCATATGGGGGGCTGTTTGCATATGGGGGCTGATGGAGTCATATGGGGGCTGATGGAGGCATATGGGGGCTGATGGAGGCATATGGGGGCTGATGGAGGCATATGGGGGCTGATGGAGGTATATGGGGGCTGATGGGGGCTGTTTGTGGCATATGGGGGCTGTTTGTGGCATATGGGGGCTGTTTGTGGCATATGGGGGCTGTTTGTGGCATATTGGGGCTGATGGAGGCATATTGGGGCTGATGGATGCATATGGGGGCTGATGGAGGCAGATGGAGGCATATGGGGGCTGATGGAGGCAGATGGAGGCATATGGGGCTGAAGGAGTCATATTGGGGCTGATGGAGGCATATGGGGGGGTGGGGGGCTGTTTGAGGCATATGGGGGCTGTTTGAGGCATATTGGGGCTGATGAAGGCATATAGGGGCTGATGGATGCATATGGGGGCTGATGGAGGCATATGGGGGCTGATGGAGGCAGATGGAGGCATATGGGGGCTCATGGAGGCATATGGGGCTGAAGGAGTCATATTGGGGCTGATGGAGGCATATGGGGGGGTGGGGGGCTGTTTGAGGCATATGGGGGCTGTTTGAGACAGATGGGGGCTGATGGAGGCATATGGGGGCTGTTTAAGGCATATGGGGGCTGATGGAGGCATAAGATGACTGATGGAGGCATATTGGGGCTTATGGAGGCAAATGGGGTCTGATGTAGGCATATGGGGGCTGTTTGTGGCATATGGGGGCTGTTTGTGGCATATGGGGGCTGATGGATGCATATGGGGGCTGAAGCATTTGAGGCTGTTTGAGGCATATGGGGGCCTGATGGAGGCATATGGGGGCTGTTTGTGGCATATGGGGGCTGTTTGTGGCATATGGGGGGCTGTTTGAGGCATATGGGGGGCTGTTTGAGGCATATGGGGGCTGTTTGAGGCATATGGGGGCTGTTTGTGGCATATGGGGGCTGTTTGTGGCATATGGGGGCTGTTTGTGGCATATGGGGGCTGTTTGTGGCATATGGGGGCTTATGGAGGCATATTGGGGCTGATGGATGCATATGGGGGCTGAAGCATTTGAGGCTGTTTGAGGCATATGGGGGGCTGATGGAGGAATATGGGGGGCTGATGGAGGCATATGGGGGCTGATGGAGGCATATGGGGGCTGATGGAGGCAGATGGAGGCATATGGGGGCTGATGGAGACATATGGGGCTAAAGGAGTCATATTGGGGCTGATGGAGGCATATGGGGGGGTGGGGGGCTGTTTGTGGCATATGGGGGCTGTTTGTGGCATATGGGGGCTGTTTGTGGCATATGGGGGCTGATGGAGGCATATTGGGGCTGATGGATGCATATGGGGGCTGAAGCATTTGAGGCTATTTGAGGCACATGGGGGGCTGATGGAGGCATATGGGGGGCTGATGGAGGCATATGGCGGGCTGATGGAGGCATATGGGGGGCTGATGGAGGCAGATGGAGGCATATGGGGGCTGATGGAGACATATGGGGCTAAAGGAGTCATATTGGGGCTGATGGAGGCATATGGGGGGGTGGGGGGCTGTTTGAGGCATATGGGGGCTGTTTGTGGCATATGGGGGCTGTTTGTGGCATATGGGGGCTGTTTGTGGCATATGGGGGCTGATGGAGGCATATGGGGGGCTGATGGAGGCATATGGCGGGCTGATGGAGGCATATGGGGGGCTGATGGAGGCACATGGGGGCTGTTTTTAGGCCTATGTGGCCTATTGGAGTCATATGGGGGCTGATGGATGTAGCAGGCTGAATATGCTGCAGTTCAGCCATAGTTCTAGTGGGGAAGGTAATAGACAGATGTAGCAGAGCTGAATATTTGGCTGGTCAGCATCAATGGTGATGGAAGAGAGAAACTGATGTAGCAGAGCTGTATGTATGGCGGGTCAGCATCAATGCTGTTAAAAATAAACTACATATGCCGGTACTAAGGACACCAAACCAGAGGAGACACCACAAAAGCTTGAACCAGCCACATGCCCACAGAAGGAGAGTATCCAGGGGCGTAGCTATAGGGGGCGCAGTGGTAGCAGTCAATATTGGGCCCAGTAGCCTGAGGGGGCCCAAAGACCCCTGTGACACATAAGAAGACACTGGTATTATAGAAAGTGCATGCTGGTCCAGTTACACCTCTGGCTCGAGGGAAGGGGTTAGGTCAATTGACATTGGGGGGTGCCTTTTCAATTTTTGCCTCAGGCAGCATGAAGGCTATGTGCTTCCCTGGCCACAAAGCACTGAGGGAAGAGGGGGCCCAATCTGAACTCTTGCACCAGGGCTCATGGACCTTTTGGCTATACCCCTGAGAGTATCTAATCCATTTCAAAGAAAGGGGACAAAACTATTCCCCTCATTGAGTCCAAGAGGGGCAATAGTATTCAAAATGTAAATCCACCTTGCTTCTTTTTGTCCCAATATCTTTATCCAATCCCCTCCCTTCGGGGAAATGATAACCCGGTCGATTATCCTGAAGCGTAGAAGGGATCCATCACAATTGTGTCTCTCTTTGAAATGTCTCGCCACAGTCTTAAGCTGTGTTATGTCTTTCTCATCCTTCGCAGCTTCAGGATATGTCTCACTTGCACTGCATGTCACTATTTGGCACTGGGCACTTTACACTTCACATCACTTTCTCACATTTAGCATTGTGTTACTTTCACTTCTGATTTTTAGTCCTTTGATGTATTGTGTATCACCATCATGATGCAATATCTATTTGCTCTCTTTTATGGTATTTTGAGCTAGGTATTATTATTAATTGTCTTAATTACGGCATATATTCCCAATTATAAATTACTAACTGTAAACTTGCACTTTACTGATTCTGTTCTTATATAGGATCGTCATAAATGAACTGATTGATTTTTCACCACATGCACTTTATTACTATGAATAGATTTATATATATATATATATATATATATATATATATATATATATATAATCATGTTTTTATCTCTGTGATTATGAATTAATGGATCGTATTACTGGTTTGTCAGAGTATTACGAGACAGGATGTCTTGTGAAGCCTGGTTATACATCATTTTGCTCCGACTTGTGTGTATCTGGGCAAAGGACAAGTTTTGCCCTTAACCAGGATGACGTGTGTGGTCTCCCCTGGGCCGATCACATGACCACTCAAACCTGGAGAGCGAGCTGGAGATTTTCAAGCAACCCTTGCTTCCTCCTCCTATGGAGCTTATGTGATCTCTCCTCCCATTGCGCAACGTTTGGGGCGGTGCGGTGATGGGAGCCGTCACATGACCTTTGTTACATGACTCTGAGGGATCTTGCGCGATTGGGGGCGTGGCATCGCAGCTCGCTGGGCGGACATTGTTCAATGTTGTGGCGCTGCTGTGTCATGTGAAAACACATCGGGAGCCACCGGTGGCCATTTTTTTATGTTAAGTAGTGAACACCCAGTGCACAGGTGTAGGTCATTGAGGGCCCCATGATCCAAATTTATTTTAGTGGGTGAGGGGTGTATATATGACTGTTTAGTGAGGTGAATGAACACGCCCCCTAAAGAAGCAAGGCAAAACGCGCGTCGGGTTGGGGCCATCATCCTCTCCTGGTCAGTAATTGCTTGCTTTATGCCTATTATTATCCATTGCCCATTGTTTATGTTTGCATCTATGTTGGCACACTTGTGGTGTACTTGGAGATTTCTGTGGAGACTCCATGTCTAACTTACATGCAATGACATTGCAATGGGTACGATGAGGTATTATGGCTTAAGGTCAAAGTATTAGATTTATACTTTTATAGGTGATTTTTACACAATATTTGTATTAATTGTTGGAGCGTACCCTTTCCATTCAATGTGCAAAACGAACCATAGGAGTTATTGGCGTTAGAGGGATGGTGGTTTTATACTTATCGCAGTATTTTCCTGCACTGCTACCACTATATGCATTTTTTTGTTGTTGCTGTATTATGTATTTCATTGTTCTCTTTTTTTAATAATAAAGATTGAGTTTATACTATATGTGTGTAATATTAATTGGTTATCTGCCACATTTGTGGAAGCCTTTAGATGTGAGCCAGTTGGATAAACTGGGTGGGCCTTTCGGATTTTTCTTAATGATAGGAGCTATTTTTATGCCTAAGTTTGTGGCTTTGGTGTAAATGATTTGCGGCCTGTCAGTTAAAGTTCCTATTGTTTTGTCCTTCAAAAGGTGAAACCAATGTTTGCTTATTATTTTCTCAATCATTTTGTGTTGTGCATGGAAGGGGAGAATAATGCAGAGTGTGTTTTCTTGGTTTGGTTGTTTGTTGCTAGGTTTAAAAAATCCCTTCTGTCCATAGATCTCACTTTCTTTAGAGAATTATCGATTGAGTGCATGGGGTAGGCTTTAGTCAAAAAACCTTGTTTTTAATTTTGTAGCTTCTGATTCAAATTGGTCTGTATCTGTGCAATTCCGTTTTAATCTTCTAAATTGGCTTGTAGGAATGTTAAGGAGCCATCGGGGGAGGTGACAGCTGGTGTATAGAATATAACTGTTTATTGTTATTGGTTTTTTATCACTTTTTTTTTTTTAAAGAGTTGTGACATGACAGGGGCTGACTAGCTACTTATTGGCTAACTGCATGGTATTATGAGTGATCTCGCGTTCTTGAGCTTCTTACTTTTATTTATTAACACGTGTACCCACCATTTTAGGAAAAATTGATTTGTTACTATGAAGCACCAGGAAATTATTTCTAAACTTCCAATTCCACTTCAGATGCTTCAATTTGATTAATGGTAACAGACTGTAAAAAAAAAATTGGTGGTGGGGGGGCAATTGCCTGTCCATGTTAATACACTAGTCTTGGGTGCGAATATTCGAATCACAAATTTTAATCGCGAATATTGCCACTTCGAGAATTCGCGAAGATTTTGAATATAGTGCTATATATATGTATTTACAAATATTCAAGCTTTTTTTTTTTTCATCAGTAACCCCCCTTCTTGCTTGTGAGAAGGCTGCAATGTCTTTGTCTGAGCTTAGCAGCATCCCTAGTAACCAATAGGAAAGTTGCCTACCCGTTACTATATAGGAACCTCCCCAGCAGCCATTTTCTGTAGTTTTATGGAGTTCTGAGAGATACAGCAGAGTCATTTCTTTGCTCTGTGCTTTACTGTTTAATTACCTTAGATAGATAGTTAGCTTATATATATAATACAGATAGTTAGTGCGAGATAGTCAATGTAGGTTAGGCTACTTTCACACTGGCGTTTTTGTTTCCTTTTAGGGATCTCACAAGCGGTCCAAAACGGATCTGTTTTGCCCTTAATGCATTCTGAATGGATAAGGATCCGCTCAGAATGCATTAGTTTGGCTCCATTCCGCCTCCATTTCACTTTGGTGTCCGTCTGATGAAACTGAGCCAAACGGATCTGTCCTGACACACAATGTAAGTGAATGGGGACGGATGTTTTCACTGACACAATAGGGAACAATAGAAAATAGATCCCTCCCCCATTGACTTTCAATGGTGTTCAAGATGGATACGTTTTGGCTATGTTAAAGATAATACAAACGGATCTGTTCTAAACTGATGCATGCGGTTGTACAAACCGGATTCCAAAAAATCGTGAATAAATACTGAATGCAATGATGTGGAGGTGCCAACTTCTAATATTTTATTCAGAATAGAACATAAATCACGGAACAAAAGTTTAAACTGAGAAAATGTACCATTTTAAGGGAAAAATATGTTGAATCAGAATTTCATGGTGTCAACAAATCCCCTAAAAGTTGGGACAAGGCCATTTTCACCACTGTGTGGCATCTCCCCTTCTTCTTACAACACTCAACAGACGTCTGGGGACCGAGGAGACCAGTTTCTCAAGTTTAGAAATAGGAATGCTCTCCCATTCTTGTCTATACAGGCCTCTTACTGTTCAATCGTCTTGGGCCTTCTTTGTTGCACCTTCCTCTTTATGATGCGCCAAATTTTCTCTATAGGTGAAAGATCTGGACTGCAGACTGGCCATTTCCGTACCCGGATCCTTCTCCTATGCAGCCATGATGTTGTGATTGAGGCAGAATGTGGTCTGGCATTATCTTGTTGAAAAATGCAGGGTCTTCCCTGAAAGAGATGACGTCTGGATGGGAGCATATGTTGTTCTAGAACCTGAATATATTTTTCTGCATTGATGGTGCCTTTCCAGACATGCAAGCTGCCCATGCCACACGCACTCATGCAACCCCATACCATCAGAGATGCAGGCTTCTGAACTGAGCGTTGATAACAACTTGGGTTGTCCTTGTCCTCTTTGGTCCGGATGACATGGCGTCCCAGATTTCCAAAAAGAACTTCGAATCGTGACTCGTCTGACCACAGAACAGTCTTTCATTTTGCCACACTCCATTTTAAATGATCCCTGGCCCAGTGAAAACGCCTGAGCTTGTGGATCTTGCTTAGAAATGGCTTCTTCTTTGCACTGTAGAGTTTCAGCTAGCAACGGCGGATGGCACGGTGGATTGTGTTCATGACAATGGTTTCTGGAAGTATTCCTGAGCCCATTCTGTGATTTCCTTTACAGTAGCATTCCTGTTTGTGGTGCAGTGTCGTTTAAGGGCCCGGAGATCACGGGCATCCAGTATGGTTTTACGGCCTTGACCCTTACGCACAGAGTTTGTTCCAGATTCTCTGAATCTTCGGATGATGTTATGCAGAGTTGATGATGATAGATGCAAAGTCTTTGCAATTTTTCGCTGGGTAACACCTTTCTGATATTGCTCCACTATCTTTCTGCGCAACATTGTGGGAATTGCTGATCCTCTACCCATCTTGGCTTCTGAGAGACACTGCCACTCTGAGAAGCTCTTTTTATACCCAATCATGTTGCCAATTGACCTAATTAGTGTTAATAGGTCTTCCAGCTCTTCGTTATGCACAAATTTACTTTTTCCAGCCTCTTATTGCTACTTGTCCCAACTTTTTGGAGATTTGTTGACACCGTGAAAATTTGAATCAACATATTTTCCCTTTAAAATGATACATTTACTCGGATTAAACGTTTGATCTGTCATCTACGTTCTATTACAAATAAAATATTGACATTTGCCATCTCCACATCATTGCATTCAGTTTTTATTCACAATTTGTTTAGTGTCCCAACTGTTTTGGAATTCGGTTTGTATTATCTGAACGGATGCGTTTGTGCAGATCCATGATGGATCCGCACCAAACACGAGTGTGAAAGTAGCCTTAGATCGTGATCTAAAAGAAGGTTTGTACACAAAAATAGAAAAGGATTCTTTACGGTAAGAGCAGTGAGACTATGGAACTCTCTGCCTGAGGAGGTGGTGATGGTAAGTACAATAAAGGAATTCAAGAGGGGCCTGGATGTATTTCTGGAGCGTAATAATATTACAGGCTATAACTACTAGAGAGAGATCGTTGATCCAGGGAGTTATTCTGATTGCCTGATTGGAGTCGGGAAGGAATTTTTATTCCCCTAAAGTGAGGAAAATTGGCTTCTACCTCACAGGTTTTTTTTGCCTTCCTCTGGGTCTGTTATAATATATATATGTGGAAGGCTGAAAAGTCAGCCTGAATTTGTGGGAGGGGCATATTACCTTCTTAAGCCCCAGCCTCCAGCTCCTCAGGGCGCTTCTGTTCACATTCTGGATAGGGAGTCGCCTGCTCTGGTGCTGCATCTGTGCATGTTGTGAGTAGCTTTCATCTGGTTCGGTTCGGTTCGTTTGGTTTCGTTTTCATACACGTCTTCAGGAGAGGTAATTTTGCGCAAACAATGCGCCACAAGGGCTCCATCAGCCGCGGTCACATACTCCCGGCTCCCCGAGTTGGCATGCGTTCCAGCGTGGAACGCGTGCCAATTCTCATGTCCGCACCAAATTTCTTCTTGTCTCCTTCCTTGGTTCCCTCCCTGTGTTCCCCTCCAACTTCCTCCCGAGATAGCAGGGGGGGCAGGGTCTGGCCCGCAGATCCCCCTCTCCACACGGCCTCCCCGTCCTCACCTCAGGCCCCACTGCAAGCCGGCGTGCGTTCCAGCGTGGAGCGCACGCCGGAAATCCGCCGCAAGGCATGGGCCGGGTCACGTGGCCGGCGTGCGTTCCGGCTTGGAGCGCACGCCGGAGTCCCTCGGCCGGGTCTGGGCCTGGTCGCGTGTGCGGCGTGCGTTCCAGCTTGGAGCGCACGCCGGAGTGCTTCCGTCAGGCCTGGGCCCATAAATGTACATCAGAAACCCTGTCAAAGTTAAAATCACTATGCACCATGACTCTTTTGTTAAGGGAAAAACCGTGCTCTTTTATTCACTCCAGTGCATCACATCTAAACTGTGCAATTCAACACAACAGCAATGTCCATAAACCCCCACCTCCCACAAAGGATCCCCAAACGCTGCAGGCGTCTTGGTGCCTGTTCACACAGTCTCTCACATCCGTGGTCAGTACTACACCTTGTCATGGGGTGGGTTTGTCCAAGTTCATGCAAGTTAGACAGGCCACGTGTCGGCCTGGACAAGGGATTGGCTCCGGCCACAGGATCCCCTTCTTTTGGTCCTTCGCTGAGCCTGCAGCAATTGGGCAGTCCTTGGTAGACGAGCGGACTACAGCGATCAGCCTCCTGCAGTGAGACAGGAGACCACACTTCATCAGCAGCCCCACAGTCAGTGAGCATCAAACCTATATTCACAGCCCTGGGTGTAGCAGGCAGACCACACCCAGCAAGCATAGTGAAGGATTAACTCCTTCCCTACCCAACTAAGGCCAGAGATAACCAACCTGCCAGGATCAGTGTAGACTGACACCAACAACTGAAACCTGTCCACCCGTGGTGGTCCGTGGGGAACAGACACCCACCCTGCTCTTACTCCACCAGGGCCACGACCCCCAGTGGTACGTATCTTCCATCCACTACCACTCCAGACATTCTCTTACAATATATAAAAAAAAAAAAAAATTATACAATAAAATTTTATTTTATTTTATAAAGAAATTTAAATAGATCTACAAGTTAATCGGTAGGTTCCAATCTCCAGCCATTTCATACGCACTCCCACCGTGCGGGAGCGAGGCAGTCATCCTTGGTTCCTCATTCCGCTGGGCTGGAAGGGTCCAGGTTAGCACGGGTTAAAAAAAAAAAAAAAAAAAAAATTAAAAAAAAAAAAAAAAATTGGGGGTCTCACCATAAGTAGTCCAGGCCATCATTCCTCGCCATACCCATTTAGCGGTCACCATACGCTCACCGCAGTCTTCTACTCTATGGGCGACATGCCACATGTTATATATCTATGCTTCACGTGATATACTGCTGTCTCATCTACTACCTACTTCTGTCTCCTGGCTCGCCAGGCTCATACCTACCTCTGCCTCCTGGATCGCCCAGGCACGCACCTACCTCTGCCTCCTGGATCGCCCAGGCACGCACCTACCTCTGCCTCCTGGATCGCCCAGGCACGCACCTACCTCTGCCTCCTGGATCGCCCAGGCACGCACCTACCTCTGCCTCCTGGATCGCCCAGGCACGCACCTACCTCTGCCTCCTGGATCGCCCAGGCACGCACCTACCTTCCTCTGTCTCCTGGTTCGTCCAGGCTCATACCTACCTCTGTCTCCTGGTTCGTCCAGGCTCATACCTTCCTCTGTCTCCTGGTTCGTCCAGGCTCATACCTACCTCTGTCTCCTGGTTCGTCCAGGCTCATACCTACCTCTGTCTCCTGGTTCGTCCAGGCTCATACCTACCTCTGTCTCCTGGTTCGTCCAGGCTCATACCTACCTCTGTCTCCTGGTTCGTCCAGGCTCATACCTACCTCTGTCTCCTGGTTCGTCCAGGCTCATACCTACCTCTGTCTCCTGGTTCGTCCAGGCTCATACCTACCTCTGTCTCCTGGTTCGTCCAGGCTCATACCTACCTCTGTCTCCTGGTTCGTCCAGGCTCATACCTACCTCTGTCTCCTGGTTCGTCCAGGCTCATACCTACCTCTGTCTCCTGGTTCGTCCAGGCTCATACCTACCTCTGTCTCCTGGTTCGTCCAGGCTCATACCTACCTCTGTCTCCTGGTTCGTCCAGGCTCATACCTACCTCTGTCTCCTGGTTCGTCCAGGCTCATACCTACCTCTGTCTCCTGGTTCGTCCAGGCTCATACCTACCTCTGTCTCCTGGTTCGTCCAGGCTCATACCTACCTCTGTCTCCTGGTTCGTCCAGGCTCATACCTACCTCTGTCTCCTGGTTCGTCCAGGCTCATACCTACCTCTGTCTCCTGGTTCGTCCAGGCTCATACCTACCTCTGTCTCCTGGTTCGTCCAGGCTCATACCTACCTCTGTCTCCTGGATCGCCCAGGCTCATACCTACCTCTGCCTCCTGGATCGCCCAGGCACGCACCTTCTTCTGTCTCCTGGTTCGCCCAGGCTCATTCCTACCTCTGCCTCCTGGATCGCCCAGGCACGCACCTTCTTCTGTCTCCTGGTTCGCCCAGGCTCATTCCTACCTCTGCCTCCTGGTTCACCCAGGCCTGTCATCCTCCCCGAAAGGTGTAGGTAAGCTCAGGATTCAATGTATTTGCCTGAATCGCTCAGGTTCCATGCAGCTGCCTGGAACGCTCGGGGGTTTCTCAGCAGGGTCCGGCTGGTTCCTGGTTACCCGGTTCGTGTCCGGCACGTCTGGATTTCTGTTTCCCACAGGTCTTGTTGCATGCAGCGCGACTTCGGGCCCTGATTCTGGCAGTTCAGGGTCATCCAGCAGTTGGCCATGATGCCCAGGCTGCATCCTGGTTCTCCGTCGCTTCATTCCAGTGCCACCAGATCACACCTCTCTCCGGGTCTCGTACCAACGCTAGTTTATTTCAGGTAAGCAGGGCCTCAGGCCACCGGAATTTCGATCCTTCCTCAATTGTGTCACAGGGCGTCTCCGTGTCTGGTTATTCCACGGTGCCAGGTTTCAGGTAAGGTCGAGCCGGGTGGCGGCTTTACGCACCTCCATTAAAAAAATATATATATATAAAAATAAAAAAAAGGGGGGAAATATGTATATATTTTTAGGGGGGTTTCCGGGGAGGGGGTTTCTGACGCACCCCAGGTCTCATTTCCCTGAATCGCTTGGGTTTTATGTATTCCCCTGAATCGCTCAGGTTTTACGTATTTTCCCTGAAATCACTCAGGTCATGTATTTCCCTGAATCGCTCAGGTTTGTATTTTCCTGTCTCTTCAGGTTGTCGGTATTTCCAGGGTGTATGTATTAATTTTACAGGCTATAGCTACTAGAGAGATCGTTGATCCAGGGAGTTATTCTGATTGCCTGATTGGAGTCGGGAAGGAATTTTTTATTCCCCTGAAATGAGGAAAATTGGCTTCTACCTCACAGGGGTTTTTTGCCTTCCTCTGGATCAACTTGCAGGATGTCAGGCCGAACTGGATGGACAAATGTCTTTTTCGGCCTTATGTACTATGTTATTATGTTACTATGTATTTTCCTGATTCACTCAGGTCACGTATTTCCCACAGGTTGTTCGCATTTGCCTGAATCGGTCAGGATCCAATATATTTGCCTGAAACGCTCAGAGGTTTTCCCGTACCATCAGGAAACTACCAAGCCGGCGTCAAGGTTTCCAAAGTTTTTTTAAGGTCCCACCCGCAGGTGGCTTGAACGATGTCTCCTACACCCTGGCGTTCATAGCCCACTGTCACTGCAAATCTCAGGCTGTCATTTAACACCATCAAGCTGTACCTAGCGGGGAGACAGCACTGCGCCATGCGGGTAGGTGGCGCGCAGCTTGTCTCCGGTGAGATGTTTGGGAGACTCTCGTCCGCGCTGGATGGATTTCCTTTTTGGCCACTCTCCTAGTTTGATTGTTAGGGCAGCCGTGTATCTCGGGTTTTGCGGGTTCCTCGGGCCAGGTGAGTTCACCAGCACCTCCCCTAAACGTTAGGGGTTGCCGGTGCGACAGTTGTCCTGGGCCCATGACCTTTGTGGCCTCTGGCTCCCTTCCACGAAGGCCAATCAGCATGGACCATCCTCGGAGGTCAGGTTTTAAAACCTCCAACGATTGGTGCCCAGTCATGGTCCCCCGTCAATTGCTGGCCCCGTTGCAATGGCCTCCCCAGAGGCCCCGCTGCTTCCTTGGCGTTGGGGGCCCCTGTCATCAATCCAGTTTTGTGGCCCACATCATAACGCTGGCCTCAGGTCTCGGTGTAGAATAAGCCACAGCACTCCAGAGGGATTCCAATCGATTTCTTTTTATTACACCTTGTGCAGCAACGTTTCAACCTAACGGTCTTTATCAAGCTCCCTCAGGTCTCGGTCGTAACCCGCTGGCCACCACGGGACTCTCGCTCTGAACTGGAGCTGCGCCCTCAGCATCGAAAACGGGGTCTCGGCGCACGGGTTAAATGCTTGGGTAGGTGGCGCTCTTCTTGCTTCACGAGATACATCCCGAACCCGCATGTTGAGATTTCCCAGGCATTTTGTAATCTTGCTCTCTGGGTGGTTTTGAAGGCTTTTGGTCACTACTCTGCTCTCCTCGTTTATTTTTGCCCACTACTAGGCTTACCCTCGCTCCTGGCTTCCGGCACAACACAGCCAGCTAGGTCAGGGGAAGCGCTTCACCCACTCATCACAGTTAAGCCTCTCCCATAAATATATATATATATATATCTCCAAAAGATGGCAGGGCAGCACTCCTCACTTCAAGTGATGCAGATGATTCAGGTGCCAGCGTTATTCCCCTGGGTCCTGGGGTCCAAATACAATCCAAATAAATGTAACGCAGCACTCCCCAGATAAAAAGTGAAAAATTACAAAATTTATTCAACACATGTTGATACAGGCAACGTTTCAGCTCTCTCTCACAGAGCCATTATCAAGCCAAGTGAAACACATAATAAAGTGACTGTGCATATATAGAAACCTTTCAGGAAGTAATCAGTGCTAATTTCCTGTTTAATTCCATACTGGTGCATATAAAAACTCCATACAAAACAATTCATTCTCTTGTGACAATGTATCGCCTGTGTCTTTGTTCGTTCTCTTGAGGAGCGCCTTGTCTATGTATCTCCCCACTAAAGACATGTGCTTATGTGGTGGAGGTACATAGACGCCGTGTTCCTCATCTGGACTGGAACCCAAGATGCTTTATCTGAGTTTCATGTGTTCCTTAATAATATGGATGAACATATCAAGTTCACATTAGTGGCATCCAGTGAAAGAGTACAATTTCTGGATACACAGGAGTATATAAAGAATGGGCAAGCACTATGAAATTAAAGACAATCACTGAAATGTGATACACTATACCTAAGGGGATCCGATGGTTGCTGCACTATGAATTGTCACAAGAGAATGAATTGCTTTGTATGGAGTTTTTATATGCACCAGTATGGAATTAAACAGGAAATTAGCACTGATTACTTCCTGAAATATTTCTATATATGCACAGTCACTTTATTATGTGTTTCACTTGGCTTGATAATGGCTCTGTCAGAGAACTAAAACGTTGCCTGTATCAGCATGTGTTGAATAAATTATGTAATTTATTTGGATTGTGTTAATATATATACATTCACCTAAAAAATTATTAGGAACACCTGTTCTATTTCTCATAATGCGATTATCTAGTCAACCAATCACATGGCAGTTGCTTCAATGCATGTAGGGTTGTGGTCCTGGTCAAGACAATCTCCTGAACTCCAAACTGAATGTCAGAATGGGAAAGAAAGGTGGGCTACAACAGCAGAAGACCCCACCGGGTACCATTCATCTCCACTACAAATAGGAAAAAGAGGCTACAATTTGCACAAGCTCACCAAAATTGGACTGTTGAAGACTGGAAAAATGTTGCCTGGTCTGATGAGTCTCGATCTCGAGACATTCAAATGGTAGAGTCCGAACATGAGAACATGTATCCATCATGCCTTGTTACCACTGTGCAGGCTGGTGGTGGTGGTGTAATAGTGTGGGGGGATGTTTTCTGGGCACACTTTAGGCCCCTTAGTGCCAATTTGCCATCATTTAAATGCCACGGACTACCTGAGCATTGTTTCTGACCATGTCCATCCCTTCATGACCACCATGTACCCATCCTCTGATGGCTACTTCCAGCAGGATAATGCACCATGTCACAAAGCTCGAATCATTTTAAATTGGTTTCTTGAACATGACAATGAGTTCACTGTACTAAAATGGCCCCCACAGTCACCAGATCTCAACCCAATAGAGCATCTTTGAGATGTGGTGGAATGGGAGCTTCATGCCCTGGATGTGCATCCCTCAAATCTCCATCAACTGCAAGATGCTATCCTATCAATATGGGCCAACATTTCTAAAGAATGCTATCAGCACCTTGTTGAATCAATGCCATGTAGAATTAAGGCAGTTCTGAAGGCAAAAGGGGGTCCAGTATGGTGTTCATAATAATTCTTTAGGTGTGTGTGTGTGTGTGTGTGTATGTATGTATGTGTGTGTGTGTGTGTGTGTGTGTGTGTAAAATATATATTATACTTTTCAAAGAACGAGGCAGCACTTCCAGATTTCGGTGGCAGGGTGAAGACCCCAAAACTTTATTCCCAGCCACGTTTCGGCCTACTCAATGAGGCCTTTGTCAAGCTACACAGCAGTGCAAAATACTGGGTATATATACCCACAATTCAGTGCAAACACAGTGTAATTAGTGAACTCACATGTTAGCAATAAAGTCACATGACTTCCAGCAATAACATCACATGATACTCAGTGCCAAATAAATACTAGTGATACATACTTATGCATGTCCAATGTAAAACCCATGTTTCTAGTGATTATACAGACAATCAGTGTTCTACAATACAGGTAGTATTTCCTATATAAATAGCTATAGCCCTTAACTTCAAACAAAAGGGGCCAAGAATCTTATCTCTTATGCATTATAAAAGTGCTCAGTGTGTAAGGGGTTAAAAACCTATTAAGAAGGATACAGCTGTATCCTATGACATTTAAAATAGTGTTGCATAGCGCCAATAGATCCGTAGTGGCCGCGAGTGCTGGTGTCTAGGGATGAGCGAACCCGAACTGTATAGATGACACGGACCCGAACCCGGACATTTTCGTAAAAGTCCGGGTTCGGTGTTCGTCGCTTTCTTGGCGCTTTTTGAAAGGCTGCAGCCAATCAACAAGCATCATACTACTTGCCCCAAGAGGCCGTCACAGCCATGCCTACTATTGGCATGGCTGTGATTGGCCAGAGCATCATGTGACCCAGCCTCTATTTAAGCTGGAGTCACGTAGCGCCGCACGTCACTCTGCTCTGATCAGCATAGGGAGAGGTTGCAGCCGCGACGTTAGGGCGAGATTAGGCAGTGATTAACTCCTCCAAAGGACTTCATTCAGAGATCGATCTGCAGCTGTGGATGATTGAACTGCTGCTATTGAATTGCTCACTGTTTTTAGGCTGCCCAGAGCGTTTTTCAGTCACTTTTTTCTGGGGTGATCGGCGGCCATTTTGTGTCTTGTGGTGTGCCAGCACAAGCTACCAAGTGCATTTAACCCTCAATGGTGTGGTTGTTTTTTGGCTAAATCCTACATCAGGGTGAAGCTGTCACACCAAGTGCATTTAACCAGCAATAGTCTGTTTATTTTTTGGCCATATACTACATCAGGGGCAAGCTGCGCCTGTCACCAAGTGCATTTAACCCTCAGTAGTGTGGTTGGTCAAGCTGTCACACAAAGTGCATTTAACCAGCAATAGTGTGGTTATTTTTTGGCCATATCCCAGTCTAATTCTGTCAGTAAACGTATACCTGTCACCCAGCGCCTAAATACTAGGCCTCAAGTTTAAATCTGTCGTTACTGGTGTGGCTGGTCAAGTTATTTAGTGTCCGTCAAAGCACAGTTTTTGTTCTGGGTTGAAATACAATTCCCAATTTAGCAATTTCCTAATTTAGTGGTTTCTGCTGTATCAGAGCTATTTTAAATCTATCCCTAAAAGGGTATATAAGATTCAAGGTGCACATAGGGTCATTCTGAATAACTTCACACACACGCTACTGTGCATTTCCAAGTCTAATTCTGTCAGTAAACCTATATCTGTCACCCAGCGCCTAAATACTAGGCCTCAAATTTATATTCAGCTAAATCTGTGGTTACTGCTGTGCCTGTATTAGTGTAATACGGTACCTAAATAGATAGCCAGATAGTGTTAGGTGTCTGTAAAAAAAAAAAAGGCCTGAATTTGAATTCAATACATTGGGCCAAATAATATTTTTGTTGTTATGGTGAACGATAACAATGAGGAAAACATCTAGTAAGGGATGCGGACGTGGACATGGTCGTGGTGGTGTTAGTGGACCCTCTGGTGCTGGGAGAGGACGTGGCCGTTCTGCCACATCCACACGTCCTAGTGTACCAACTACCTCAGGTCCCAGTATACGCCAGAATTTACGGCGATATATGGTGGGGCCCAATGCCGTTCTAAGGATGGTAAGGCCTGAGCAGGTACAGGCATTAGTCAATTGGGTGGCCGACAGTGGATCCAGCACGTTCACATTATCTCCCACCCAGTCTTCTGCAGAAAGCGCACAGATGGCGCCTGAAAACCAAGCCCATCAGTCTGTCACATCACCCCCATGCATACCAGGGAAACTGTCTGAGCCTCAAGTTATGCAGCAGTCTCTTATGCTGTTTGAAGACTCCGTTGGCAGGGTTTCCCAAGGGCATCCACCTAGCCCTTCCCCAGCGGTGGAAGACATAGAATGCACTGACACACAACCACTTATGTTTCCTGATGATGAGAACATGGGAATACCACCTCAGCACGTCTCTGATGATGACGAAACACAGGTGCCAACTGCTGCGTCTTTCTGCAGTGTGCAGACTGAAAAGGAGGTCAGGGAGGAAGACTGGGTGGAAGACGATGCAGGGGACGATGAGGTCCTAGACCCCACATGGAATGAAGGTCGTGCCACTGACTTTCACAGTTCGGAGGAAGAGGCAGTGGTGAGACCGAACCAACAGCGTAGCAAAAGAGGGAGCAGTGGGCAAAAGCAGAACACCCGCTGCCAAGAGACTCCGCCTGCTACTGACCGCCGCCATCTGGGACCGAGCACCCCAAAGGCAGCTTCAAGGAGTTCCCTGGCATGGCACTTCTTCAAACAATGTGCTGACGACAAGACCTGAGTGGTTTGCACGCTGTGCCATCAGAGACTGAAGCGAGGCATTAACGTTCTGAACCTTAGCACAACCTGCATGACCAGGCACCTGCATGCAAAGCATGAACTGCAGTGGAGTAAACACCTTAAAACCAAGGAAGTCACTCAGGCTCCCCCTGCTACCTCTTCTGCTGCTGCCGCCTCGGCCTCTTCTGCTGCTGCCGCCTCGGCCTCTTCCTCCGCCTCTGGAGGAACGTTGGCACCTGCCGCCCAGCAAACAGGGGATGTACCACCAACACCACCACCTCCGTCACCAAGCATCTCAACCATGTCACACGGCAGCGTTCAGCTCTCCATCTCACAAACATTTGAGAGAAAGCGTAAATTCCCACCTAGCCACCCTCGATCCCTGGCCCTGAATGCCAGCATTTCTAAACTACTGGCCTATGAAATGCTGTCATTTAGGCTGGTGGACACAGACAGCTTCAAACAGCTCATGTCGCTTGCTGTCCCACAGTATGTTATTCCCAGCCGCCATTACTTCTCCAAGAGAGCCGTGCCTTCCCTGCACAACCAAGTATCCGATAAAATCAAGTGTGCACTGCGCAACGCCATCTGTAGCAAGGTCCACCTAACCACAGATACGTGGACCAGTAAGCACGACCAGGGACGCTATATCTCCCTAACTGCACATGTAGTGGCAGCTGGGCCCCAGGCGGAGAGCTGTTTGGCGCACGTCCTTCCGCCGCCAAGGATCGCAGGGCAACATTCTTTGCCTCCTGTTGCCACCTCCTCCTTCTCGGCTTCCTCCTCCTCTTCTTCCACCTGCTCATCCAGTCAGCCACACACCTTCACCACCAACTTCAGCACAGCCCGGGGTAAACGTCAGCAGGCCATTCTGAAACTCATATGTTTGGGGGACAGGCCCCACACCGCACAGGAGTTGTGGCGTGGTACAGAACAACAGACCAACGAGTGGTTGCGGCCGGTGAGCCTCAAGCCCGGCCTGGTGGTGTGCGATAATGGGCGAAATCTCGTTGCAGCTCTGGGACTAGCCGGTTTGACGCACATCCCTTGCCTGGCGCATGTGCTTAATTTGGTGGTGCAGAAGTTCATTCACAACTACCCCGACATGTCAGAGCTGCTGCATAAAGTGCGGGCCGTCTGTTCGCGCTTCCGGCGTTCACATCCTGCCGCTGCTCGCCTGTCTGCGCTACAGCGTAACTTCGGCCTTCCCGCTCACCGCCTCATATGCAACGTGCCCACCAGGTGGAACTCCACCTTGCACATGCTGGACAGACTGTGCGAGCAGCAGCAGGCCATAGTGGAGTTTCAGCTGCAGCACGCACGGGTCAGTCGCACTGCGGAACAGCACCACTTCACCACCAATGACTGGGCTTCCATGCGAGACCTGTGTGCCCTGTTGCGCTGTTTCGAGTACTCCACTAACATGGCCAGTGGCGATGACGCCGTTATCAGCGTTACAATACCACTTCTATGTCTCCTTGAGAAAACACTTAGGGCGATGATGGAAGAGGAGGTGGCCCAGGAGGAGGAGGAGGAGGAGGAGGAGGAGGTGGAAGAAGGGTCATTTTTAGCACTTTCAGGCCAGTCTCTTCGAAGTGACTCGGAGGGAGGTTTTTTGCAACAGCAGAGGCCAGGTACAAATGTGGCCAGCCAGGGCCCACTACTGGAGGACGAGGAGGACGAGGATGAGGAGGAGGTGGAGGAGGATGAGGATGAAGCATGGTCACAGCGGGGTGGCACCCAACGCAGCTCGGGCCCATCACTGGTGCGTGGCTGGGGGGAAAGGCAGGACGATGACGATACGCCTCCCACAGAGGACAGCTTGTCCTTACCCCTGGGCAGCCTGGCACACATGAGCGACTACATGCTGCAGTGCCTGCGCAACGACAGCAGAGTTGCCCACATTTTAACGTGTGTGGACTACTGGGTTGCCACCCTGCTGGATCCACGGTACAAAGACAATGTGCCCACCTTACTTCCTGCACTGGAGCGTGATAGGAAGATGCGCGAGTACAAGCGCACGTTGGTAGACGCGCTACTGAGAGCATTCCCAAATGTCACAGGGGAACAAGTGGAAGCCCAAGGCCAAGGCAGAGGAGGAGCAAGAGGTCGCCAAGGCAGCTTTGTCACGGCCAGCTCCTCTGAGGGCAGGGTTAGCATGGCAGAGATGTGGAAAAGTTTTGTCAACACGCCACAGCTAACTGCACCACCACCTGATACGCAACGTGTTAGCAGGAGGCAACATTTCACTAACATGGTGGAACAGTACGTGTGCACACCCCTCCACGTACTGACTGATGGTTCGGCCCCATTCAACTTCTGGGTCTCTAAATTGTCCACGTGGCCAGAGCTAGCCTTTTATGCCTTGGAGGCGCTGGCCTGCCCTGCGGCCAACGCTTTGTCTGAACGTGTATTCAGCGCGGCAGGGGGCGTCATTACAGACAAACGCAGCCGCCTGTCTACAGCCAATGTGGACAAGCTGACGTTCATAAAAATGAACCAGGCATGGATCCCACAGGGCCTGTCCATCCCTTGTGCAGATTAGACATTAACTACCTCCCCTTAACCATATATTATTGTACTCCAGGGCACTTCCTCATTCAATCCTATTTTTATTTTCATTTTACCATTATATTGCGAGGCTACCCAAAGTTGAATGAACCTCTCCTCTGTCTGGGTGCCGGGGCCTAAATATATGCCAATGGACTGTTCCAATGTTGGCTGACGTGAAGCCTGATTCTCTGCTATGACATGCAGACTAATTCTCTGCTGACATGAAGCCAGAATCTCTGTTACGGGACCTCTCTCCTCTGCCTGGGTGCTGGGCCTAAATATATGCCAATGGACTGTTGCAGTGGTGGCTGACGTGAAGCCTGATTCTCTGCTATGACATGCAGACTGATTCTCTGCTGACATGAAGCCAGATTCTCTGTTACGGGACCTCTCTCCTCTGCCTGGGTGCTGGGCCTAAATATATGCCAATGGACTGTTGCAGTGGTTTCTGACGTGAAGCCTGATTCTCTGCTATGACATGCAGACTAATTCTCTAATGACATGAAGCCAGATTCTCTGTTACGGGACCTCTCTCCTCTGCCTGGGTGCTGGGCCTAAATATATGCCAATGGGCTGTTGCAGTGGTGGCTGACGTGAAGCCTGATTCTCTGCTATGACATGCAGACTGATTCTCTGCTGACATGAAGCCAGATTCTCTGTTACGGGACCTCTCTCCTCTGCCTGGGTGCTGGGCCTAAATATATGCTAATGGACTGTTGCAGTGGTGGCTGACGTGAAGCCTGATTCTCTGCTATGACATGAAGACAGATTCTCTGTTACGGGACCTCTCTCCTCTGCCTGGGTGCTGGGCCTAAATATATGACAATGGACTGTTGCAGTGGTGGCTGACGTGAAGCCTGATTCTCTGCTATGACATGGAGACTGATTCTCTGCTGACATGAAGCCAGATTGTCTGTTACGGGACCTCTCTCCTCTGCCTGGGTGCCGGGGCCTAAATATCTGAGAATGGATTGTTCCAGTGGTGGGTGACGTGAAGCCAGATTCTCTGCTATGGGACCTCTCTCCCATTGATATTGGTTAATTTTTATTTATTTTATTTTTATTCATTTCCCTATCCACATTTGTTTGCAGGGGATTTACCTACATGTTGCTGCCTTTTGCAGCCCTCTAGCCCTTTCCTGGGCTGTTTTACAGCCTTTTTAGTGCCAAAAAGTTCGGGTCCCCATTGACTTCAATGGGGTTCGGGTTCGGGACAAAGTTCGGATCGGGTTTGGATCCCGAACCCAAACATTTCCGGGAAGTTCGGCCGAACTTCTCGAACCCAAACATCCAGGTGTCCGCTCAACTCTACTGGCGTCCCCATTTCTGCCATGCACATGCGCCGGGCCAGACGTACCTCACCCTCCTCCCGACTGCCGCTACGCACCCACGCTCACACGCTCCCTGGAACGCAGCGTCATTCAGTGGAGCGCATTGCGCGCGGTAGCAAAGGGAGAGAGGTAAGGACATGTGACATGGCTCCAGTCACACCGCATCGGAGGGGTGTGCCAGTGGCCATGGCAACCTGGGATGTAAACATCCCAGTGAGGACAACAGTGGGGCAACAGGACCATCATATATATGCATACTTTCCACATAGGTAACTCATCAGCTATACATCAGTAGGTGAGGGGGCCAAGGGGTGAAAACGGATGGCACTACGTTGTCAAAAGCAACATAGCCAATCTCAAATCGCCTGATCGCAAAGTGGTCAGAAAGAGACCTATAGTTGCACCCTCGGCCAACCCCCTCCCACTGGACTCGCTAGTGCTGCTCCAATGAAATAAACTCTTCCCATCAGCTTGCACAAAACCATGGTGGATACCATTCATACAGACTGGCAATATTGGTTTATGACCAGTGTCTCGGCATTCCACCACCAACATGGTAACAATTAATTCTGTGAGTTACACCCAAATAAGTATCCAGCCTCATGTGATATATCCATGGAGTCACCCACTGGGGTCCACCTGTTCTTTAATACAAGGACCCAGCCACACTCGCGGTATCCACGGATCCATTTGCGGCATCGCTCACTACAGTAGACAAAGGACCATTAAGCTTATCCAGAATCTCTGAAAAATCAAAATGAGAGAATGGAGATACACATCAGTTGAATCAAAACTAGCACTGTTGTATATCCCCCACACCAGACAAGACAGAGTAGACCCCCCATGTCAGAAAAGCCACCCACACATCCTATCCACACAGATCCCATCTACATTCTGCATTAAGGCCACGAGGCTTCAATGTACGTAATCGGTGAATCCACATTATCTCACGCTGCTTCAATATTCGCTTCCTATTACCTCCCCTTTTAAGGGGGGGAATGTGATCAATCACCCTGAATCTCAGGTCCCTCTCCCTGTGCCCAGCTTCTACAAAGTGCTTGGGCACAGGAAGGTCCCTCCATTTTTGACGGATAGAGTACCTGTGATAGTTCATCCTCGTCTTAACATCACAGATGGTCTCCCCCACATAGAAGAGGTTACAGGGGCAAGATAGAAGGTAGACGACAAATTAACTATTACATGTCGGGAAGTGTCGTATTTCAAACTGGGTGTTCAATACCGGGTGCATAAATTTCTCCCCCTTCAGCATATAGCTGCAATTCATGCAGCTAAGACACAGATAGCATCCAAATTTCTTGTGACCTATATACGTTTGAGTGGATGTCCTATCTCCAGCTACCTCTGCCTTAACCAATTTGTCACGTAAACTGCTCGATCTCCTGTATGACATTAGAGGGGGCACGGCAAATTCCTTAACATTACCAAAATTGCTGTTAAGTATGGACCAGTGTTTTTTAATAACCCCTTCTATCTGGTAGCTACCCTCTGTGTATATAGAAATTAATGGCACCCTGCTTGAAACCTGCTTACTGATTGCCTTAGTGCCCTTGGGCTCCAAATTGTCCAAATGTCTCTGGACCAATTTTTTGGGATACCCTCTGTTGGTAAATTTGTCAACCATTACTGACAATCTCTTCTCGCATAATTGAGGATCCTTCACAATACGCTGAACACGGAGGAACTGGCTACGAGGCAGTGACTTCACAATGGACTGCGGGTGGCAACTTTCAAATTTCAATAATTTGTTACAGTCCGTCGGTTTGGTGAACAAATCAGTCACCAATCCGGTCCCTTACTTATTAACCATAGTGTCCAAAAATTGAACCTGCTCAGTGGAGTGCGTGAGAGTAAACTGGATCTCAGGATCCATCTTATTCAGAAACTCATGAAACTCCGTCAATTCACTCTCAGTGCCGTCCCAGATGACAAACACGTAATCTATGTATCTCCACCACCCCAGCACGTGGCTGAAGTGGTGGGACACATAGATGTGCTCTGCCTCCAGGCCCGACATGAAAATGTTGGCGTAAGTCAACGCCATATTCGAACCCATTGCGGTTCCTTGCAATTGAAGGTAGTAGCCATCTTGGAACGCAAAATAGTTACATCTCAGCACCACACCGAGCAGGTCAATGATGCACTCCTTGCATTCATCAGTATGTGTGTTCACCAGACACCTTCTGACTGCCTCCACACCCCTATCATGATTGATAGAGGTGTAGAGGCTAATAACCACATCAAAAAGAGGCTAATATGGTACTCGAGGTCACTTCCACCTGTGCTATTTTATCCAAAAAGTCACCTGTGTCACGTATGTACGATTTAGCTGTAACTGCAAATTGTCAGAGACTCTTATCTAGAAAGATGGCTAAGTTAGAAAACACCAACTCCCTCCCAGAGATGATGGGCCTCCCCGGGTTTTTTTTTTTTGACACTTATGGATTTTCGGTAACACATATATCAATGGTGTCTTGGGGTGTGTTCATAATAAAAAAGTGTACAGGGGTCCATCAATCAGACCACCCACCTTGGCTCTATCAAGTACCCTGGTGATAGTTTTAATCACATCAAATTTGGGGTCGTGATTGAGACGCCTGTACACTACGGTGTCCCCTAGTTGTCTCTGTATCTCAGAAATATACCATTTGGTGTCCATTACAACAACGGCTCCCCCCCTTATCAGCGGGTTTGACCGTGAGGGAGCCGTTGCTGCATAGCTCACCCAAAGCATGTAACTCCTCTGATGTCATGTTTGGATGTCTAAGACCACTTTCTTGCATAGGACCCTTTAAGCTTTCAATGTCAGCCCTCACTGCATTGATATGTGTCAATAGCTGGACAATTCAACTGTGGAGTGAAGTCACTCCTGGTGTGCAAACCAACACTGCGAAGAGAGAGTTCACAGCCATTCTCACTACCACCATTAGTCACATGTTTATTTGCATCCGAAAACCACACTTGAAGTTTTTTTTTTAGAAATATTAAACTTAAAGTTGAAACCAGTCTATACCCACTGAAGGACAATAAGATAGACCTTTAGATAAAAGTTCAGTCTGTGCAACTGTCAGTATATGGGAAGATATATTTACCACCACAGATTTTTTATTTTTTTTTCCTCACAGGCCGGCTTCTTGCTGTGCATTGTTCTTTTTCTCCATCTGTACTGTCTTTGTCCACCACGTCTGTTTTTTTTGGGTCCAGGCGCGTGCCTGAAAAACAGTCCTCCTGCTGTTGTTCAACATGTGTGGATCCCAATTCTGCAGATGGTGCCATTTTGTTCCTGAAATTGCCGATGTTTTTCCTGGTACTGTGGTTGTTACCAAAATTGGGTTGACGTCTCTGGCCTCTCTGCTTCTGCCACGTATAGACGTTACCTCGTCTGTAGTCTTCCTCATCTCGTAGCCATTTGCGCCTTTTAATCAACTCCTGCTCTTTTCTGAACTTATCCAGATATGCAGAGCAGCTGATCAAATATGCATCATAGTCCTGCACAGGGAGAGCATCCTTCAGCTTGTTATCAGCCTTATCAAGCTGTTCACGTGTTACTCCCAATTCATATTGGAGAAACTTCAAGTTAAGCAATATAACATCCAGGGTGAATTTGTTAGAGATCTGCGTGAATTTATGCGCAAATTTAGTATCAGCTGGGAACAAGTTAGGCTTCAGTTGGGAGCGCATTCCCCTTGGGATTCTATGCGACTTATAGTATTCAGCTAGAGTCGCTAAATGCAGCTCCATTGAGGCCAGCCGTTTCCCATTAGCCTCATAACCTTTCTTTAGCTCTGTAACAGATGGCGTAGACAGAAATGTGCAGTCGCTCACAAAACCATGGAGTATCCTCTATTCATCCTGTCTGGTATAGGAGAACACATCGGGGGGGGGGGGGGTTCTTTTTCAGGTGAATCAGGCATCTTCAATAAATTCAGTGCTAAGCTGCGAAGTCCTTAATTATAAAACAGCAAATACCACAGCAGCACAGTCAGATCGTGTGCACTGGGTGCAATTCCTCACAGAGGTCGGCTTCTCCTCCAAGATATGTACTTTTCAAAGAACGAGCCAGCACTTCCAGATTTCGGTGGAAGGGTGAAGACCCCAAAACTTTATTCCCAGCAACATTTTGGCCTACTCAATGAGTCCTTTGTCAAGCTACACAACAGTGCAAAATACTGGGTATATATACCCACAACTCAGTGCAAACACAGTGTAATTAGTGAACTCACATGTTAGCAATAAAGTCACATGACTTCCAGCAATAACATCACATGATACTCAGTGCCAAATAAATACTAGTGATACATACATATGCATGTCCAATGTAAAACCCATGTTTCTAGTGATTATACAGACAATCAGTGTTATACAATACAGGTAGTATTTCCTATATAAATAGCTATAGCCCTTAACTTCAAACAAAAGGGGCCAAGAATCTTATCTCTTATGCATTATAAAAGTGCTCAGTGTGTAAGGGGTTAAAAACCTATTAAAAAGGATACAGCTTTATCCTATGACATTTAAAATAGTGTTGCACACCGCCAATGGATCCGTAGTGGCCGCGAGTGCTGGCGTCCCCATCTCTGCCATGCACATGCGCCGGGCCAGACGTAACTCACCCTCCTCCCGACTGACGCTACGCACCCACGCTCACACGCTCCCTGGAACGCAGCGTCATTCAGTGGAGCGCATCGCGCGAGCGGCAGCAAAGGGAGAAGAGTAAGGATATGTGACACGGCTCCAGTCACACTGCATCGGAGGGACGTGTCAGTGGCCATGGCAACCTGGGATGTAAACATCCCAGTGAGGACAACAGTGGGGCAACAGGACCATCACATATATGCATACTTTCCACATAGGTAACTCATCAGCTATACATCAGTAGGTGAGGGGGCCGAGGGGTGAAAACGGATGGCACTACGTTGTCAAAAGCAACATAGCCAATCTCAAATCGCCTGATCGCAAAGTGGTCAGAAAAAGACCTATAGTTGCACCCTCTGCCAACCCCCTCCCACTGGACTCGCTAGTGCTGCTCCAATGAAATAAACCCTATATACTGTATATATCTATATTCTTAGGAACACATATATTCCTATTACAGGATGAAGACAGTTTGTGTATGGGCTTTGTTAATGAGTATCTGGTGTTTTTATGAACAATCAATTAACCGTTGGTGTAGCAGAGGAGGCACAGATATCTCTGACAAAATAAGGCTCATTCATATTATTATCGGTCCCATAAATTAAAAATGTGATAAACATTTAAAGGGACACCTAGAAGTCTGTCCTTAATTGATAAGAAGTGTCAGAATTAATCCCTATGCTTTGATTTAGGTTCCAGAGGTCATGTGTATAGAATGTGAGATAAAGTCATATTTGGATATTTTACCCTTAATAGAATGATACTAATAGTTTAGGTAATAGTGTCACCTAGGGGTACATGAGTAACATTACACCAACAGCAGAAGTGCATTTTGGGTAATTTAATGACATCACAGTCCTTATCATATGTACACGCCTAGCCAGCAATGATTGGAAAACTCCAAGATAGGAAGGTGTGTCTAACCGATAAGTTTGTGATCATAAACCACACACACATGAGGAAAGGGACCACCACCACCAACAAGAAAAAAAGAGAAAACACAGAGAAACAAAGAAAACCCAGGAGAAAGAACCTAATGACCAGAACGTACCTTAGAGCTGAGTTCCCTCAGACTCTGCATATCATCTGCAATCTCGGTAATGTATAACTTTATTCTGTGTAGTGTTGATATAAATTAAATACCTTGATATTCAGTCAACTCCCCGCTTAGTGCGGATGCTTAGTGTTAAAAGGCGCTACGTCAATATTGTTAATATTCAGCAAAAATGCATATTGCTGAATAAAAGATTCAATATTGATTTAAGAGGAAACTCTCTGATTGAAATAATTTCATTCCATAGTCAATACCAGGCTTGACAATTTATAAGTAGTGTGGCAATAGTACCAATTTCCGAGATTTGTCATATTTTTTGCAGAGCAAAGGTTCGTTTATATACTTATTATTATTATTATTATTATTATTATTATTATTATTATTGAGTTTTAATATCTCAGAAGGTGTGGTCATGGTATTGTATTACATGTTATGTCTGAGAGGTACTTTGAATGCACTGTTATTTGTGTGGTGCCATCTAGTGGTGAATTGTGGGTACTGCATATCACCGTGTATCTTTGCAGATTATTGAGTTTCCCATTGATTAATCTTTGATTGTATTTTAAATTATTGCATAATAAATCATTGATATTTTTGCATAGATGCTTGTACCTTCTTTGACTGATTATAAAACATATATTTAAATAACCAATCAAACTCTTTTTGAGGTGTTATATATGTCCACCTTGAGGATCAACTGCCTTTAAAAAAAAAAAAAAATTGATACTTTATTTTATATCAAGCCTTTTGCTTTATATCCCTGACATAAAATGGAGGTCCCACAAGATTGTGTTAATTTATTAATTATTTGTGCAAATAGTAAAAAGTTTCCATAATTTTCTTGGCTGACCAGATTGTTGATATATCTGTGTACTGATTATTGGTAGAGACAATGAGCGCAGCTGGTAGTAAAGCGGGTTATGGTGAAACTACAGGAGGTAGTCCATCTAGCCCAGAACAGTTAATCCATAACATTGTTGAATATGTAAATTTACAGTTGAGTTTGGATCAGGATATAACTGCATGGTTAAGTGAGCTTCAGGCAGAAGCCAAGAAAGAATGTGTGGATATATGGTAATCACTTGGTACAGTCAGGAGACATCTAACCTATTTTGATGTGCTTGAAAGTAGTGCTAGTAAAGACCAACAACTCTTAAAGATGTTGCCACTAGGGATGAGCGAACTCGAACTGTATAGTTCGGGTTCGTACCGAATTTTGGGGTGTCCGTGACACGGACCCGAACCCGGACATTTTCGTAAAAGTCCGGGTTCGGGTTCGGTGTTCGTCGCTTTCTTCGCGCTTTTGTGACGCTTTCTTGGCGCTTTTTGAAAGGCTGCAAAGCAGCCAATCAACAAGCGTCATACTACTTGCCCCAAGAGGCCATCACAGCCATGCCTACTATTGGCATGGCTGTGATTGGCCAGAGCACCATGTGACCCAGCCTCTATTTAAGCTGGAGTCACATAGCGCCGCCCGTCACTCTGCTCTGATTAGCGTAGGGAGAGGTTGCGGCTGCGACAGTAGGGCGAGATTAGGCAGATTAACTCCTCCAAAGGACTTGATTAACTGATCGATCTGCAGCTGTGGATCATTGAGCTGCTGATCCTCAATTGCTCACTGTTTTTAGGCTGCACAGACCGTTTGTCAGTCACATTTTTCTGGGGTGATCGGCGGCCATTTTGTGTCTTGTGGTGCGCCAGCACAAGCTGCGACCAAGTGCATTTAACCCTCAATGGTGTGGTTGTTTTTTGGCTAAAGCCTACATCAGGGTGAAGCTGTCACACCAAGTGCATTTAACCAGCAATAGTCTGTTCATTTTTTGGCCATATACAAAATCAGGGGCAAGCTGCGCCTGTCACCAAGTGCATTTAACCCTCAATGGTGTGGTTGTTTTTTGGCTAAAGCCTACATCAGGGTGAAGCTGTCACACCAAGTGCATTTAACCAGCAATAGTCTGTTCATTTTTTGGCCATATACAAAATCAGGGGCAAGCTGCGCCTGTCACCAAGTGCATTTAACCCTCAATGGTGTGGTTGTTTTTTGGCTAAAGCCTACATCAGGGTGAAGCTGTCACACCAAGTGCATTTAACCAGCAATAGTCTGTTCATTTTTTGGCCATATACTAAATCAGGGGCAAGCTGCGCCTGTCACCAAGTGCATTTAACCCTCAATGGTGTGGTTGTTTTTTGGCTAAAGCCTACATCAGGGTGAAGCTGTCACACCAAGTGCATTTAACCAGCAATAGTCTGTTTATTTTTTGGCCATATCCCAGTCTAATTCTGTCACTAAATCCATACCGGTCACCCAGCGCCTAAATACTAGGCCTCAAATTTATATCCCGCTAAATCTGTCCCTAGTGCTGTAGCTGGGCGAGTTATTTAGTGTCCGTTCAAGCACATTTCTTGTTCTGGGTTGAAATACAATTCCCAATTTAGCAATTTCATAATTTAGTGGTTTCTGCTATATCAGAGCTATTTGAAATCTATCCCTAAAAGGGTATATAATATTCAAGGTGCACATTGGGTCATTCAGAATAACTTCACACACACCCGCTACTGTGTATTTCCAAGTCTAATTCTGGCACTAAACCCATACCTGTCACCCAGCGCCTAAATACTAGGTCTCAAATTTATATCCCGCTAAATCTGTCCTTAGTGCTGTAGCTGGGCGAGTTATTTAGTGTCCGTTCAAGCACATTTCTTGTTCTGGGTTGAAATACAATTCCCAATTTAGCAATTTCATAATTTAGTGGTTTCTGCTATATCAGAGCTATTTGAAATCTATCCCTAAAAGGGTATATAATATTCAAGGTGCACATTGGGTCATTCAGAATAACTTCACACACACCCGCTACTGTGTATTTCTAAGTCTAATTCTGTCACTAAACCCATACCTGTCACCCAGCGCCTAAATACTAGGCCTCAAATTTATATCCTGCTAAATCTCTCGTTAACGCTGTCCTGTTGTGGCTGGGAAAGTTATTTAGTGTCCGTCAAAGCACATTTTTTGTTCTGGGTTTAAATACAATTCCCAATTTAACAATTTCATAATTTAGTGGTTTCTGCTATATCAGAGCTATTTGAAATCTATCCCTAAAAGGGTATATAATATTCAAGGTGCACATTGGGTCATTCAGAATAACTTCACACACACCCGCTACTGTGTATTTCCAAGTCTAATTCTGGCACTAAACCCATACCTGTCACCCAGCGCCTAAATACTAGGCCTCAAATTTATATCCTGCTAAATCTCTCGTTAACGCTGTCCTGTTGTGGCTGGGAAAGTTATTTAGTGTCCGTCAAAGCACATTTTTTGTTCTGGGTTGAAATACAATTCCCAATTTAGCAATTTCATAATTTAGTGGTTTCTGCTATATCAGAGCTATTTGAAATCTATCCCTAAAAGGGTATATAATATTCAAGGTGCACATAGGGTCATTCAGAATAACTTCACACACACGCTTCTGTGCATTTCCAAGTCTAATTCTGTCACTAAATCCATACCGGTCACCCAGCGCCTAAATACTAGGCCTCAAATTTATATCCAGCTAAATCTGTCCCTAGTGCTGTAGCTGGGCGAGTTATTTAGTGTCCGTTCAAGCACATTTCTTGTTCTGGGTTGAAATACAATTCCCAATTTAGCAATTTCATAATTTAGTGGTTTCTGCTATATCAGAGCTATTTGAAATCTATCCCTAAAAGGGTATATAATATTCAAGGTGCACATAGGGTCATTCAGAATAACTTCACACACCCGCTACTGTGCATTTCCAAATCTAATTCTGTCACTAAACCCATACCTGTCACCCAGCGCCTAAATACTAGGCCTCAAATTTATATCCCGCTAAATCTCTCGTTACCGCTGTCCTGTTGTGGCTGGGAAAGTTATTTAGTGTCCGTCAAAGCACATTTTTTGTTCTGGGTTGAAATACAATTCCCAATTTAGCAATTTCATAATTTAGTCGTTTCTGCTATATCAGAGCTATTTGAAATCTATCCCTAAAAGGGTAGATCATATTGAAGGTGCACATAGGGTCATTCAGAATAACTTCACACACACGCTTCTGTGCATTTCCAAGTCTAATTCTGTCACTAAATCCATACCGGTCACCCAGCGCCTAAATACTAGGCCTCAAATTTATATCCCGCTGAATTTGAATACAATACATTGGGCCAAATAATATATTTGTTGTTGTGGTGAACCATAACAATGAGAAAAACATCTAGTAAGGGACGCGGACGTGGACATGGTCGTGGTGGTGTTAGTGGACCCTCTGGTGCTGGGAGAGGACGTGGCCGTTCTGCCACATCCACACGTCCTAGTGTACCAACTACCTCAGGTCCCAGTAGCCGCCAGAATTTACAGCGATATATGGTGGGGCCCAATGCCGTTCTAAGGATGGTAAGGCCTGAGCAGGTACAGGCATTAGTCAATTGGGTGGCCGACAGTGGATCCAGCACGTTCACATTATCTCCCACCCAGTCTTCTGCAGAAAGCGCACAGATGGCGCCTGAAAACCAACCCCATCAGTCTGTCACATCACCCCCATGCATACCAGGGAAACTGTCTCAGCCTCAAGTTATGCAGCAGTCTCTTATGCTGTTTGAAGACTCCGCTGGCAGGGTTTCCCAAGGGCATCCACCTAGCCCTTCCCCAGCGGTGAAAGACATAGAATGCACTGACGCACAACCACTTATGTTTCCTGATGATGAGGACATGGGAATACCACCTCAGCATGTCTCTGATGATGACGAAACACAGGTGCCAACTGCTGCGTCTTTCTGCAGTGTGCAGACTGAACAGGAGGTCAGGGATCAAGACTGGGTGGAAGACGATGCAGGGGACGATGAGGTCCTAGACCCCACATGGAATGAAGGTCGTGCCACTGACTTTCACAGTTCGGAGGAAGAGGCAGTGGTGAGACCGAGCCAACAGCGTAGCAAAAGAGGGAGCAGTGGGCAAAAGCAGAACACCCGCCGCCAAGAGACTCCGCCTGCTACTGACCGCCGCCATCTGGGACCGAGCACCCCAAAGGCAGCTTCAAGGAGTTCCCTGGCATGGCACTTCTTCAAACAATGTGCTGACGACAAGACCCGAGTGGTTTGCACGCTGTGCCATCAGAGCCTGAAGCGAGGCATTAACGTTCTGAACCTGAGCACAACCTGCATGACCAGGCACCTGCATGCAAAGCATGAACTGCAGTGGAGTAAACACCTTAAAACCAAGGAAGTCACTCAGGCTCCCCCTGCTACCTCTTCTGCTGCTGCCGCCTCGGCCTATTCTGCTGCTGCCGCCTCGGCCTCTTCCTCCGCCTCTGGAGGAACGTTGGCACCTGCCGCCCAGCAAACAGGGGATGTACCACCAACACCACCACCACCACCTCCGTCACCAAGCGTCTCAACCATGTCACACGCCAGCGTTCAGCTCTCCATCTCACAAACATTTGATAGAAAGCGTAAATTCCCACCTAGCCACCCTCGATCCCTGGCCCTGAATGCCAGCATTTCTAAACTACTGGCCTATGAAATGCTGTCATTTAGGCTGGTGGACACAGACAGCTTCAAACAGCTCATGTCGCTTGCTGTCCCACAGTATGTTGTTCCCAGCCGGCACTACTTCTCCAAGAGAGCCGTGCCTTCCCTGCACAACCAAGTATCCGATAAAATCAAGTGTGCACTGCGCAACGCCATCTGTGGCAAGGTCCACCTAACCACAGATACGTGGACCAGTAAGCACGGCCAGGGACGCTATATCTCCCTAACTGCACACTGGGTAAATGTAGTGGCAGCTGGGCCCCAGGCGGAGAGCTGTTTGGCGCACGTCCTTCCGCCGCCAAGGATCGCAGGGCAACATTCTTTGCCTCCTGTTGCCACCTCCTCCTTCTCGGCTTCCTCCTCCTCTTCTTCCACCTGCTCATCCAGTCAGCCACACACCTTCACCACCAACTTCAGCACAGCCCGGGGTAAACGTCAGCAGGCCATTCTGAAACTCATATGTTTGGGGGACAGGCCCCACACCGCACAGGAGTTGTGGCGGGGTATAGAACAACAGACCGACGAGTGGTTGCTGCCGGTGAGCCTCAAGCCCGGCCTGGTGGTGTGTGATAATGGGCGAAATCTCGTTGCAGCTCTGGGACTAGCCAATTTGACGCACATCCCTTGCTTGGCGCATGTGCTGAATTTGGTGGTGCAGAAGTTCATTCACAACTACCCCGACATGTCAGAGCTGCTGCATAAAGTGCGGGCCCTCTGTTCGCGCTTCCGGCGTTCACATCCTGCTGCTGCTCGCCTGTCTGCGCTACAGCGTAACTTCGGCCTTCCCGCTCACCGCCTCATATGCGACGTGCCCACCAGGTGGAACTCCACCTTGCACATGCTGGACAGACTGTGCGAGCAGCAGCAGGCCATAGTGGAGTTTCAGCTGCAGCACGCACGGGTCAGTCGCACTACAGAACAGCACCACTTCACCACCAATGACTGGGCCTCCATGCGAGACCTGTGTGCCCTGTTGCGCTGTTTCGAGTACTCCACCAACATGGCCAGTGGCGATGACACCGTTATCAGCGTTACAATACCACTTCTATGTCTCCTTGAGAAAACACTTAGGGCGATGATGGAAGAGGAGGTGGCCCAGGAGGAGGAGGAGGAGGAGGAGGAAGAGGGGTCATTTTTAGCACTTTCAGGCCAGTCTCTTCGAAGTGACTCAGAGGGAGGTTTTTGGCAACAGCAGAGGCCAGGTACAAATGTGGCCAGCCAGGGCCCACTACTGGAGGACGAGGAGGACGAGGATGAGGAGGAGGTGGAGGAGGATGAGGATGAAGCATGGTCACAGCGGGGTGGCACCCAACGCAGCTCGGGTCCATCACTGGTGCGTGGCTGGGGGGAAAGGCAGGACGATGACGATACGCCTCCCACAGAGGACAGCTTGTCCTTATCCCTGGGCAGCCTGGCACACATGAGCGACTACATGCTGCAGTGCCTGCGCAACGACAGCAGAGTTGCCCACATTTTAACCTGTGCGGACTACTGGGTTGCCACCCTGCTGGATCCACGCTACAAAGACAATGTGCCCACCTTACTTCCTGCACTGGAGCGTGATAGGAAGATGCGCGAGTACAAGCGCACGTTGGTAGACGCGCTACTGAGAGCATTCCCAAATGTCACAGGGGAACAAGTGGAAGCCCAAGGCCAAGGCAGAGGAGGAGCAAGAGGTCGCCAAGGCAGCTGTGTCACGGCCAGCTCCTCTGAGGGCAGGGTTAGCATGGCAGAGATGTGGAAAACTTTTGTCAACACGCCACAGCTAACTGCACCACCACCTGATACGCAACGTGTTAGCAGGAGGCAACATTTCACTAACATGGTGGAACAGTACGTGTGCACACCCCTCCACGTACTGACTGATGGTTCGGCCCCATTCAACTTCTGGGTCTCTAAATTGTCCACGTGGCCAGAGCTAGCCTTTTATGCCTTGGAGGTGCTGGCCTGCCCGGCAGCCAGCGTTTTGTCTGAACGTGTATTCAGCACGGCAGGGGGCGTCATTACAGACAAACGCAGCCGCCTGTCTACAGCCAATGTGGACAAGCTGACGTTCATAAAAATGAACCAGGCATGGATCCCACAGGACCTGTCCGTCCCTTGTCCAGATTAGACATTAACTACCTCCCCATAACCATATATTATTGGACTCCAGGGCACTTCCTCATTCAATCCTATTTTTATTTTCATTTTACCATTATATTGCGATGCTACCCAAAGTTGAATGAACCTCTCCTCTGCCTGTGTGCTAGGCCTAAATATATGCCAATGGACTGTTGCAGTGGTGGCTGACATGAAGCCTGATTCTCTGCTATGACATGCAGACTAATTCTCTGCTGACATGAAGCCAGATTGTCTGTTACGGGACCTCCCTCCTCTGCCTGGGTGCTGGGCCTAAATTTATGACAATGGACTGTTGCAGTGGTGGCTGACGTGAAGCCTCATTCTCTGCTATGACATGCAGACTGATTCTCTGCTGACATGAAGCCAGATTGTCTGTTACGGGACCTCTCTCCTCTGCCTGTGTGCTAGGCCTAAATATATGCCAATGGACTGTTGCAGTGGTGGCTGACGTGAAGCCTGATTCTCTGCTATGACATGCAGACTGATTCTCTGCTGACATGAAGCCAGATCCTCTGTTACGGGACCTCTCTCCTCTGCCTGTGTGTGTGCTGGGCCTAAATATATGCCAATGGACTGTTGCAGTGGTGGCTGACGTGAAGCCTCATTCTCTGCTATGACATGCAGACTAATTCTCTGCTGACATGAAGACAGATTCTCTGTTACGGGACCTCCCTCCTCTGCCTGGGTGCTGGGCCTAAATATATGCCAATGGACTGTTGCAGTGGTGGGTGACGTGAAGCCTCATTCTCTGCTATGTCATGCAGACTAATTCTCTGCTGACATGAAGCCAGATTGTCTGTTACGGGACCTCTCTCCTCTGCCTGTGTGTGTGCTGGGCCTAAATATATGCCAATGGACTGTTGCAGTGGTGGCTGACGTGAAGCCTCATTCTCTGCTATGACATGCAGACTAATTCTCTGCTGACATGAAGACAGATTCTCTGTTACGGGACCTCTCTCCTCTGCCTGTGTGTGTGCTGGGCCTAAATATATGCCAATGGACTGTTGCAGTGGTGGCTGACGTGAAGCCTCATTCTCTGCTATGACATGCAGACTAATTCTCTGCTGACATGAAGACAGATTCTCTGTTACGGGACCTCCCTCCTCTGCCTGGGTGCTGGGCCTAAATATATGCCAATGGACTGTTGCAGTGGTGGGTGACGTGAAGCCTGATTCTCTGCTATGACATGCAGACTAATTCTCTGCTGACATGAAGACAGATTCTCTGTTACGGGACCTCTCTCCTCTGCCTGTGTGTGTGCTGGGCCTAAATATATGCCAATGGACTGTTGCAGTGGTGGCTGACGTGAAGCCTCATTCTCTGCTATGACATGCAGACTAATTCTCTGCTGACATGAAGACAGATTCTCTGTTACGGGACCTCCCTCCTCTGCCTGGGTGCTGGGCCTAAATATATGCCAATGGACTGTTGCAGTGGTGGCTGACGTGAAGCCTCATTCTCTGCTATGACATGCAGACTAATTCTCTGCTGACATGAAGCCAGATTGTCTGTTACGGGACCTCTCTCCTCTGCCTGGGTGCTGGGCCTAAATTTATGACAATGGACTGTTGCAGTGGTGGCTGACGTGAAGCCTGATTCTCTGCTATGACATGCAGACTGATTCTCTGCTGACATGAAGCCAGATCCTCTGTTACGGGACCTCTCTCCTCTGCCTGTGTGTGTGCTGGGCCTAAATATATGCCAATGGACTGTTGCAGTGGTGGCTGACGTGAAGCCTCATTCTCTGCTATGACATGCAGACTGATTCTCTGCTGACATGAAGCCAGATTCTCTGTTACGGGACCTCTCTCCTCTGCCTGTGTGTGTGCTGGGCCTAAATATATGCCAATGGACTGTTGCAGTGGTGGCTGACGTGAAGCCTCATTCTCTGCTATGACATGCAGACTAATTCTCTGCTGACATGAAGACAGATTCTCTGTTACGGGACCTCCCTCCTCTGCCTGGGTGCTGGGCCTAAATATATGCCAATGGACTGTTGCAGTGGTGGCTGACCTGAAGCCTCATTCTCTGCTATGACATGCAGACTAATTCTCTGCTGACATGAAGACAGATTCTCTGTTACGGGACCTCTCTCCTCTGCCTGGGTGCCGGGGCCTAAATATCTGAGAATGGACTGTTCCAGTGGTGGGTGACGGGAAGCCAGATTCTCTGCTATGGAACCTCTCTCCAATTGATTTTGGTTAATTTTTATTTATTTATTTTTTAATTTAATTCATTTCCCTATCCACATTTGTTTGCAGGGGATTTACCTACATGTTGCTGCCTTTTGCAGCCCTCTAGCTCTTTCCTGGGCTGTTTTACAGCCTTTTTAGTGCCGAAAAGTTCGGGTCCCCATTGACTTCAATGGGGTTCGGGTTCGGGACGAAGTTCGGATCGGGTTCGGATCCCGAACCCGAACATTTCCGGGATGTTCGGCCGAACTTCTCGAACCCGAACATCCAGGTGTTCGCTCAACTCTAGTTGCCACCAATTATATGTGAAATATTAGAAGCCAGTACCCTCTTAAAGGATAGAAATGTGCACATAGCAGATATGCGGGCCTATATACCCTATATAGAAACAGAGTTAGAATCTGCAAAATAATCTGTTGAGGAGCTCGATCTCAGCCATGATGCCTAGCTACAGCTAAAAAGGGAGGCAGATGAGCTGAACCTCCGTATTTGCAGACTTCAGCAAACAGACAGACCAAGCCATAATATAGTCAATGTTGAAAGTGATCTGTCGGATAATGAGAGATTTTTGTATCCCCCAGCTCTCCCACCCCAAAATATAAATATTTCATCATCACGTGTTCTTAAAGCAGAATCCATCCAAGACCCTAAGTCACCTGACGGTTGTTCTGCCCATATTGTGCATAGTAAATGTATGTACGGGGTTGTACTGCTTAATTAATTATATTTCTTGAATAATTGCTCTGGATGGAACAAAAAGATGATGTATAAACTACTATGAATTAAAAACCACTAATTGATGAAATGCAAAAGGTGTGCCGTGGATTTCCTCTGTGAAACATTTGATCTATTCCTGGACTTATGATGGAATTGTCTGTGAGTACTCTCACTGATGGAGTGAGGCTGCTGTATTATGTTTAATGTACTGACACATATGTTTTGTTTATGCTTATGTTGTAGTTTTACAAAGTTATTCTGAAAAAAGAATACATACAGATATGAATTCTCACGTTTTTGACTTCTGAATTATTGTTAAGCTGTCTGACTAGTGTTATAAAACAGTCAATAACGCGAAGCAGAACAGTAAAAAGACACCCACGTGGTGGTCTGGAATAAACTGAGACGCCATTACTCAGCATGAGTCTAAGATCAGGAACAAAGTACCAGGATGATGGCACGCTACCGCAGACACAGCAAGACAGGGAGAACATTCCTAGTGCCCAGCAAGACAATGCATGGTCACATGTGTTCAGATCTTCATGGGCTAGCAAAATGTCCTCAGCAAATTCCTTAGCAGTTAGAGCTCATGCCGAGGCAGAAGCTGCCCATGTCCAGCTACAGTAAGCAGAAAAAATAATCCATTATGATGCAGGAGTTAGCAGCAAAGAAAACTGCCCTAGCACAAGAGAGAGCAGCTAGGGAAGCTGCCCTAGCACAAGAGAGAGCTCCCGTAGCACAAGAGAGAGCAGCTAGGGAAGCTGCCATAGCACAAGAGAGAGCTAAGGAAGCAGCTAGGGAAGCTGTCATAGCGCAAGAAGAAGCGGAATTAGAATCAAAATTGCTCATTCTGCAGTGACAGACTGCAGCTGCTGAAGCAAAGGCCGCTGCCTACATGGGAACAAGTCGGTCAGGAAGTGAAAAATCATATAAAGACTCAGAGGTTCCAGAAAAACCTCTATTCCCTGCAGATCGTATAAGTACATCCAGAACCTACAAAGGTAAAGTCTCTTAAACCTGAAGCAAAGGAATTCAGGCCGAGATCAACATACCCCTTAAGCAGGCCGAATCAGCCACATGAGGTCAGCGGCTGCCAGCAAACCAAGAATGAATAATAGCAAAAAAACAAGTGTTCCCATCACCTCAACCTATAGATAACAGGGAGTGCAGAATTATTAGGCAAATGAGTATTTTGACCACATCATCCTCGTTATGCATGTTGTCTTACTCCAAGCTGTATAGGCTCGAAAGCCTACTACCAATTAAGCATATTAGGTGATGTGCATCTCTGTAATGAGAAGGGGTGTGGTCTAATGACATCAACCACCTATATCAGGTGTGCATAATTATTAGGCAACTTCCTTTCCTTTGGCAAAATGGGTCAAAAGAAGGACTTGACAGGCTCAGAAAAGTCAAAAATAGTGAGATATCTTGCAGGGGGATGCAGCACTCTTAAAATTGCAAAGCTTCTGAAGCGTGATCATCGAACAATCAAGCGTTTCATTCAAAATAGTCAACAGGGTCGCAAGAAGCGTGTGGAAAAACCAAGGCGCAAAATAACTGCCCATGAACTGAGAAAAGTCAAGCGTGCAGCTGCCAAGATGCCACTTGCCACCAGTTTGGCCATATTTCAGAGCTGCAACATCACTGGAGTGCCCAAAAGCACAAGGTGTGCAATACTCAGAGACATGGCCAAGGTAAGAAAGGCTGAAAGACGACCACCACTGAGCAAGACACGCAAGCTGAAACGTCAAGACTGGGCCAAGAAATATCTCAAGACTTATTTTTCTAAGGTTTTATGGACTGATGAAATGAGAGTGAGTCTTGATGGGCCAGATGGATGGGCCCGTGGCTGGATTGGTAAAGGGCAGAGAGCTCCAGTCCGACTCAGACGCCAGCAAGGTGGAGGTGGAGTACTGGTTTGGGCTGGTATCATCAAAGATGAGCTTGTGGGGCCTTTTTGGGTTGAGGATGGAGTCAAGCTCAACTCCCAGTCCTACTGCCAGTTTCTGGAAGACACCTTCTTCAAGCAGTGGTACAGGAAGAAGTCTGCATCCTTCAAGAAAAACATGATTTTCATGCAGGACAATGCTCCATCACACGCGTCCAAGTACTCCACAGCGTGGCTGGCAAGAAAGGGTATAAAAGAAGAAAATCTAATGACATGGCCTCCTTGTTCACCTGATCTGAACCCCATTGAGAACCTGTGGTCCATCATCAAATGTGAGATTTACAAGGAGGGAAAACAGTACACCCCTCTGAACAGTGTCTGGGAGGCTGTGGTTGCTGCTGCACGCAATGTTGATGGTGAACAGATCAAAACACTGACAGAATCCATGGATGGCAGGCTTTTGAGTGTCCTTGCAAAGAAAGGTGGCTATATTGGTCACTGATTTGTTTTTGTTTTGTTTTTGAATGTCAGAAATGTATATTTGTGAATGTTGAGATGTTATATTGGTTTCACTGGTAAAAATAAATAATTGAAATGGGTATATATTTGTTTTTTGTTAAGTTGCCTAATAATTATGCACAGTAATAGTCACCTGCACACACAGATATCCCCCTAAAATAGCTAAAACTAAAAACAAACTAAAAACTACTTCCAAAAATATTCAGCTTTGATATTAATGAGTTTTTTTGGGTTCATTGAGAACATGGTTGTTGTTCAATAATAAAATTAATCCTCAAAAATACAACTTGCCTAATAATTCTGCACTCCCTGTATATGCGCAAACAACACTGTGCAGTGGATGTCACCAAATATCTCATCCGCAAATAAATGATTAGCTCAGGCTTTCTCCAATTTGATGACTGTCCTGAAAACTATTGGGCATGGAAATCTTCCTTTCTGCATGCCACTGAAGATTTGAACTTATCACCAGCAGAAATGCTTAAGTTAATGATAAAATGGCTTGGTACCGAGTCATCAGAGCATGCTAAGAGAATGAGAAGAGCAAACCTGTTCAACCCTGCAGCAGGACTCAACATGACCTGGAGAAGACTAGAAGAAACGTATGGATCCCCAGAGGTAATAGAAGGAACATTGTTGAAAAAACTTGAAGTCTTTCCCAAGGTGGGCTACAGAGACAATGTGCGGCTACAAGAACTAAGTGATCTTCTACTAGAGATAGAATATGCCAAAGAAGATGGCTACTTGCAAGGACTTTCATATCTAGATACAGCTAGAGGCACTAATCCCATAGTAGAGAAACTATCCTCAAATCTGCAAGACAAGTGGATGTCTGTGAGAGGTAAATTCAAAGAAGATTATGGAGTCGCTTTTCCCCCTTTCTCTGTGTTTTCTAGGTTTGTCCGACAGCAAGCGAAAATCCGAAATTATCCCAGTTTCGCCTTCACCACCAGCGGCAATCAATCACACAGACCTGAGAGACCTCACGGTAGGACCTCTGTATCCACACACAAAACAGCTGTACCTTCAGAAGTTACAGACTAACAAAGCACCCACAAGGTACACACCATAGAAAACTCTGATAGACATTGCCCAATACACAAAAAAAAACACAAAATAAACCACATCCACTAAAGAAATGCAAAGGCTTTAGAAACAAACCCATTGCAGAGCGGATGAAACTCCATCTGTTTCAAGTGCTGCAGATCTACTTGTCACATTGCCAAAGACTGCAAAATACCAGTAGAATGTACAGAATGTGGCAGTGAGATACATATTGCAGCTTTGCACCCTGGCCCTGCTCCTGCCCCACTAGAGACTGTATAACCCAGGAAGGATCAGGGCAGGGAGCAACAACAGACCCCACTTTCTTTGGTAATGTCTAATTGCACTGAAGTATGTGGACAAGGCAAGAGTGCACGATCATGCACTAAAATCTGTTTAGTGACTGTGTATCCCACTGGCAAGAGAGAAAGGGCAGTGAAAATGTATGCAGTGCTAGATGAACAGAGCAATCGATTCCTTGCAAAGTCAGATTTCTTTGATATCTTTAACCTTAAGGCAAGTGCAGTTCTATACACTCTAAGGACATGTGCGGGGACAATTGAAACCACAGAGAGAAGAGCTACTGACTTTACCATTGAATCCTTCAATAGGAAAGTGCAGTTCCCACTTCCTACCCTAATAAAGTGTGGCATGATACCTGACGACAAAACTGAGATTCCCTCTCCAGAAGTAGTCCATCACCACCTTCACCTCCACTCAATGGCTCACCTTATCCCATCTGTTGAGCCAGATGTTTCTATCCTTCTACTTCTTGGGAGAGACATCCTTTAGGTACACAAGGTGTGCCAGCAAATCAATGGACCTTATAATGCCCCCTATGCACAGAGACTAGACCTCGGGTGGCCTGACAACATTAACACTTTGAAGACGTCTGTGTTAACAAATGGACGCAAATCCCTTTTCAGTCCCTGTCGCAACAGCTTCATTGTCAAGGAAAGCTTTGGCAGGTCAACACAACACTGTGACTCTTCTACACTATATGGTAAAGAAGTCAATTCCAACATTGAGACAGACAATCTAGGGATTACAGTGTTCCAGAAAACTAAAGATGATGATAAACAGGCACTCTGTGTATAGAATCAGACCTTCTTGCAGATTATGGATAGAGAGGCTTACCAAGATGACAATCACAGTTGGGTGGCCCCTCTCCCCTTTCGCACACCAAGACGTGTTTTGCCTAGTAACAGGGAGCAAGCCATGAAGCGTTTGCATTCACTCAGCAAAACACTGCAGAAGTGAAAAGAGATTTCACTGAATTCATTAAAGGAATGCTATACAATGATCACGCTGAAGTTGCAGGACCACTTGAGACAGACAGGGAACAATGGTATCTGCCAATGTTTGGTGTTTATCATCCAAACAAATCTAACCAAATCAGAATAGTTTTTGATTCCAGCGCAGAGTATAAAGGAGTCTCTTTAAGTGACATACTGTTCAGTGGCCCTGACCTAAACAATACTTTGCTAGGTGTCCTCATGCGCTTCAGAAAAGAGCCTGTTGCTTTCAGAGTAGATGGGCAACAAATGTTTTATTGCTTTCTTGTCAGAGAAGACCACTGAGACTTTCTCTGGTACAAAGACAATGACATGGACAAGTAAATTGTTGAGTACAGAATGAAAGTGCATGTATTTGGCAATAGCCCCTCTCCTGCTGTTGCTATATACTGCATGCAAAAGGCTGCCCAGAAAAATGCAGAGTGCTATGGACAAGAAGCCAAACACTTTGTATTGAGACATTTCTATGTAGATGATGGACTTGCTTCTACTAGCACACCTGAAGATGCTATCTCTATCCTCAGTAAAGCAAAGCAAATGCTGGCAGAATCCAATCTGCGTCTTCATAAAATCGCTTGCAACAGCCAAAAAGTAATGGAAGCCTTTCCTGTAGCAGACAGAGCTAAGGACGTTAAAGCTCTTTGCCTAGGTACAGACACCTTTCCCCTGCAGAAAAGCCTAGGCCTGACTTGGGATCTAGAAACAGAGTTTCCTCAGAGGAAAAGCGTTTTACACGTAGAGGCATTCTATCCACCGAAAATAGCCTCTATGATCCCCTAGGATTTGTATAACTGTCATCTGGGAAAAGTGAATGGGATGCATTGCTTCCACAAGAGAGACTAAGTGAGTGGGTTCAATGGACAGAATCCTTGCAAGCGTTAGAGCACCTAAAGATAGACAGATGCTATGTGCCCGTATCTCTATAATAAGCTTGCAGGAAAGAACTGTGCCTCTTCTCAGACGCAACCACCATAGCTATAGGTGCAGTAGATTACTTGAAAGTAATCGATGCAGAAAATGTGTGTCATGTTGGATTTGTCATGGGAAAGTCCAAATTAAGCCCTAAACCAGCCCACGCGATTCCTCGTTTAGAGTTGTGTGCTACTGTACTTGCAGTCGAAATGTCTGAGCTAATCACACATGAACTAGACACAGATTTTGATGCTGTGAAATTCTTCACTGATAGCAAGACTGTCCTAGGGTACATTCGCAACACCACTAGGAGGTTCTATCTGCATGTCTCCAACAGAGTGAATAGAATCAGGCAATCTACACACCCAGATCAGTGGTTCTATGTATCTACAGAGCAAAACCCTGCAGATTATGCCACTAGGCCTACTCAAGCAGCATGCCTTCAGAACTCTATATGGTTCTCAGGCCCATCCTTTCTGTACCAACCACACTGTGAGCAGATAGACACTGCTAATGTTTATCCACTCGTAGAACCTGAAGCTGACCCTGAAATCAGATCGGAAATTACAAGTTTCAGTACCAAAGCTTCTGAAGCCACACTTCACTCACATTGCTTTGATAGATTTTCTTGCTGGAAGAGATTAGTTAAGACCCTAGCCAGACTCATCCATGTCGCTAAAACCTTCAGGAGAGAAACAAGCTGCAATCAGGTCAGAAGGTGGGAAAGTTTCCATGAACAAGTCAATCTAGAAGAACTCTCACAGGCAAAGTCTGTTATAATCTCTTCTGTTCAAAACAAACATTTCCAGAAGGAAATTTTCTGAATCAAAAAACAAAAGACATTCCCAAAACAAAGCCGTCTTGGGAGGCTTAGCCCCTTTTTAGACAACAATGTGTTGTTGAGAGTAGGTGGGACGTTTGTCTCTTGCAGAACTTTCAGAGGAAGAGAAACAGCCTGTCATTATACCTTATGATCACCACATTGCGACACTGCTTGTTATGTACTATCATGAACAAGTAGTTTACCAAGGGCGACACATAACAGAGGGTGCAATTAGATCCGCAAGTTTCTGTATTCTTGGTGGCAAACGCTTGGTATCAGCTGTTATAAACAAATGTGTCATCTGTCGCAAGCTGCAAGGAAGATTAAAAAGTCAAAAGATGGCAGAGCTACCAGAGGACAGAGTAATTGCTCAACCACCTTTCACCAATGTGGGCTTAGATGTATTTGGTCCGTGGTCTGTTTTAACCCGTCCCACTAGAGGAGGCAGCGTGGACAGTAAATGATGGGCAGTCCTTTTTCACTTGTTTGTCCACCTGCTGTACATATGGAGCTACTTGAAACCATGTCAACATCAAGCTTTATTAATGCCTTGAGGAGATTCTTCTCAATTCGTGGCCCAGCGAAACTGCTCCGTTCTGACAGAGGAACAAACTTTGTAGGAGCCTGCAAGGAACTTGCAAGACTTTCTCGAAGACAGAGGAAATCCGCCACACTCCTCACACATGGGTGGTGTCTGGGAGAGCCTTATAGGTATTTCCAGGCGAATCTTGGACGCTAAGTTGCTACAAACCAAACCTGCTCACTTGACCCATGAGACTTTAAGCACCTTTATGGCAGAGGTTACAGCTATTTTGAATGCCGTGCCTTTAGTTCCTATGTCCTCAGACCTAGATACACCTAGGGTCCTTACCCCAGCAAAAAGGTGAACTCTTTTTCTGCTCCATCTGGAACCATAAGTACAACACAAGTTCATGCTAAACAATGGAAGCAAGTACAATGCTTGGCAGACACATTTTGGAAAAGATGAAAGAGAAAGTATCTGTAAAATCTACAACACGGTAGGAAATGGACTAAGGATCGCCCAAATTTAAAAGTGGGGGATGTTGTTCTGTTGAAGGACAGCCAAGAGGCCCGTGGGACTTATTGTCAATGCTCTACCAAACAGGGATGGCAAGGTTAGGAAGGTGCAGGTCAAGGTTGTAAAAAATGGGACTTCCAAAATGTATTTTAGACCTATAACTGACATTATAGATTTCAGACTTGTTTATATGTTTTTTTCTGCATAGCAGTAGTTATTTAGGTAGTGACATAATAAATTATGCCAGACAGGGAGTGTTCTGCCTATATTGTGCATAGTAAATGTATGTAATGTGCTGTAATGATTATACTGAAATGTTAGTTTGACGTTGCTGCCATCTAGTTGTCAAAGTTAGTTACTACCTTGCCAGAACTTTACAGGAAGTGTATTTTTCTCAGAGTCAGAGGCAGTAACCTTTAACCTGGAACTGTATTTCCTCCATTTCATGACTGCTCCTGGATCTAGCAGACTGCATGCAGAGGAGCACTTGATCTATTCCTGGACTTATGATGGAATTGTCTATGAGTACTCTCACTGATGGAGTGAGGCTGCTGTATAATGTTTAATGTACTGACACATGTTTTGTTTATGCTTATGTTGTAGTTTTACAAAGTTATTCAGAAAAAAGAATACATACAGATCTGATGTCTCACGTTTCTTGACTTCTGAATTATTGTTAAGCTGTCTGACTAGTGTTATACAACAGTCAATGACGCGAAGCAGAACAAGTGTGATGGCATGATTAAACAGGAGGCCTTAACCCAATTAAGTCAGGCGTTAGTGATTATGACAGTGATGTGGAAAAGTGTGTTATTTATTCCTTACCGCGCAGGCATGAGTTTGCCCAAAAGGAGGATGAGAGTTCTAGGCAACCGTCATATGCTGAAGTGGTCTCTGGAAAGAAAAAATCCCAGTATGCAGAAGGGGATCAGAGTTCCTTGAGTATCATAAAATGTCTCAATGCCACTGTACCTAAATTCTCTAAGAAAGGTTCTTCTGAAATCGCTGATCACTTAGAACTGTACCAGTCCACCATGGATTCTTTAAAATTGTATTCTGATGCAGCCTGGATCAGATTCCTACCATGGGCAGTTGAAAATAAGTATCGCCATTACTTTATTTCCTTCAACGATAGGGGGATTCAAGATTGGCAAGATTTTGCATGAGGTAAAATTAGAATTTGCCCTTACTGTACTATTACTGATGCAAAACGTGATATTTAAAAACTCACATGTAGACCCAAAGTCCCTGGGAATTCTTCTCTATCCTTAAAAATGCCTATGGGTTAGTGTATAAGTCCCCAAATTGGGAGTCTGGGGAATTCAAACAATTGTTTTATGATGCAATGCCTATGCAAATTAAACTTTGCCTAGCTAGAGATCTTGATCTTTGAGCTCCATTGGACAGATTGGTGATGGCTGCAACTTCCCTGTAGAGAGGAGATACAAAAGGTCCCCAGAACAAAACCATTTGAAATGCAGCCATGCAGGTACCCTCCATCTACAGGACCTTTTCAACAAATCCAGCGACAACAGGTAGGACCCAAGCAAACAAAGCCTCATAGCCCTAATGGATCAGAGGGAGAAAATAATGGTGATAATAGTTAACTACCGTCCCCAATATTATAATAGGGAAATAGAATTTCCCCGGGATACAGGCGCTGGACTAACAGGCCCTGGAATAACAGGCCCAGACAACAGAAGGAAGGTAGGCCTAAACTATTTACTTCACCTAGAAGTCGGTATCCCACTTCTAGTAAGGGTACACCACAACTGTGCTAAAATCAAATGATCAGTTTGATCAGTTGGCAGATCAAGTGACTAAATTAACTGAAGTAATTAATAAGATGTCCCAGGTGTCCTTTTTTAGGGGGGCTGCAGGGCCCAGCTCAGCCCTATAAAGCAGACAGGGTGGGGTCAGAGCCCAGGCCAATGCAAGACTACTGATCTGATTACAGAAGAATCTAATGTGATTTCTAATCCTATATTGATGCCAAGGCGTAGGTGTCTAACGTGTTGTTTATTTTGCAGTCTAAGGCTACATGCACACGACCGTATGTGTTTTGCTGTCCTCTGTGGGAGGTGTATCGTCTGTGTCCCCTGTATCCCCCCAGCCACGCACCGGTGATGGCCATGAGCTGGTCTGGGTGCCACCCTGCTGTGAACATGGTTCCTCCTCAATCTCCTCCTCTTCATCCTCCACCTCGTCATCCTCCAGAACTGTGCCCTGGCTGGACAATTGTGTACCTTGGGTTTGTGGGTGCAGGAATCCACCCTCGGAGCCACTTGTGAATGACTGGCCGGAAACCCTATGAAATGATCCCTCTTCCTCCTCCTCCTCCTCCTCCTCCTCCTGTGCCACATCCTCTTCCACCATCGCCAGGAGCGTTTTTTAAAGGAGGCATAGAAGTGGGATAGTAACGCTGAGAACGGCGTTATCAGCACTGGCCATGTTGGTGGAGTACTCGAAACAGCGCAAAAAGGAACACAGGTCTCGCATGGAGTCATTGGTGGTGAAGTGGTGCTGTTCCGCCGAGTGACTCACCTATGTGTGCTGCAGCTGAAACTCCACTATCGCCTGCTGCTGCTCGCACAGTCTGGCCAGCATGTGCAAGGTGGAATTCCACCTTGTGGGCACGTAGCAAATGAGGCGGTGAGCGGGAAGGCCGAAGTTACACTGCAGCGCTGACAGGCAAGCAGCAGGGTGAGAACGCCGAAAGCGCGCACAGACGGCCCGCACTTTATGCAGCAGCTCTGACATATCGGGGTAATTTTTAAGGAATCTCTGCACCACCAAATTCAGCACATATGTCAGGCAAAAGATGTGCATCAAACCGGCTAGTCCCAGAGCTGCTACGAGATTTTGCCCATTATCGCATACCACCAGGCCGAGCTTGAGGCTGACTGGCACAAACCACTCATTGTTCAAGGCCCGTCCACAGCTCCTGCGTGGTGTAGGGTTTGTCCCCCAAATAGATACGTTTTAAAATTGCCTGCTGTCGTTTACCCCTGGCGGTGCTGAAGTTGGTGGTGAAGGTGTTACCACTGACCGGATGAGGAGCTGGTAGAGGATGAGGAAGCAGAGTAGGAGGAGGAAGCAACAGTAGGCAAACCAAAGCACTCTGCAATCCTCGGTGGTGGAAGAAAAAGCGCCAAACTGCGATCTGCCTCAGGCCAGCTGCCAATGTATTTACTCAGTGTGCTGTTCTGAAGATATAACGTCCCTAACCGTGCTTACTAGTCCACGTATCCGTAGTCAGGAGCACCTTGCCACAGATGGCGTTGAGCAGTGCACACCTGATTTTGTCCCCTACTTGGTTGTGCAGGGAAGGGATGGCTCGCCTGGAAAAGTAGTGGCGGCTGGGCACGACATACTGTGGGAAAGCCACCGCCATAAGGCCTGTAAAACTATTTGTCTCCACCAGACGGAATGACAGCATTTCAAAGGCCAGTAATTTAGAAATGCTACTTCCTTTTCCTCTCCAGCGTTTGGGAGATGGAGAGCTGAACGCTTCTGTGGGACATTGTGGAGATGCTTGGTGACCCAGGTGTTGGTGTTGCTGGCAGATCCTCTGTTTGCGGGGTGGCAGGTGGCACTGTCACTCCAGAGGTGGATGAAGAGGCCAAGACTGCAGCAGAAGAGGAAGCAGGAGGAGCCAGAGACCTTTCTTGGTTTTTGCGGTGTCTACTCCACTGCAGATTGTGCTTTGCACTTAAATGCCTGGTCATGCAGGTTGTGCTCAGGTTGAGAACGTTTATGCCTCGCCTCAGGCTCTGATTGCACAGCGTGCAAACCACTCGTATCTTGTCGTCAGCACATTGTCTAAAGAACTGCCACGCCACAGAACTCCTTGGAGCTGTCTTTGCTGTGCTTGGTCCCTTGCTGCGGTGGGCAGTAGCAGGTGTCGCTGCAGGTTCTGTCGCCTACTCGCAACTGAGAAAGGGGTTTCACTTGTGCGTGTAGCTGGCACAGATGGACCACATCCTCTCCCTGCAACAGGAGATCCAGCAGCACCACGACCTGGGTCACATCCCTTATTTGACACTCTACTCATATTTTTCGAATTTAGGAACTTGCCCTAAATGGGTGTTTAGTTAATAGTAGAATAGAACGACAGAATGTAAAGGGTGTATCTCACACGGCCTGAACCAGACTAGGCCTCAATTAAATATTTTTTTGCCCAAAATGGCTGTATTTCAAATGCCTGAATTAAACCTCTGTATGTTAAAGGTGTATTTCACACGGCCTGAACCACTATAGGCCTGAATTAAAGATTTCTTTGTCCAAAATGGCTGTATTTCAAATGCCTGAATTAAACCTCTGTATGTTAAAGGTGTATTTCACACGGCCTGAACCACTATAGGCCTGAATTAAAGATTTCTTTGTCCAAAATGGCTGTATTTCAAATGCCTGAATCAAACCCCTGTATGTAAAGGGTGTATCTCACACGGCCTGAACTATTGTAGGCCTGAATTAAATATTGGTGCACCAAATGGCGGTATTTCAATTCTCTGAATCTAACCCAAATGTATTAAGGGTGTATCTCACAATGACATATGCAGCAAAAGCTGCCAAATACACTTTTTTTGCCCAAACGGGTGTTTGTTTAATAACTCAATATGGCAGCGGTATATAACCCAGGAATTTCAAACATGCTTATGCTGCAAGGCCTGAAATATTGTGTATTTTGCCCCAAAAAGGGTGTTTTATTAATGAAAGACTATAAGCCCTCTATATACATAGTGTTTTTCACACGGCCTGACCCACTGTAGGCCTGAATTACAGATTTCTTTGTTCAAAATGTCTGTATTTCAAATGCCTAAATCAAACCCCTGTATGTAAAGGGTGTATCTCACACGGCCTGAACCACTGTAGGCCTGAATTAAATATTGGTGCACCAAATGGCAGTATTTCAAATCTTTGAATCTAATCCAAATGTATTAAGGATGTATCTCACAATGACATCTGCAGCAACGGCTGCCAACTAAATTTTTTTTTGCCCAAAAGAGTGTTACCAAATGAATTTGACAGCAGTATATAAGCCTGTAATTTCACTTGATGCTGCAAGGCCTGAAAATAGTGTTTTTTTTTGGCAAAAAAGTGTGTTTTTAAAACCCCAGAAAATAATGGCTGTATTTCTAGCTTAAATTGCACACTGACTAATCCAGATGTTGTATATTGCCCCCACAATTTTGATTTGCAATGTCCCAAAAGCTAAGATGCAGTGCTGGTGCACTGAGCTTGCATAAAATGGCCGCCACCGCCGCCCACCTAACTAACAGACGGATAAAAGTTTTTAGTTTTTTTTTGTCAATGGGCTCAGGGCAGGGTAAAAAGATTGTGCCCTGCACCCACACAACTATTTCTCTGTAGATGGCTGAGTTAGATTCTCTTCTAGTCTCTCTAGTCTCTCCCTGAAATCACCAGTCCAGCAGCATCCTCTCCCTACACTTGTAACAGCAGAGTGATGTGCAGCGCTATGTGACTCAAGCTTATATAGAGCCTGGGTCACATGCTGTTTTGGCCAATCACAGCCATGCCATTAGTAGTCATGGCTGTGATGGCTTCTAAGGTCAGACAGTTAAACGCTTGTTGATTGGCTGCTCTGCAGCCTTTCAAAAAGCGCTGAACCCGAACCCGAACTTTTACTGAAATGTTTGGGTTCGGGTCCGGGGTCCAAAAATCCTAAAGTTCAGTACGAACCCGAACTTTACAGTTCAGGTTCGCTCCACCCTATTAATAACTGAATATGACAGCAGTATATAACCCAGTATATAAGCCCAGAAAAATTGTGTATTTTGGCCAAAAAAGGGTGTTTTATTAATAGAAGAATATGGTGTATCTCACACCAACTGATCCAGATTAGGCCGCAATTAAATTTGTTTGCCCAAAATGGCTGTATTTCAAATAACTGAATAGAACCACAGTATGTAAAGGGTGTATCTCACAATGACATATGCAGCAAAGGCTGCAAAACAAACTTTTTTGCCAAAAACAGGTGTTTGTTTAATAACTGAATATGATAGCCATTGAATTTCACACGTGCTGATGCTGCAAGGGCTGTAAAATTGTGTATTTTCCCAAAAAAATTGTGTTTTTAAAAACCCAGAAAAATATAGCTGCATTTCTAGCTTAAATTGCACACTGACTAATCCTGAAAATGCACCAGATGTGGTATATTGCCCAAAAAAAGTGATTTTTTTTAAAACCAGATTATTAGTGCAGTATTTCAAGCTTGAATTTGAATGTCACAAAAGCTCAGATGCAGTGCTGGTGCACTCAGCTTGCATAAAATGTCGTCCGCCTCCGCCCACCTAACTAACAGACGGATAAAAGTCTTTTTTTTTTTTTGTCACTGGGCTCAGGGCAGAGTAAAAAGATTGTGCCCTGCACCCACACAACTAAATGCATGTAGATCGCTGAGTTAGATTCGAGTTCTGATCACAGATTCTGTCCTATTCTCTCCCTATCACCAGCAGCATCCTCTCCCTACACTAGTAACAACAGAGTGACGTGCAGCGCTACGTGACTCCAGCTTATATAGGCTGGGTCACATGCTGCACTGGCCAATCACAGCCATGCCATTAGCAGGCATGGCTGTGATGGCTTCTAAGGTCAGACAGTTAAACACTTGTTGATTGGCTGCCTGCAGCCTTTAAAAAAGCGGTAAGAAACTTTACAGTTCGGGTCCGCTCAACCCTAGTTGCTATGGAAGTTGCTAAGCTCTTGCAGCCTTCTCATTGGCCCACAATCTAGAAGCAGGGAGGGATCATGTGTACTGTGGATAAAAAGCAACGAATATTTAAATTCATGAATATATAGTGCTATATTTTAAATATTCGCAAATTCTCGAAGTACAGATATTCACGATTAAAATTCACTATTCTAATATTCGCGGTCAACACTACACCCTGGCTATAGCGCTGTCCAATCGCAGCGCAGAACATTACGGCCAGGGAGAAGGAGCACCCAGGGAGAAAAGCTCATGTCTCCTCCCTGGTGTTCCGATGCTGTTACTTAGCATACAGCGCGGGAGAATGTAACGGGGGCGACAGCGGCGCAACGGAGCTGTTCCCTAGAAATAATAGCAAGTGCAGGGACATCCCCCATGTATGCCCTACATGTCCTGCTACTTAGTCAATAAAGTATATACCCATGAAAGGTCCTCCAGTGGCTAGCAGGGCTAAAGAGGCAGTTCCCTTGGCCCCCAGGAGCAACTGGGCCCGGGGCAGCTGCCCCTTTTGCCCTGCGTTAAAGACAGCCTCTTGTAACAGGTTTACTTATATTTTAGCTTTCCTTCTAACGCAGTTGGATTCTGGATGAATGAGTCACTCTAGTAGTAAATGAGGTACTGTTTTTATGTGGCTGATGACTAGGAAGTTTAGAAAAGTTCAAAGAATACTATACAAATATTACACAGGTACATGGCTATTTATTCTATCTACTTTGATTTGTTTCCTAACTCCTGTGACAATAAACTGAGTTCAGGAAATGTACTGTTCATTAGTCATACTAATACTAGACGCATGCGGTTATGACACAAAAATGACAATTGCAGCAAGTTACCTATGCATGATGTGCTAATATAGAAATACAATTTGTTTCCATATTCTTCCGATTTCATACATGCCATGAGTCATAGAATGCCATATTATGGAGATTTTCTCCCCTAGAAGCTTTCTGTTGCATGCAATATTGCAAAAAGTGCCTAAAGATCTGTAGTACAGAGACCCAGAGGGTCTGAATGCCTCTTTACGGATTAATTTGCTTCCTGTGTGCATAACACCTACCTGACTTTACCAACAGTCAAAAAAATGTATTCATTAGTAAAAATGTCTTGGTATGACTTGGTATGTCTTGGTTCTTTTTTCTAGGAAACATTTAGGCAAAAATTGATCTATTATGTGTGGCCACTAGTGATGAGCAAGCATGCTCTGCCGAATACTGGTTCGCCTCGAGCATCGCAATGCTGGGCACATGAGGGTTCTTAGCTGAGTACTGCATGTGCTCGAGCGCCATGCTCAAGTCTCCTTCCTGCACCTTTTGCGGTTGCTAAGCAGCCAATAAACGTGCAGGCGCAGGTAAGTACTGCCATCACTGTAATGTCAGTAGCCATGTTGGCTGCTGGCATTACAGTGATTGGCTGGCCGTGACGCGCCATCAGGTGCTTTATAGCACCGGATGACGTGCTCGGATCAGTCATAGTCAGGGAGAGGAGAGGGTAGGAAGGGAAAGGCAGTGTAGGGAGCGAAATTCTCAGTTATTATTCGAAGAAAGCTTTTCAAAGACCAAAAAGTCCTTTTAAGGACTACTGTGTGTATGTGTGTGTTTTAGAGCAGCAATATATTTTTACCTGCGCTAAATTGACATCTGTGCTGAGGAAGGGACATACTGTATAGTGCAGGGAGAGAAATTTGCTGTTTTTACTACCAAAAGCTGTTCAAAGACCCCAAAGTCCTTTTAAGGACTACTGTGTGTGTGTTTGACAGCAGCAAGATATTTATTGTCTATAGTGTGCGTTTAATACACATCTGTGACATATACAGTACCCCATCCAAAAACGGTTTCTTTAGTGTAAATTAAAATAATCAGGGGCCAGTCCACATCTACTGTCTCTGTAGTGTGTGCGTGTAATACACATCCGTCACATATACAGCCTAGAATATTGAACCTTTTCACAAAATTCAAATTTTAAGCTGCATTAATGCAATTCCTTTTAATTAGCATTTCTGAAATAAATGAAATTTTCCACAATATTCTAATTTTTCGAGTTTCACCTGTACTGTCCTGCATCCGAAAACGGTGTCTTTAGTGGACTGTAAAACAATCTGCCCCACATCTAGTTTCAATACATTTTTATTGTCAGAGTAATTGCTCATGTCATAATAAGTAAATTGTACAGACAGCAAGATGTATCACTGAGCATGAAACTCCAATTTCTTTTCTTTTAGATGCACAGACAAAGTATACTATGAGTACATATTATCATAGCAAATTCATATCATGCAAAACAAAGCAAAACAAAAGTCAAACAAAAGTCTGGGCCGTGTCTTCTTGTCACGATTAAAATACGTATAAGTCAATCAATAGAGACAATTGAGGTTATACATGTACAATCCAATCCGATCCCACTCCCCACATCCCACATCTCCCTAAAGTAGCCATGTATCCCTACCCTACACTCTCCGGAACCGGTGGACTCAGACCTCCCCAGGCCTCCCATAACCGAACATGCCGGATTACTTGGAAAGTTTGTATTCGTAGGATTTTTTGGTATTTACCACTGGTAATTTTATCCAGGTCTATCAATAACAGGGCAAGGGCTGGGTCTGGAGAAATCTGATATCCAGCATCCCAGAAATTTTTGTGAATACCTGAGACCAAAGAGAATAGATCCCTGGGCAAGCCCAAAGTATGTGAAGCAATATCCCTTTGCAACCGCAACCTCTCCAACACTCCACATTTGTGTTTGGGAAGAATGCATGTAACCTGACCGGGGTATAGTACCATCTAAGTGTTGTTTTAAAGTAAGATTCTAGATGGGAGGAGCATTTGAGAGTGGAAATAGCAAGCTTGTTTGCAGCTGACCATTGCGCAGGGGTAAATGTTTGTCTTAGATCTGCCTCCTATGCTATGAGTGGAGCTGTTTTGAGCAACAGGTCTTTATCCCCTAAATACATGTATAAAGGTTTGTAGCCCTGTATGCGCAGAGCTCGTCATGGACCACCAGATTAGTAACTGAATGTGACCTTTAAGAGTGAAAGAGGGATTATTCGACAGCATGTGTCTTATTTTAAGATAAGAGAAAGCTTCTTTTTGGGGGATATTAAAAGCTCGCTCAATAGTATCAAAGGATTTTAAATCAGAGCCTGACAATAGGTCGGACACTGTAGTAATTCCACTATTTCTCCATAACTTCAAGTTCAGATCCGGGATCAGATATTGGAGAAATTTGATTGGGGGTTAGATGCACCATGATATAGGGGCAGCTCGTCCTTTCTCATGGTACGTTTTCCACAAAGCTATTGATGTGGAGACATAATATACGGGTTGAAGGCCTGAATAACAATCATGCAACACGGACATAAGTAGGGCGCGTAAATTACGACATGGGATTTGCGATAGTTCAATATGCACCCAATGTTTTCCTGTTTCTCCTATCCACCACTCCTATAGCTGATTGATTCTGGAAGCTAGGTAGTAATCATAAAGATTGGGCATACCTAAGGCCCCGCCGTCTCTTATGTCTACACATAATGCTTCTAGCAATTCTCGGTCTGGCCTTGTTCCAAATGAAGGAGCTTAACATTCTATTAGCTAGGTTAAAAAAGGACACTGCGACCGGAATGAGGATAGTACGGAATAGATATAATAATTTTACCACATGACAGGAGGCTTCATATTTTGCATAAAACTCTCTTTACTTACTCCACATAGCAGTAAAGAAACAGTTAAAACAGTAACCAATCAAAATGCAATAGGAGGTAATATATTCTGAGCCGTGAGACTCCTCCTCCTCTTTCTTTACTGCTCCATCAGACAGAAAGGTCAGAGTTTCTGCTCTCCCAGTTATAAGGCTTTGGGGGTTACGTATTTCCATTTGAGTGTTTTCTATCTATCCTTGTGGTAATATTTAATGCCTACTACTACATTTTGGGGGGTTTGTGGCTCAAGCGAAATTTTTTCTCCTCAGTTGGTCTCCCGTCCCTGTCTGGCCTTCTCACTCGGACGAGGAGGATAAGCTTTACTAGCCAATTTATTTATTTACTAGCACCCCAAACCCCCCTCCTCCCCCCCCCCAGGATTATGGTGAGGGGTAACGTTCACCCCATCTGCGAATATCGCGTTGCGGTTTTTTCGCCGCGCATTTTCGCTCGCGGGAGCCGCGGCAATTATACTCGCGTCTCGCGAGAGCTGTGGCCGCCATTTTGGATAGAGACTCCATGTCCACCGCGCTCGGTTTTTGCGGTAAGTCCATTACAACCATTTCCTCTTACTATTTGCTATTGTGCTCCGTGTCAGAGCCCTCATTGTGTCTCTCCTCCTTCACAGCTCGGATCGCATAAGCCTGTCAGACGACCAGGCAGGGCTCTCAAATCTGTGGCCGTTTGTCCAGGCCTCATCACTGCAGGGTTCATTCCCTGGGCTTTGGGGTGTCGCCCCGAACTTGCTGCTGCTACAGAGGTGTCAGACATACATCCTCTATTCCTGGGTGCTGCCCAGAGTAAAAATCCCAATTTACCCTGCTGGGGTTATAGGTACTGCTGGTACCATCTCTATATACTTTATACTACCCTGTGCCAGGGTGTTGTTGGACAATGGACCAGAACGCTGCACAGCTTCAGGCCATGATTAATGAGGCAGTTGCTGCCTCGATGGAGAAGGCTTTCTCCAGAATTATGACGGCGGCTGATGGGCCAGATGACCTCGCTGAGGTCCCGCAACAGGACTACGATTCCGAGGCTTCGGGGTCACAGGTTCGTGCCGACTCTCGGCCACAAAAACGCCATTAGAAAGGAGAGAAGGGCTCTGCTAATCCGGACAGGGGCAAGGCCCCCGCCAAGCGCGACAAACCGTCTCCTCTCGCTCCCTCGCCTGAACATCACTACTCCTCGGACGAGGAGGATAAGCTTTCTCCGTCCATGAATATTCTGGACTCGTGGCAGGCCGCGGACTCCGACGTTCCGGAGGACGCCTGGGGCTCAGATGAGGGCGCGTTTTCCGGTGACCAAAAGGGCACCTTTCTCGAAACCGCTCAGCTACCCGACGACTCGGCACCACCGCTGGAGGATGAGGAAACCATCCTGGACCCCTCCGGCCAACGTCTCTTCGATCCGAGAAACATCCGTCATCCACGTTCTGGGGACTGGACGCCTCCGGATCACCTCGCAAAGTTTATGCACCTATGGCTACGCAAACCTATGGACAAAACGGTTCGCAACCGTTTACGATCCGAATGCCCTCGCCCTCTGTTACCCGACTTCGTGGCGCAAACTCCGGAGTTCGACCAGATCATGACCACCTTTATGTCTAGGGGTGGTCGGGACCCTCGCAAAGGGGTTGAGAAGGCATTCCACGGCGTGCAGGATAAGCTGTTGGACTCCATTGGTCCACTTTCCCGCATTTTGTATTTGGCGGATGATGCCCTAGCGCGATCAGAGGAGTTTGACGCTAATATGGTTCGTGAATGGGCTCACGACATTAGAGAATGGGCTCAACGGTGCTTCTGCTTTGTAGGCAACGCCGACGTAGCCCTCTCTTCTGAGAGGAGGAAAGCAGCATTACTCCGTCTTGACGGAAAATTGGTGGAATTGGGCACCAAAGAACTAGGACCTCTGGCACAGGGCAAGCTATTTGGTGAGACTTTTCTGAAGGAGCTCAATAGACATGTGAATGTCTTTACCTCGCTTAACAAAGCACAGACCTCCATGAAGCGGGTCTTCCGAGCCAACTCCCAAAGGGGTGTTTTTGGAAGGGCTGGCCGCCACAGAGGCCGAGCAGCCAGCCGATTCTGGCCTTCGGGACCCAGTTCTCAAAGGCCTCAACCGTTCTACCCAGAAACAGGCTATAGACAGCCTTTCTCCTTCACCAGAGGAGCCGACAGAGGTCGTGGATCACGTGCCCGGGGCAGGGCTCGCTTCAACTCCACCGGTAAGTCGTCACCTGTTGCAGGTACCTCTTCTCACTCATACAGCAGGTCGTATTTCCCTTTGTTTTCAGAACTGGGCGGCTATATCGTCGGACGCATGGATACTCCAGACGGTGCAGGGTTACGTCATAGACTTCGTGGGACGTCCAGACCAGTCGATCCTGCCGCATCCTTTTCTCTGCTCCACAGAGGACTACAGGTTGATAGCAAACGAGCTACTAGACCTCCACTCCAAGGGTGCGGTGGAGCCCGCACACGATCAGGGAGGCTTTTTCAGCAATCTTTTCTTGGTGAAGAAAAAGACCGGGGATTTCAGACCAGTCTTAAACTTAAAAAAGCTCCTACGTGCGATACAGGCACTTCAAGATGGAGGGCATACACCTTCTGAGGGACCTCCTTCGAGACGGAGATTGGTTCACGAGACTGGACCTCAAAGACGCGTACTTGTCGGTACCGGTCCACTTGACCTGCCGACGTTTCCTCAGATTCCTGTGGCAAGGTCGACCGTGGCAGTTCACGTGCCTCCCTTTCGGCCTCAGTTCAGCCCCGTGGTGTTTCACCAAGTTGCTGAAGCCTGTGGTCGCACATCTTCGTGCTCAAGGGATTCGGTGCATTATATACCTGGACGACCTGCTTCTGTTTTGCGACGACAGGTCCGGACTGACTCGGCACACACGTTTTACCGTCGACTTCCTGACCTCCCTAGGGTTCGTGGTGAACTTCTTGAAGTCGGAGTTGTCCCCGACTCAGACTGTCCAGTTTCTGGGATTCGAGATAGACTCCAGGTCCAGCACACTACGCTTACCAGCGACGAAGATTGCGGCTATCAAGAAGGAATTGTGCAGAGTCATCCGCTGCTTCTCCATTCCACTCCGTACTCTGGCTCGGATCGTAGGTCTACTATCCGCTTCCATTCAGGCCATTTTCCCGTTACCGCTCCACTACAGGGCGATGCAACGTCTGAAGACCTACTTTCTCCATCGGAATCCTTCTTACGATCAATCGATCCCGATAACGGAAGAGGTCAGGGAGGAATTCAGATGGTGGCTAGACAGCATGGAGGCTTGGAACGGCCGAGCCATCTTCGGGAGCTCTCCCGACGTCGTTTTGGAATCGGACGCCAGCCTTTGGGGCTGGGGTGCGACGGGCGGAGGCAGATCAACAGGAGGCGCCTGGACCGCTCAAGAGAGTCTTCTCCACATCAACTGCCTGGAACTGTTGGCGGGGTCGTTCGCTATCCGCAGTCTGGCGAAGGACAAGTCACATTGCTGTATTCTCTTGCGGATGGACAACATCTCGGCGGTCCGCTATATCAACCGCCTGGGCGGAGCCCGTTCCCGACTACTGTCGGAGCTGACGAAGGAGATCTTCGACTTCTGCCTTCCCCGCAACATTTCACTCAAGGCGGGAATACCTTCCGGGGGAGACGAATCTGACGGCAGACTGGTTCTCACGTCACTGGAGGGACAGCAGCGACTGGAGATTGGATCCTCAGGTCTTTCAACGACTCTCGGTCAGGAGGGGCCCCTTCCGACTGGACCTATTCGCTTCCCGCAACAACAGGCAGACTCCGGCCTACTTCAGCTGGCTACCGGATCCGGAGAGTTTAGCGGTGGACGCGTTTCTCCAACAGTGGCCAGCCAAGGGAGCGTACGCCTTTCCCCCTTTCAGCATGATCGCACGGACAATTCAATTCCTGAGGAATCAACGCATTTCTCTCCTGCTCGTCGCTCCGCTTTGGCAGGAGTCAACCGTGGTTCCCGGACCTTCTGGAGCTCTCCTACATCGATCCGTTGCTTCTACCGTCTTTCCCGATGCTCCTCACGGACCCGAAAGGGAATCCGCATTCCCTGGTACTCGAGGGCCGTCTCCTTCTGGTGGCTTGGGCTCTTTCCGGGGAGCCTGGCAGACCAGCGATTTATCGCAGGCAGCTAGAGACCTCATATGGGACTCCTGGGCTCCTGGAACTAGAAGATGTTACTTATCAGCTTGGGATTCCTGGTCCTCTTGGTGCTGTGAACGGGACTTCGATCCATTTACGGCACCTGTGACCGCCATATTGAATTTTCTGTCACATTTGTTCTCTTTGGGCCGCTCCTATCATTCTCTCAACGTGGTGCGCTCCGCTATTTCGGCGGCGCACGTTCCCTCTCTTGGTATCCCAATCGGTAGGGATCCACTTTGCCGTTTACTTAGGGGTATAAGGTTGCAGAGACCTCCGGGCCCCAGATATTCTCGTCTCTGGGATGTGGCCTTGGTTCTTCAGTTTCTGAGAGATTGGCCGACTAATACCTCTCTCTCTCTAAGACAGCTGTCGGCCAAGTTGACTTTGTTACTTTGCCTCGTTTCCTTTCGTCGAGTTTCGGACGTACGGGCTTTCGACGTCGACGCCTTTTCGGTCTCTCCGGAGGGAGTTACCTTTCGGGTGTCTAGACGTACCAAGTCCAACTCTACGTCGGTCTTTTATCCCTTCTTTGCCTCAGAACCACAACTTTGTGTCGTTTCTACCCTTACTCGGTACGTAGAGGTCACTTCCGCGCTTCGAGCTTCTGCCTCGGGACAGCTTTTGGTGTCCTACGTTCGGCCTCACGTTCCCGTCTCAACTACTACACTCGCCAGGTGGATACGGTGGCTTCTGTCTCTGGCGGGCGTGGACCCCTGTTTTGGGGCACATTCAGTTCGTGGGGCGGCTACTTCCTCGGCCTTCTCGGCAGGCGCTTCTCTGACAGACATCCTACATTCGGCGGACTGGTCGAGGGAGTCTACCTTCAGGACATTCTACTTTCGTCCAAGCACGGGGGCGGCTATGTGTCTTGTGAATCAGCGTTAAAAATGCAAAATATGAAGCCTCCTGTCATGTGGTAAAATTGAAGATTATGCTAGCGCTAGTGTACTTATAATCTTAATTTTAGTAATGACAGGAGGCGAGTATTTTCCCACCTCTTTCCCACCCTTGGTAAGTGCTCGTGGGTAAGTATATGGTTTCATTCCCTTTTGCGTTTTAGCAGCCAAGATCCTTTTAAGTGATGTCATTTACTGTCATTTTATGTGGGTCATGCCTGCAAGCAGGTTCAGTTTCGGTTCCTAACCCATTTCACATTGTTTTTCAGTATAAATGCTTGAGGTTTCCGGTCCAACTTCAGGGAGTTTCTTCGTGTCGATCGGACTTCGTCTCACGGAGATCTGAGTGCGGACAGAAGGTCTTTTGATTCCGGTTACAGTTCATTCCGGATTTTCTTCATGCCTTACAGTTACAGGACAAGGAGTTCGTTCGGTGGTTCGTGGTTTAAGAGACATTGACTTTAGTTTGTCCATTTTTTTCTGATGTCGCATGCGAAAGAGGAGGAGGAGTCTCACGGCTCAGAATATATTACCTCCTATTGCATTTTGATTGGTTACTGTTTTAACTGTTTCTTTACTGCTATGTGGAGTAAGTAAAGAGAGTTTTATGCAAAATACTCGCCTCCTGTCATTACTAAAATTAAGATTATAAGTACACTAGCGCTAGCATAATCTTCAATTATGGGAGTATGTGCTGTTGAAAAGCTGCAATGCATCCCAACCAATAGTTCTGATTTTGCCATGCTATTGAGCTCTGGTTGGAGCGAATGCAGGAAAGGGGGATTGGCTTTGTATAGTTCCTGAGGGGTGGCTGTCACTTTAAAACCCAGGTATTGGACCATAGAGTCTTGCCAATCTGAGAATTCCTCTTTTTTCTGGGATCCCCAGTGGGAGGGCTTGGGATTTGCTTTCATTGATCTTGTAATAGGAGAGGGCCCCGTAAGAACGAATAATGTCCATCACTACCTTCAAGGACACCCGAGGGTTTGTTAAAGACAAAATGATTTAGTCTGCATACATCGATATGCAATGTTGTCTGTCTCCAATTTGTACTCCCGCCACATCAGTCGCCTGTCGGATTGCCTGCACCAGTGGTTCTAGGGATAGGATAAATATTAAGGGTGACAGGGGGCATCCCTGCCTCGTGCCATTAGACAATACAAACGGGTCAGACAATACCCCATTTGCTAACACTCGGGCCGAAGGGTCAGAATAAAGAACCCGTATAGCTTGTAACATAGACTCTGGAAAACCCATCCTGTGGAGTACAGAGAAGACAAACGACCAGTTGACTCAGTCGAATGCCTTCTCGGCATCCAGGGTGACCAACACCACTGGTACTCGGGCCCGATTAACAAGGTCGATCAAGTTCAGTACCCTCCTTGAATTATCTGTGATCTGACGCCCCTGCACAAACCCTACCTGATCTGGGGCCACTAAGGTGGGGATAATATCAGCTAATCGGGTTGCTAAAATCTTTGCGTAGATCTTAAGATCTGTATTAGGTAAGGATATGGGGCGGAAGTTTCGTGGAGTTGAAGGGTCTTTCCTGGCTTTGGGCAGAGTCACGATAACCGCCTCTAGCATTTCCTTTGGCATTTTCCCCGTTGTCATGGCACGAGACAGGGCTGCATGAAGAGCAGGCAATCGTAGAAGATTTTGTCGTTGGAGTTTGGAAGCCCATCTGGACCAGTACTTTTGTGATGTGGCAAACAATTATTATTATAGAGATTTTGTCCTGAGAGATGGGAGCACAGTGGGATTTGCTTTGGTATTTATCCAAGTATGGTATTGCTAAAGATCTCAGAAAATTATCTTTTAAATTGTACAGTTGGGAATAGTAAGACATGAATCTGTTGGCTATAGCCTTCGGATCATACAATTTGTAGGATTTGGAGGGGTCCCAAAGGAATGCTATCCTTGATTTCAAGGCCCTTGCTTTTACCCGGCCTGCTAGCAACCTCCCTGCCTTGTTGGCTTGTGAATAGTATATAGCTTTAGTCTTTTTAAGAGAGAGCTCATATGTGTGCAGGAAACTTTCTCTAAGCTGAAATCTAAGAAGTCTGAGCTTTTCAGTAGAGTTGAGCGAACACCTGGATGTTCGGGTTCGAGAAGTTCGGCCGAACATCCCGGAAATGTTCGGGTTCGGGATCCGAACCCGATCCGAACTTCGTCCCGAACCCGAACCCCATTGAAGTCAATGGGGACCCGAACTTTTCGGCACTAAAAAGGCTGTAAAACAGCCCAGGAAAGAGCTAGAGGGCTGCAAAAGGCAGCAACATGTAGGTAAATCCCCTGCAAACAAATGTGGATAGGGAAATGAATTAAAATAAAAATTAAATAAATAAAAATTAACCAAAATCAATTGGAGAGAGGTTCCATAGCAGAGAATCTGGCTTCCCGTCACCCACCACTGGAACAGTCCATTCTCAGATATTTAGGCCCCGGCACCCAGGCAGAGGAGAGAGGTCCCGTAACAGAGAATCTGTCTTCATGTCAGCAGAGAATTAGTCTGCATGTCATAGCAGAGAATGAGGCTTCACGTCAGCCACCACTGCAACAGTCCATTGGCATATATTTAGGCCCAGCACCCAGGCAGAGGAGGGAGGTCCCGTAACAGAGAATCTGTCTTCATGTCAGCAGAGAATTAGTCTGCATGTCATAGCAGAGAATGAGGCTTCACGTCAGCCACCACTGCAACAGTCCATTGGCATATATTTAGGCCCAGTACACACACAGGCAGAGGAGAGAGGTCCCGTAACAGAGAATCTGGCTTCATGTCAGCAGAGAATCAGTCTGCATGTCATAGCAGAGAATGAGGCTTCACGTCAGCCACCACTGCAACAGTCCATTGGCATATATTTAGGCCCAGCACCCAGGCAGAGGAGGGAGGTCCCGTAACAGACAATCTGGCTTCATGTCAGCAGAGAATCAGTCTGCATGTCATAGCAGAGAATGAGGCTTCACGTCACCCACCACTGCAACAGTCCATTGGCATATATTTAGGCCCAGCACCCAGGCAGAGGAGGGAGGTCCCGTAACAGAGAATCTGTCTTCATGTCAGCAGAGAATTAGTCTGCATGTCATAGCAGAGAATGAGGCTTCACGTCAGCCACCACTGCAACAGTCCATTGGCATATATTTAGGCCCAGCACACACACAGGCAGAGGAGAGAGGTCCCGTAACAGACAATCTGGCTTCATGTCAGCAGAGAATTAGTCTGCATGTCATAGCAGAGAATGAGGCTTCACGTCAGCCACCACTGCAACAGTCCATTGGCATATATTTAGGCCCAGCACACACACAGGCAGAGGAGAGAGGTCCCGTAACAGACAATCTGGCTTCATGTCAGCAGAGAATTAGTCTGCATGTCATAGCAGAGAATGAGGCTTCACGTCAGCCACCACTGCAACAGTCCATTGGCATATATTTAGGCCCAGCACACACACAGGCAGAGGAGAGAGGTCCCGTAACAGAGAATCTGTCTTCATGTCAGCAGAGAATTAGTCTGCATGTCATAGCAGAGAATCAGGCTTCACGTCACCCACCACTGCAACAGTCCATTGGCATATATTTAGGCCCAGCACCCAGGCAGAGGAGGGAGGTCCCGTAACAGAGAATCTGTCTTCATGTCAGCAGAGAATTAGTCTGCATGTCATAGCAGAGAATGAGGCTTCACGTCACCCACCACTGCAACAGTCCATTGGCATATATTTAGGCCCAGCACCCAGGCAGAGGAGGGAGGTCCCGTAACAGAGAATCTGTCTTCATGTCAGCAGAGAATTAGTCTGCATGTCATAGCAGAGAATGAGGCTTCACGTCACCCACCACTGCAACAGTCCATTGGCATATATTTAGGCCCAGCACCCAGGCAGAGGAGGGAGGTCCCGTAACAGAGAATCTGTCTTCATGTCAGCAGAGAATTAGTCTGCATGTCATAGCAGAGAATGAGGCTTCACGTCAGCCACCACTGCAACAGTCCATTGGCATATATTTAGGCCCAGCACACACACAGGCAGAGGAGAGAGGTCCCGTAACAGACAATCTGGCTTCATGTCAGCAGAGAATTAGTCTGCATGTCATAGCAGAGAATGAGGCTTCACGTCAGCCACCACTGCAACAGTCCATTGGCATATATTTAGGCCTAGCACACAGGCAGAGCAGAGAGGTCCCGTAACAGACAATCTGGCTTCATGTCAGCAGAGAATCAGTCTGCATGTCATAGCAGAGAATCAGGCTTCACGTCAGCCACCACTGCAACAGTCCATTGGCATATATTTAGGCCCAGCACACACACAGGCAGAGGAGAGAGGTCCCGTAACAGAGAATCTGTCTTCATGTCAGCAGAGAATTAGTCTGCATGTCATAGCAGAGAATCAGGCTTCACGTCACCCACCACTGCAACAGTCCATTGGCATATATTTAGGCCCAGCACCCAGGCAGAGGAGGGAGGTCCCGTAACAGAGAATCTGTCTTCATGTCAGCAGAGAATTAGTCTGCATGTCATAGCAGAGAATGAGGCTTCACGTCACCCACCACTGCAACAGTCCATTGGCATATATTTAGGCCTAGCACACAGGCAGAGGAGAGGTTCATTCAACTTTGGGTAGCCTCGCAATATAATGGTAAAATGAAAATAAAAATAGGATTGAATGAGGAAGTGCCCTGGAGTCCAATAATATATGGTTATGGGGAGGTAGTTAATGTCTAATCTGGACAAGGGACGGACAGGTCCTGTGGGATCCATGCCTGGTTCATTTTTATGAACGTCAGCTTGTCCACATTGGCTGTAGACAGGCGGCTGCGTTTGTCTGTAATGACGCCCCCTGCCGTGCTGAATACACGTTCAGACAAAACGCTGGCTGCCGGGCAGGCCAGCACCTCCAAGGCATAAAAGGCTAGCTCTGGCCACGTGGACAATTTAGAGACCCAGAAGTTGAATGGGGCCGAACCATCAGTCAGTACGTGGAGGGGTGTGCACACGTACTGTTCCACCATGTTAGTGAAATGTTGCCTCCTGCTAACACGTTGCGTATCAGGTGGTGGTGCAGTTAGCTGTGGCGTGTTGACAAAAGTTTTCCACATCTCTGCCATGCTAACCCTGCCCTCAGAGGAGCTGGCCGTGACACAGCTGCCTTGGCGACCTCTTGCTCCTCCTCTGCCTTGGCCTTGGGCTTCCACTTGTTCCCCTGTGACATTTGGGAATGCTCTCAGTAGCGCGTCTACCAACGTGCGCTTGTACTCGCGCATCTTCCTATCACGCTCCAGTGCAGGAAGTAAGGTGGGCACATTGTCTTTGTAGCGTGGATCCAGCAGGGTGGCAACCCAGTAGTCCGCACAGGTTAAAATGTGGGCAACTCTGCTGTCGTTGCGCAGGCACTGCAGCATGTAGTCGCTCATGTGTGCCAGGCTGCCCAGGGGTAAGGACAAGCTGTCCTCTGTGGGAGGCGTATCGTCATCGTCCTGCCTTTCCCCCCAGCCACGCACCAGTGATGGACCCGAGCTGCGTTGGGTGCCACCCCGCTGTGACCATGCTTCATCCTCATCCTCCTCCACCTCCTCCTCATCCTCGTCCTCCTCGTCCTCCAGTAGTGGGCCCTGGCTGGCCACATTTGTACCTGGCCTCTGCTGTTGCCAAAAACCTCCCTCTGAGTCACTTCGAAGAGACTGGCCTGAAAGTGCTAAAAATGACCCCTCTTCCTCCTCCTCCTCCTCCTCCTGGGCCACCTCCTCTTCCATCATCGCCCTAAGTGTTTTCTCAAGGAGACATAGAAGTGGTATTGTAACGCTGATAACGGTGTCATCGCCACTGGCCATGTTGGTGGAGTACTCGAAACAGCGCAACAGGGCACACAGGTCTCGCATGGAGGCCCAGTCATTGGTGGTGAAGTGGTGCTGTTCTGTAGTGCGACTGACCCGTGCGTGCTGCAGCTGAAACTCCACTATGGCCTGCTGCTGCTCGCACAGTCTGTCCAGCATGTGCAAGGTGGAGTTCCACCTGGTGGGCACGTCGCATATGAGGCGGTGAGCGGGAAGGCCGAAGTTACGCTGTAGCGCAGACAGGCGAGCAGCAGCAGGATGTGAACGCCGGAAGCGCGAACAGACGGCCCGCACTTTATGCAGCAGCTCTGACATGTCGGGGTAGTTGTGAATGAACTTCTGCACCACCAAATTCAGCACATGCGCCAAGCAAGGGATGTGCGTCAAATTGGCTAGTCCCAGAGCTGCAACGAGATTTCGCCCATTATCACACACCACCAGGCCGGGCTTGAGGCTCACCGGCAGCAACCACTCGTCGGTCTGTTGTTCTATACCCCGCCACAACTCCTGTGCGGTGTGGGGCCTGTCCCCCAAACATATGAGTTTCAGAATGGCCTGCTGACGTTTACCCCGGGCTGTGCTGAAGTTGGTGGTGAAGGTGTGTGGCTGACTGGATGAGCAGGTGGAAGAAGAGGAGGAGGAAGCCGAGAAGGAGGAGGTGGCAACAGGAGGCAAAGAATGTTGCCCTGCGATCCTTGGCGGCGGAAGGACGTGCGCCAAACAGCTCTCCGCCTGGGGCCCAGCTGCCACTACATTTACCCAGTGTGCAGTTAGGGAGATATAGCGTCCCTGGCCGTGCTTACTGGTCCACGTATCTGTGGTTAGGTGGACCTTGCCACAGATGGCGTTGCGCAGTGCACACTTGATTTTATCGGATACTTGGTTGTGCAGGGAAGGCACGGCTCTCTTGGAGAAGTAGTGCCGGCTGGGAACAACATACTGTGGGACAGCAAGCGACATGAGCTGTTTGAAGCTGTCTGTGTCCACCAGCCTAAATGACAGCATTTCATAGGCCAGTAGTTTAGAAATGCTGGCATTCAGGGCCAGGGATCGAGGGTGGCTAGGTGGGAATTTACGCTTTCTATCAAATGTTTGTGAGATGGAGAGCTGAACGCTGGCGTGTGACATGGTTGAGACGCTTGGTGACGGAGGTGGTGGTGGTGGTGTTGGTGGTACATCCCCTGTTTGCTGGGCGGCAGGTGCCAACGTTCCTCCAGAGGCGGAGGAAGAGGCCGAGGCGGCAGCAGCAGAATAGGCCGAGGCGGCAGCAGCAGAAGAGGTAGCAGGGGGAGCCTGAGTGACTTCCTTGGTTTTAAGGTGTTTACTCCACTGCAGTTCATGCTTTGCATGCAGGTGCCTGGTCATGCAGGTTGTGCTCAGGTTCAGAACGTTAATGCCTCGCTTCAGGCTCTGATGGCACAGCGTGCAAACCACTCGGGTCTTGTCGTCAGCACATTGTTTGAAGAAGTGCCATGCCAGGGAACTCCTTGAAGCTGCCTTTGGGGTGCTCGGTCCCAGATGGCGGCGGTCAGTAGCAGGCGGAGTCTCTTGGCGGCGGGTGTTCTGCTTTTGCCCACTGCTCCCTCTTTTGCTACGCTGTTGGCTCGGTCTCACCACTGCCTCTTCCTCCGAACTGTGAAAGTCAGTGGCACGACCTTCATTCCATGTGGGGTCTAGGACCTCATCGTCCCCTGCATCGTCTTCCACCCAGTCTTGATCCCTGACCTCCTGTTCAGTCTGCACACTGCAGAAAGACGCAGCAGTTGGCACCTGTGTTTCGTCATCATCAGAGACATGCTGAGGTGGTATTCCCATGTCCTCATCATCAGGAAACATAAGTGGTTGTGCGTCAGTGCATTCTATGTCTTTCACCGCTGGGGAAGGGCTAGGTGGATGCCCTTGGGAAACCCTGCCAGCGGAGTCTTCAAACAGCATAAGAGACTGCTGCATAACTTGAGGCTGAGACAGTTTCCCTGGTATGCATGGGGGTGATGTGACAGACTGATGGGGTTGGTTTTCAGGCGCCATCTGTGCGCTTTCTGCAGAAGACTGGGTGGGAGATAATGTGAACGTGCTGGATCCACTGTCGGCCACCCAATTGACTAATGCCTGTACCTGCTCAGGCCTTACCATCCTTAGAACGGCATTGGGCCCCACCATATATCGCTGTAAATTCTGGCGGCTACTGGGACCTGAGGTAGTTGGTACACTAGGACGTGTGGATGTGGCAGAACGGCCACGTCCTCTCCCAGCACCAGAGGGTCCACTAACACCACCACGACCATGTCCACGTCCGCGTCCCTTACTAGATGTTTTTCTCATTGTTATGGTTCACCACAACAACAAATATATTATTTGGCCCAATGTATTGTATTCAAATTCAGCGGGATATAAATTTGAGGCCTAGTATTTAGGCGCTGGGTGACCGGTATGGATTTAGTGACAGAATTAGACTTGGAAATGCACAGAAGCGTGTGTGTGAAGTTATTCTGAATGACCCTATGTGCACCTTCAATATGATCTACCCTTTTAGGGATAGATTTCAAATAGCTCTGATATAGCAGAAACGACTAAATTATGAAATTGCTAAATTGGGAATTGTATTTCAACCCAGAACAAAAAATGTGCTTTGACGGACACTAAATAACTTTCCCAGCCACAACAGGACAGCGGTAACGAGAGATTTAGCGGGATATAAATTTGAGGCCTAGTATTTAGGCGCTGGGTGACAGGTATGGGTTTAGTGACAGAATTAGATTTGGAAATGCACAGTAGCGGGTGTGTGAAGTTATTCTGAATGACCCTATGTGCACCTTCAATATGATCTACCCTTTTAGGGATAGATTTCAAATAGCTCTGATATAGCAGAAACGACAAAATTATGAAATTGCTAAATTGGGAATTGTATTTCAACCAAGAACAAAAAATGTGCTTTGACGGACACTAAATAACTTTCCCAGCCACAACAGGACAGCGGTAACGAGAGATTTAGCGGGATATAAATTTGAGGCCTAGTATTTAGGCGCTGGGTGACAGGTATGGGTTTAGTGACAGAATTAGATTTGGAAATGCACAGTAGCGGGTGTGTGAAGTTATTCTGAATGACCCTATGTGCACCTTGAATATTATATACCCTTTTAGGGATAGATTTCAAATAGCTCTGATATAGCAGAAACCACTAAATTATGAAATTGCTAAATTGGGAATTGTATTTCAACCCAGAACAAGAAATGTGCTTGAACGGACACTAAATAACTCGCCCAGCTACAGCACTAGGGACAGATTTAGCGGGATATAAATTTGAGGCCTAGTATTTAGGCGCTGGGTGACAGGTATGGGTTTAGTGCCAGAATTAGACTTGGAAATACACAGTAGCGGGTGTGTGTGAAGTTATTCTGAATGACCCAATGTGCACCTTGAATATTATATACCCTTTTAGGGATAGATTTCAAATAGCTCTGATATAGCAGAAACCACTAAATTATGAAATTGCTAAATTGGGAATTGTATTTCAACCCAGAACAAGAAATGTGCTTGAACGGACACTAAATAACTCGCCCAGCTACAGCACTAAGGACAGATTTAGCGGGATATAAATTTGAGGCCTAGTATTTAGGCGCTGGGTGACCGGTATGGATTTAGTGACAGAATTAGACTGGGATATGGCCAAAAAATAAACAGACTATTGCTGGTTAAATGCACTTGGTGTGACAGCTTCACCCTGATGTAGGCTTTAGCCAAAAAACAACCACACCATTGAGGGTTAAATGCACTTGGTGACAGGCGCAGCTTGCCCCTGATTTAGTATATGGCCAAAAAATGAACAGACTATTGCTGGTTAAATGCACTTGGTGTGACAGCTTCACCCTGATGTAGGCTTTAGCCAAAAAACAACCACACCATTGAGGGTTAAATGCACTTGGTGACAGGCGCAGCTTGCCCCTGATTTTGTATATGGCCAAAAAATGAACAGACTATTGCTGGTTAAATGCACTTGGTGTGACAGCTTCACCCTGATGTAGGCTTTAGCCAAAAAACAACCACACCATTGAGGGTTAAATGCACTTGGTCGCAGCTTGTGCTGGCGCACCACAAGACACAAAATGGCCGCCGATCACCCCAGAAAAATGTGACTGACAAACGGTCTGGGCAGCCTAAAAACAGTGAGCAATTGAGGATCAGCAGCTCAATGATCCACAGCTGCAGATCGATCAGTTAATCAAGTCCTTTGGAGGAGTTAATCTGCCTAATCTCGCCCTACTGTCGCAGCCGCAACCTCTCCCTACGCTAATCAGAGCAGAGTGACGGGCGGCGCTATGTGACTCCAGCTTAAATAGAGGCTGGGTCACATGGTGCTCTGGCCAATCACAGCCATGCCAATAGTAGGCATGGCTGTGATGGCCTCTTGGGGCAAGTAGTATGACGCTTGTTGATTGGCTGCTTTGCAGCCTTTCAAAAAGCGCCAAGAAAGCGTCACAAAAGCGCGAAGAAAGCGACGAACACCGAACCCGAACCCGGACTTTTACGAAAATGTCCGGGTTCGGGTCCGTGTCACGGACACCCCAAAATTCGGTACGAACCCGAACTATACAGTTCGAGTTCGCTCATCCCTACTTTTCAGAGAGCACCAGTGACGAGGAGATCTTATTTTGTGCTTCTACCTTTTGTATTTGCAATATAAGGTCATTTTGGTGTTTCTACCTCAATTTTTTTGTGCCTATGGCTTAACTTCAGTAGGATGCCCCTAATAAACGCCTTATGAGCTGTGCATACCACAGTGGGATTCGACACAGAGGCAGCGTTGAATTTAAAATATTCCATTAAGGCAACAGACACCTCAGATTGATACTTGGTATTAGCCAGTATGAATTCGTTAGCCCTCCATATTAGATTCGGTGGGGTGGCAAATTCTTCTGCCAATTCTAAGGACACTGGGGCGTGATCTGACCAGGTAATTGTCCCATATAGATGACTGTACAGAGGCAGCCAGGGAGACCCTATCTACTAGAATCGGATCTATATGGGAGTAGGTTTGATGTGCAGGTGAGTAATATGAGAAATCCCTCTCGGATGCATGATGAATGTGCCATACATCAAACAGGGAGTTAGCTAATAATAACGGTGCAAGAGAAGTGGAGCAGGTTCTCGCGATGGAAGAGGAGTCCTGAGATGGATCAGGGACTAGATTAAAATCCCCACAAATGATAACTCTGCCTTCCCTCAAGGACTGTACTTTTTAAAGAGCTTGTTTAGAAACCACATAGGCCGGATGTTCGGGGCATACACTCCTACTAGAGTGTAAATGACATTATTTATAGAACACACATGTATAACATAGCATCCCCCTGAGTCTACTACTGTAGTCTTCCCCATGTGTGCCACTGAGTTCCGTATCGCTAAAAGCATTCCCCTCTTTTTGCCTATGCCGTGGGAATGAATCAAGGTCGGGAAGGATGGATGTTTTAACCTCCCTACATCTGCCTCCACTATATGTGTCTCTTCTGCACAAAAAACATCACATTTGATCGAAAGAGCCTACCTCCACATTATCCGCCTCTTGAATGGACTATTTAAGCCCCTTACATTTAAGGATCCTACTATCAACACCATCTTGGTAAGTGTATAGCTGCAAATGGGAAAACTGTCACGGACGGTGTACAGGAAACAAGATAATGCAACATGCATATATGACTCACTGGATCCAAAGCTAAGGAACCAAAAGGGAGACCCCTGCACAAAACCTGGCACTTTCCCTGGCTGCTCAGCCTATGCAAAAATCCCAGAGGTGGATGGTTGCATATCCACATACCTCGACTATATAACACCTGAACACCCTACAATAGTGAGGGGACACGACCACCGGCTCCCTACACCAGACACGGAGGGAGTCAGGGTCACCTGGGATCCAGCAAACAGAAAATAACAGATAAATGTACAGCACTTAACTTAGTAGCAGACTGGGAAATAGGATCAGCATGCACACACACTCCAGGAAGAAGTATAAGCCGCCCAGTAATGCATTATGGGGAGGAATTTGAAGGGAAGCAATCAGTCTAACTACATGACAGCTGAGAGAGGCTAACGAGATGAGGAACTGAATACTACAACAAGAAAACTCAAGGAGGAGGTTCTGAAAGGCCTCTGTCAGAGCTTCTCAGCTGTCTGGTTGTGACAAAAACACTCAGATGATGTAGAGGGAGGCACACATCAACACGTTGCATTACAATTAAATGTATGGTGAAATAGGGACACGGCTCAAAAAAAAAGTACAGATAAATAATCATGAACATTAACATTGTGAACCAAAACTGGCTGCCCAAGTAATGGGGCAGTAATGAAATAGCACAAGGGTTAGAACACAAAACCCCTTGCGGTATTCGTAGGGGCAAACAGTTATGCTGGATGCAGGATATGTAAAAGAACCCTTCAGCGGTGTTTCTTCTGACGGCGTCTTTCTACCCGATGACACTCTTCATCTTCTGGTAGATCTTGGTGCTGTTTCACAGGAGGGACCTCAGCTGCTATGATGTTCCAGGTGGCTAGTACAGCTTTTCCCTCTTCTACAAAATGTATAACCACTACAGCTCCATTTCTCTGGACTAGCAAATTTACAGGATAACCCCAACGGTATGGAATAGAATGTGATGTCAGCGCTAGGGTAATGGGAGCTAGCGTACAATGCAATTACAAGGTAGCTATGGATAGGTCTGCGAAGAACTTTACTTGTTGGTACGGATCCCGCAAGTCATCCATTTTCCTTGCCACCGCCAGGATGTCTTCTTTGGCTTGGTAGAAGTGCAAACGGGCCAAAACGTCCCGTGGTGTATCATCAGGTAGATGCTTTGGTTTAGCAATTCTGTGAGCCCAATTGATGATGAGATCTTGCTCGGTGCAGTCGGGCAAGAGAAGTTCAATCAGCTTTTTAATGTAGGCCTGGAGATCTGTAGCCAGGACCGTCTCCGGCACTCCGCACAGTTTCAAATTGGTTCTGCGGGACCGGTCCTCTAGATCCGCCACTTTTGCTCGGAGGTATGTGATTTCCTCCGACTGGGCATCGTGGGAGTCTATCTGGCTATTATGCGACTCGCATAATATTGTCCAGGTCAGTGACAGTTGTTTGGATAGTCACGATAAGCTGCAACAAATGATTGGTGACCGAATGATTAAAAGCCAGAAGCATGTCCTTTAGTAAAATGCTGGATGCAGGTTTATCGTCCGTAGGGAAATTGCAAAGCACCTCTGTCAAGGTGCCAGTATCTTTCAGGCCTTTGCTTCCACAAGCTTCGTGGACATCTGCGGCGGGATCTTGTAGCCTAGGTCTCTGCTTTGCCGGACTTGTAGTAGGGGACCATTGCACCGCAGGGTTGCCCGGAGATACATTATTGCGCCCCGTCTTGTCCCCCTTAATGTTATTCATGCTCTCGCCCATCTGGGCATGTTGCAGGGTACCTCGAGGGCTCTGTTTATGTGAGCTCCCATCGTCTGAGGCTCAGGGAGAGCAAACACTTGCAGAGGATGTCGGGCTGGAGGTAGGCTCTGCATGCTGGTCTTGTGTGCCGGCGCCATCTTTGTCCCGATCTTGGTTAAAGAAAAATTCCAGCTTCCCCTGATTCTTCCTGCTCCGTTTTCCCCTGGTCATCATCAGGGAGAGTTCCGGTACCGGCCGGCACCGAGAGGCAAGATTAGAGAGCGAATGTAGGGTTCTGCTAGACTGGAACGCTTTGCTGGAGCGGGAGCTCTGAAATCAAGTGGCCATACTCCTCGGCTTCGCGGCCACGCCCCCCCATCTGTGCCACATCTAGTGACAAAACCATTAATATGAGGAAGGCGAGCACTAAGGGACGGGCAAGTGGGCGTGATGCTGATGGTGCAAGCAGAGGCTGTGGCCCTGGGCGCAATGAAACTGTGCCTGCTGCCAGTGCATCACCTTACAACAGCATGTGTACCAGAACATCACCCATGCCCTGATGCACAGTTACTGGGAAGGTCCACTTAACCACAGACACATGGACAAGTGCTGGTGGCTAGGGACTCTACATTTCCCTGACCGCACACTGGGTGAATGTTGTGGAGGCCGGGAGTGAGTCGTACCCTGGAATGGCTACCCACGCCCAGGATTGCGGGCCCTACGTCCATCAGGGTCTCCGCCAGCAGCTATGTTACTGGCTCCAACCCCCACTTCTCCTATTCCGCTGCCTCCTCCACCACTTCCACCTCCAGCAGCAGTCAGCCATCAGTCACTAGCTGGAAGCAGTGTAGCACTGTGGTGGGTAAGCATCAACAGGACGTGCGGAAGATGATCTGCTTAGGGGACAAACAGCACACCGCCGCAGAGCTGTGTCAGGGTATAAGGGACCAGACCAAGCTGTGGCTCTCGCCACTCAACCTACAACCAGGCATGGTTGTGTCTGACAATAGCCATAACTTGGTGGTGGCTTTAGAGCTCAGCAACTTGATAGAAATCCCATGCCTAGCCCACGTCTTAAACTTAGTGGTTCAGCGGTTTATCAAGACCTACCCTAATTTGCCGTGTGTATGCCCATTTCCGCAAGTCATCCACAGCTTCAGCCGGTCTGTCAACGCTGCAGCAGCGCTTGCGGCTTCCAGATCACCGACTGTTGTGTGACGCAGGCATACGTTGGAACTCTACATTCTACATGTTGGCCAGGCTTTGTGAGCAGCAGAGGGCAGTTGTGGAATACCAACTGCAACATGGTCATCGCCTTTCGAGTCAAATGACACTATTCACAAGCGAGGAGTGAGCATTGATGTCAGACCTCTGTGAGGTTTTAAAAAACTTTGATGAATCCACACAGATGGTTAGTGGCGATAGCGCTATTATCAGCGTAACAATCCCACTGCTGTGTCTACTCAAACGATCGCTGATCACAATTAAGGACGACGCTCTGAATGTGTCAGAGGAGGAAATGGGAGAGGACATTACACAGGGTAATAGCCAGCCCACCCTCAGTTCGTCTTCTCAGCGGGAATTGGACCATGAAGAGGAGAAGGAGGAGATGCTGGAGACAGTTGCCTCTGCTACAGAGGGTAGTACCCATGGAACTTTAATTCCATCTGTTCTTCGTGGATGGGCAGAAGAGGAGGAGGATGAGTAGATGGAGAGTCATCTTGATGTCGACATTGACGTCTTGCCTGTTGGTACTCTGGCATACATGGCTGACTTCATGTTAGGCTGCCTTTCCAGCGACCCTCGAGTTATAAGCATTTTAGATAACACAGATTACTGGGTGTTCACCCTTCTCAGCCACCGCTTCAAAGAGAACTTCTCATCTTTCATTCCTGTGTTGGAGAGGATGAGTAAAACAGTGCAATACCAGAAGGTACTTGTTGAGAGATTGCTCCAAAACTTTCCATCTGACAACGCGGCCGGCAGCGTCTGTACTTCCTTAGGCAACCGAGGAAGGGACACAAGGGGAACACACAGCAGTTCCAACAGAGGCAGGGCAACACTCTCCAAGGCACTGTCAGCTCACCAGCAGGCACTCGCATATAATGTTTTAGAGCGTCAGCTTACCAGCAGGCCCTCGCCCTAATGTTTTAGAGGGCCAGCTCAGTAGCAGGCCCTCGCATATAATGTTTTACAGGGTCATTTTACCAGCAGGCCCTCGCCCCTAATGTTTTAGAGGGTCAGCTCAGCAGCAGGCCTTTGCATATAATGTTTTACAGGGTAAGCTCAACTACAGGCCCTCGCATATAATGTTTTACAGGGCAAGCTCAACTGCAGGCCCTTGCATATAATGTTTTACAGGGTCAGCTCAACTGCAGGCCCTTGCATATAATGTTTTACAGGGTCAGCTCACCTACAGGCCCTCACCTAAAATCTTTTACAGGGTCAGCTTACCTTCTGATGACAGCAAAGTCTTGCCTGTTGGTACTCTGGCACTCATGGCTGACTTCATGTTAGGCTGCCTTTCCCGCGACCCACTCGTTATATGCATTTTAGACACACGGATTACTGGTTGTTCACCCTTCTTGACCCTCGCTACAAAGAGAACTTCTTATCTCTCATTACTCTGTTGGAGAGGACAAGCAAAATGGTGCTATACCAGAAGGTCCTTGTTGATAAATTGCTCCAAAGTTGATAGGGCAAACATCCAAATGGATCATTGCTGTCATGGGGACGTGCGATTGCCTAGAAGTTATCTAGAGTCAACAAAGCGGCAGCAGATGCTCACCTACAAGACCAGTCTCAGTAGCCAAGAATCTGGTCAACACAATCCTCACCATGATTTCACACTGAGTGAACGTTGTGAAGGCCGGGAGCAAGTTGGCTGCTGGCACCAGACTTGCCCTCCAATAGATCCTTGTTAATGGAAAGTGTACTCATTCCAATAACAGGGCCGCTTAGGAGTGCTGTATTGTTATTTATCATCACTACCTCCTAATTGCCGCGCGCCTGCTGCCTTCCTTGCATGTTTATGCATGTTTATGCTTTAATACCTTGACCTAATGGGTGGTTCACAATTAGGAAAAAAGGGGGCAAGGCAACAACAGCCAATCAGATTTAAGCCATTGACCTCCCTTGGATGTGGTATCCCTTTCTCAAGCTCCCTCTCCGGCATCGAACCCTGATTCCCCGTTGCCCGTGATCACCATGGTAGGCGCAGAAAAGAACATCGAAAGTTGATAGGGCAAGGGGAAGGTGGCCTAACCTGATATGTGATCGGGTGTGTGGCATGGAGCTCCTGGCGCCGAATCCTGAAAATACTCCTACGGACTGCTAAATAGTGAGTGTGACTCACCCATACCGAAGAAAATGAATTGTTCCCCTTGTACCTGGCCGAAAAATCGCCGCAAAATGAAGCGTCAAAAGGCTAAGGAGAGGTAAGGAAAATACTGTGGCAGTGCGAAGCTGACGACACTAAATGGCGCCACGCAGACTGTGATGAGGACAGAGGTAGCAGCCCGCTTAGAGAGGTTCGCACACACGAGGGCGTCCTCCGCATATGAACTGGAGCTGGAAGTCTCCACATTATCCATAGCCCAGAAAACTAAAGAGCCAGCTGTACTTGCAGCGGAAGAGGTTGGTGCAGTATCAGATTGGGTGGTTGCTGCTGAAACTGAACCTACCATCAAATATGTGTTTGCAGCTGTAGCGCAAAGTAATAAAGTGCTTGCCTCACTGAGCACTAATATGGGTAGCCTAAAAGAAGATATTGGGCTTATCAGACAAGATATGAAACAAGTGAGAGAAAGGATTGGAGTAATGGAGGGCCGTGTAAGCGATTTAGAAGATCAAGTGCCGCCAATGAAGCAAGACCTTCAACATGTGATTCATAATGTTTTGCTGCTTATATCCAAGACGGATGACATGGAAAGCGGACTGAGGCGCAGTAACGTCCATATGATAGGTGTGCCTGAGCAAGCAGAGGAATCGGACGCAGTTACATTTGTGGAAAAGTGGCAAGTAGAGAAATTTGACAAAGAAAAGTTATCTCTGTTTTTTGCTGTTGAGCGTGCCCACCGTGTACTGTTTCGCCCTCCACCACCGGGGGCGCCACCGAGACCACTATTGCTTAAGTTCCTGCATTTCAGGGATCGGGATGCTATTCTGAAAGGGGCAAAAGAATGTGCGGCTCTTACTATAAATGGCAGCCGGATCTCTCTGTTACCGGACTTTTCTGCAGAGGTTCAGAAGAAACGTGTGCATTTTCTGCACATTAAGAAAAGGCTGAGAATTCTACAGCTTCCTTACTGGATGTTGTACCTGGCAAAATTGCGGGTGGTAGCGAAAGATAAGACACATATGTTTCATAATCCTAAACATGCATGCCAGTGGCTGGATGCGCATGAAGAAGAACTGCGTGGCAAGACCTGAGCTGACAAAGTGCCTTTAATGATGTCTTATAATTGCCTTAGCTTTCTTGCAGGAACTGATGCACTTTATATTATTATATTGCTATATTGCTTTATGGTTAATATATTCTTGCGGTAAGATAGGTTGTTAAAATAATGAAGGGGGGGGGGGGGGTTGTGCAGTTGCTAGGAATAGTCCCGTGTGAGTGGGAGTCACCATCAACTGTCTGTTCTGATATTTATAAGTCAAAGTTATCAGTGGGTGGGAGATGTGTAAAGGAACATGTCATGCCAGAGCTCAAGGCCGAATGTCATTATTGTAATAGTTGCTCTATTGACAGTTTCAACTAGTTGATTTACCAGAGATCAGGTATTTTCTATACCCCAGTTCTTTTTTTTGTAAGGAGACATGTCTTTTTGTTTTGTTTGTCTATGTTGGACTGTTTTTTTGGGGTACTTGAGACAGGTGGCGGGTGGTGTATGTAACATTGCTGTAGGAGATCGCAGTAATAGTTGAATACATTTCTGGAATTGGTATGATAATGGGGACCCTTAAGGTTATAGCTTGGAATATTCGGAGGTTGGGCCAGACTGTTAAGCCTAATGCGGTCTTTCATGGTTTGCAAGTACATCAGCCGGCAAATCTTTGCTTGTCCGAGACTCACCTTACTTCAGATAAAACGCATCTCGTACACAGAGCATGGATGGCTCATAAATTTAATTCTACATATTCCACCCAATGGAGGGGAGTCTGTGTCCTTGTACATAGGAGTCTTCCCTTTACTTCTAAGGAAGTATGCACTGATGCCGAGGGACGATTCATATGTCTTGACTGCACTATATTTAAGTTTCGGTTGATACTGGTCACTGTATACATTCCCCCTCCATACTCAAGTGAGATCTTGAAAAAAGTGTTAAAATTGACTGCAAAATCTCCAGGCGTTCCTATACTAATTGTAGGTTATTTTAATATGCATCTTGATAAATCCCTTGATAAGTTCCACCCTGGAGAGGGTACTCTGGGACGGTCCCCTACTTCGCTGAGTAGATTACTTATGGAAATTGATTTATGTGATATTTGGAGGACAAAACATCCAGAAGTGCAGCAGTACTCGTGCTATTCCTCCTCACATTCAGTTGCAAGAAAAAGTATGTGAACCCTTTGGAATGATATGGATTTCTGCACAAATTGGTCATAAAATGTGATCTGATCTTCATCTAAGTCACAACAATAGACAATCACAGTCTGCTTTTACTAATAACACACAAATAATTAAATGTTACCATGTTTTTATTGATCACACCATGTAAACATTCACAGTGCAGGTGGAAAAAGTATGTGAACCCTTGGATTTAATAACTGGTTGAACCTCCTTTGGCAGCAATAACTTCAACCAAACGTTTCCTGTAGTTGCAGATCAGATGTGCACAACGGTCAGGAGTAATTCTTGACCATTCCTCTTTACAGAACCGTTTCAGTTCAGCAATTTTCTTGGGATGTCTGGTGTGAATCGCTTTCTTGAGGTTATGCCACAGCATCTCAATCGGGTTGAGGTCAGGACTCTGACTGGGCCACTCCAGAAGGCTGTTGTTGATTTACTTCTATGCTTTGGGTCGTTGTCCTGTTGCAACACCCATCTTCTGTTGAGCTTCAGACAGAATGGCCTTAAGTTCTCCTGCAAAATGTCTTGATATACTTGGGAATTCATTTTTCTTTCAAAGATAGCAATCCGTTCAGGCCCTGATGCAGCAAAGCAGCCCCAAACCATGATGCCCCCACCACCATACTTCACAGTTGGGATGAGGTTTTGATGTTGGTGTGCTGTGCCTATTTTTCTCCACACATAGTGTTGTGTGTTTCTTCCAAACAACTCAACTTTGGTTTCATCTGTCCATCTGTATTTTGCCAGTACTTCTGTGGAACATCCAGGTGCTCTTGTGCAAACTGTAAACTTGCAGCAATGTTTTTTTGACAGCAGTGGCTTCCTCTGTGGTATCCTCCCATGAAATCCATTCTTGTTTAGTGTTTTACGTATTGTATATTTGTTACCAGGGATGTTAGCATATGCCAGAAACTTTTGTAAGTCTTTAGCTGACACTCTAGGATTCTTCTTCACCTTATTGAGCAGTCTGCGCTGTGCTCTTGCCATTCTTCTTTACAGGACGGCCACTCCTAGGAAGAGTAGCAGCAGTGCTGAACTTTCTCCATATATAGACAATTTGTCGTACAGTGCACTGACGAACAGCAAGGCTTTTGGAGATACTTTTTTAACCCTTCCCAGCTTTATGCAAGTCAACAATTCTTAATCATAGGTCTTTTGAAAGCTCTTTTGTGCAAGGCATCCTTCACATCAGGCAATGCTTCTTGTGAAAAGCAAACCCAGAACTGGTGTGTGTTTTTTATAAACTGTAAATGTTTACATGGTATGTTCAATTAAAACATGGTAACATGTAATTATTTGTGTGTTATTAGTTTAAGCAGACTGTGATTGTCTATTGTTGTGACTTAGATGAAGATCAGATCACATTTTATGACCAATTTGTGCAGAAATCCATATCATTCCAAAGGGTTCACATACTTTTTCTTGCAACTGTAATTCATTGTCCAGAATTGACTTGATGTTAGGCTCCCCTATGTTACTGGAAAAGGTATGGGAAGTTTCCTATCTTCCTAGGAGCATCTCTTATCACTCAACTGCGTTAGTGGTATTGGGATTGGGAGCTGCACGACAGGGCCCCGGACCTATATGGTGCTTGAACCCATTCTGGCTACAGCTGGTTATCACAGGTGACAAATTATCTGGATGTTTAAAAGAGTTCCTTGATATTAACGTTGGCTCTGCCAATATAGCAATTGTATGGGAAGCCTTAAAAGCATATGCAAGAGGGTTATATATTAAGGAAATTAGTGTACATAAATCTAAAAATAGGGCCCTTTCAATTGAGCTGTCTAATAGGGTTATGGAGACTGAAGTTAAATACATTGCTAATCCAACATCAGAAAATGCCAATATTTGGAATGAGGCTCAAGACTTGCTAAAAGAACATTTGATTGATAAGGCAGGGGCTAAATGCTTTTTCAGAGCACAGAAGTATTTTATGGAAGGAGAAAGTGCTGGTCACCTTTTGGCTACCATTGTAAAAGCACAATCGGGTCCCTCCTGTGTGACTGCTTTTAAAGACATGAATGGTATCCTGGCTACCAGAGATGAGGCTATAATTAGGGTGTTTCATGCCCACTTTAAGGAAGTTTATAGGTCTAGATTGACAGTTACCCCGAAGGATAGGGATTGTTACCTAAATTAAATCTTAATGCCCACTCTCTCTGTCTAATGAAAAGGCACCGGGGGGAGATGACCTTCCTGGGGAGTTTTATAATAGACATCAGGATTTATTACTCCTGCACCTCTTAAATGTGTATAAGGATTCCTATTGTGCTGGTACTTTAGCTGGTTTTGGGAGCACAACAACTATTGCTTCTCTCATCGAGCTTGGTAAAGACCCTACCTTAGTTGACGCCTACCGGCCTATTTCACTATTGACTGCGGATATTAAAGTGTTGGCCAAAGTATTAGAGATACAGATTGTTAAGAGTTATCTCCACTATTGTTCATGAAGATCAATTTGGTTTTATGCCAAATAAATCCACCTCCCTTAATCTTAGGTGCCTGTTCCTTAATCTCCAATTGGGGGGGGGGGGGAGATTGTGAGGCTGTGGTTTCCCTGGACGCTGCCAAGGCTTTTGAGTGGTACTACCTTTGGGCTGTGCTGTCTAAGTTGGGATTTGGTCCTAGTTTCACTAAGTGGGTAAAACTATTACATGATCAGCCGAGAGCTAGGCTTAGAATAAATGGTGGCATGTCCCAGATACTGGAATTGGGGAGGGGTACGAGGCAGGGTTGTCCTCTGTCCCCTCTTCTTTTTGCATTAGTAATAGAACCACTGGCATGTCTGCTTAGATCCACCCTATTGATAGAAGGTTTGAGGAGAGGGAGGATGGAGGAATGGGTTTTACTTTATGCAGACAATATGTTGTTATATGTAGGAAATCTAGCCTCTTCAATTAACCCCATAATATCACTTATCTCTGATTTTGGTAGCCTGGTCTACTTATTAATTGGGATAAATCTGTGATTTTCCCATTGTCCCCCCTTCCGCAGTCTCTTTCCCTTGCTCATACTAATCTTAAAGTGGCGTCATCTTTTAGATATTTAGGAGTTGAAGTCTCAACCTATCCTCATAGGTATATTCCCGACAATATAGTACTAATACAGGCTAAATTTAAACTCAAAGCGATATCCTGGCATAAACGTCCCTTATCTCTGATTGGCAGGGGTAATTTGTTAAAAATTGTGTTGATGCCACAACTTTTATACTTATTTCATAATGCACCTGTTTGGATTCCCATGCATTACTTTTAAAGGTTCCCCCAAAAAATCGATTTGCATTATGGAAAAAAGATAGAAGTAGGATCAAGTATGAAACTTTGCAAAGGTGTAAGGAAATGGGCGGCTTGGCCTTACCTAACCCTTTTTCATATTTTTTTGCCTCCCAAGCGCAGCATTTTAAGAGCTGGAGTATAGTTGGAGGAGGTGGAGGGAGTGGTAAGCTTATAGAGTGGGTGTCCCCGTGTTCTCCACCTGTTACGTTTTTGGAGAGGGATGTGGATGTAAAATTGAAATTATCCCCGATTATTGGGCTTATGAGGAAAGTATGGGGGAAGATTAAGGAGGTTTTGGGAATTACAGGGTTAATACACATCTCACCTATATGGCGTAATAAGGCTTTGTCAGAGCTGTTTTGTCTGGAAGGTTTCTCCCAATGGGAAAGGAATAGTCTTTTGGGAATATTTACCAGTTATACTCTCAGGGTACTTTGAAACTGTTTCAGCAGTTAAGTTTGGCGTCTAATCTACCATCCGTGCATTTTTATAAATACTTGCAATTAAGACATGCTCTTGAATCGCAGTCCAAAATGATATCATTTCAGTTTACCTCTAGTCGATTACTTGGAAAGATAGTGGAGATGGGCTCAGTGAAAGGAGCTATTTTAGCTATCTACTTTGAGCTCCTGGGAGAGTATTTGAAAAAGCTTCCTCTAAAGGTAAAAATACAATGGGAAAAGGAAGTGGGTATAATAACGGATACCCAGTGGGAGGAAACATTGGCTTTGACCCCAAATTTGTCCCTTAGTGAAGCGGCTAGATTGTCCCAACTGTATATATTACACAGGACATATAAATCCCCAGCATTTCTATTTAAAATTGTCCGAAATGTCGTGAGGAAGAGGCTGGACTATTCCATATGTTATGTAGTTGCAGTGCCTTAAAACGGTATTGGAGTGATGTAATAACATTAATCAACAAGATATATAGTGCACAATATGATCTTGATCCTAGAATGTGTTTGCCTGGTATTTTTGGCACTGATAATTTACAAGATTATGTTGTCACTGGAATTAATAGAATATTATATCAAGCACATAAAATGTTGGCTGCTAAGTGGATATAGCCTCTTCCTCCTAATGCTGCTGCCCCTTTATTGCAAGATTGAATACTGTAATAAAAATGGAGAGAGGGGCATATATTAAGCACAATTACTTGTTGAAATTATCTGGGGCCTTTGGATGGATGGATCAGGAGTGTGTAGCCCATGGCTAGCTCTTACTAGAGGGATAAGGGTTCATTATAGGGTGATGAGGAATGTGCATGTTAATATATATATATATATATATATATATTTATATATGTGACTTCTGGGATTTGCTATGGATCAGGTTCACTTTGGATACTAGGGTCTATAGCAGGGATGTCAAACTCGTGGCCCTCCAACTGTTGCAAAACTACAACTCCCATAATGCCTGGGCATACTACAGCTATCAGGGAACGATGGGAGTTGTAGTTTTGCAACATCTGGAGGGCCATGAGTTTGACATCCATGGTCTATAGGGTACATTTCGACTGTTAATGCCTTAACGTGATTAGAAATTGCTTGGGATACTCTAAATCTGTCTCAAGTGGGGCGGGGGGGTAATGTTGTGGGTTTATGTTTAATAACCGTGTATACTATTGTGACAATGCTATGTCCTGACTTTGTTATATGACCTGTGATCTTGCTCGGAATGTAAAATTCTGTTGTATACTTTTTATGGTCATGATATGTAATCAGTCAAAATAAAAAACTATCTGATAAAAAATAAAAATAAAGAAAGTTGATAGGGCAGACATCCAAATGGATTGTCGCCGTCACTGGGACACGCAATCACCCAGAGGTTATCTAAAGTCACCAATGCGGCAGCAGGCTCTCGCCCCTAAGGTTTTAGATGATCAGAAAAGCAAGATCAGATCAGATAGGCCCTTGCTCCAAATGTTTTTGAGGGTCACCAGCAGTCCATCAATCACAATTTTTCAAAGGTGTGTTTGATTCCCTCGTTTATGTGTAACAAAGGCTGTTTTGGAGTGACAATTCCTTGTAATTTTGGGCAGCCCTTTCCCTTAGTGCATAGGCTTTATGAGTGTAGAACTCACACTACCTGAGCAATTGTACCACAATGTGAATGAGACCCTTCTTTATGTGATATACAGGCTGTTTCGGAGTACCTCTTGCTTGTAATTTTTTGCAGCACTTGCACTTTATATACAATTGAATTTTTTTTTTTGGGGGGGGGGGGGGGGTTGTGCGTATTTTTGTCCCCTCTTCAGAGCTCTGCCGAGCACACAAATATAGCAATGTGTTCGGGCCGATCACCCGAACACCCGAATACTTTGGTGTTTGATCATCAATAGTGGCCACCTTAAGGTGCTTATAGGAGCTGGAGATGCAGTAACACTTCTAATAAATTGTACAACACATCTATGAATATTGTCATTTTAACAAATTAACATGTAATATTATAGGGCTTATGGGACTAGAGCAATGAATAGTGCATATCAGTAAGGGCTCCCGCATCCGTTCCGCACTGTCCACATCTGAAAGTTCGTTCCGCAGCCCCACAAAAAAATAGAACTTGTCGTATTGTTGTCCGTTTTGCAGACAAGGATATGACATTTGTGAAGGAGTGAAAAAAAATGGCTGTATGATCTCAGCTGGTATCTGTGTTTTGCGGATCCGTAATTTGTAGACCTCAAAAACTACTCTGGCCATGTGCATGAGCCCTAAGTGAAAGGTTACCACTACCACTTTGAGTGAAAATGCTATGGAATTTACTTTGATACCTTTGGGATGACTCAAATCCAAAAATAATGTTTTATTTGGTTTCTACTTTTCTTGAAAGGGTTTAATAAACAGTCCCATAAATCGCTGGCACAATCAGCTCTACACACCTTTAAATAACAGCAGGTGAACTTTGACTTACTTGAGTCTGTGTAAAATTTTAACTAAAGCACAATTATAGCTGCTAGGGCAAATATCATTAAACGACTTGTGCAAATTGGCATGTTAATGGAAATAAGTCAAGAAAATTATAAGTATAACTAAGAACTGTATGTACAGATTAATATGCAGCTTTGCTTGTGACTAGAGATGAGCAAAGTTTTGAAAAATTTGATGAGGCAGCTTTGCTGAAGTTCGACAAGAAATTCAATAAGTTCCAAATTGATAAGTCATGAATCACGATAAATCAGGTATATCCAGGGCAATCTGCCTAATCATATTCTTCCCACTCGGTGGCCCATTCTCAGTGTGATGGCTTGGAAAGTAAACTGCAGGAAAAGTGCATGGAGAGCATAGGAGACTATTGAACTACAGACTCTGCTACACTTTATCGCCTTGTACATAACTGTGCAGTGCACCAATATTCAAGTAGTAGCCCCATGGCAGAGTGGGGAGTGTGGCAGCAGTGGCAGTAATAGTGACAATAGTGACCCTATGACAGAGTGGGGCGGGTGGCAGCACTGGCGGTAACAGTGACAATAGTGGCCCCATTAAGTCATTGTACAAAGGGGAGGAGAGGAGTGACTATCGTCTTTTGTAAATGGTGGATCCTGTGTTAGACCTTATGCACATGACTGTGTTTTACTTTTGTGTGCCATTCATATTTTTTTGCATAACACAATGATTCATTCATTTCTATGGGGTCGTGCACACATCTATATGTTTTGTTTATCATTACTGTTCCACAAATTATACAGCAAGCCCTATTCTTGTCTATATTTGCGGATGAGAAAAGCCCTTTCTATTGATGGAAATGAGAAAAGTATGGAATGCACATGAAAGCTATCCTTATTTTTCAGATCTGTTTATTTGCTGACACAGTTGTATGCATAAAGCCTTAAAGGGGTCGTCTCATCATAGACAATGGGGGCATATCGCTAGGATATGCCACATTGTCTTATAGGTGTGGGTCCCACCACTGGAGCCCTGAAAGTGAAGCAGGGTGCACTGCGCATGCGCAGCCGCCCTCCATTAATTTTCTATGGGGCCCGCGAAAATAGCTGAGCTCTGGTTCAGCTATTTCTGTCGGGCCCATAGAAGTCAATGGGAGCAGTAGCCGGTCATGCGCGGTGCGCTCCCATTTACTTCTATGAGGAGCCGGCTTGGTGAGTCCTCCAGCCACCACCTTGCAGGGCTCCATTCTCGATATAGGTGTGGGTCCCAGCGGTGGGACCCATACCTATAAGACAATGGGGGCATATACTAGCGATATGCCCCCTGTTGTCTATGATGAGACAACCCCTTTAATTGTTGTAACTCTGTGTATGGTAGTATGGTAAAGTACTGGAGGGGGTGGATATCTAACTCGGATGGGTGAGGTAAAAGAATCCACGAAAGCTGTGTTGTTTCAGCAAAGTGTAGTTTGCTGAGGTACTTTTCTTTAAAGAGGACCTTTCACCACTCCTGACCTGCCTATTTTAATAGCTACATGCATTCCCCACGTAATAACAATTCTGGAGCACCTATTCTTATGGCTCTATGTTGTGCCATTTCTTTATTATTTGTACTAGAAGTTATGACCGAATTGCTATTAGCCTTCAGTAAGGGTACAGAGGGGAGGTAACCAGTTGGGGAGGTGTACCTGCACAGACTCACTCTATCCAATCAGTGCTGCCATTGTCAGGCTGTGCAGGGACACCCCCCAACTGGTTACCACCCCTCTGTACCCTTACTGAAGGCTAATAGCAATTAACTTATAACTTCTAGTACAAATAATAAAGGAACGGCACAATATAGAGCCATAAGAATAGATGCTCCAGAATTGTTATTACATGGGGATTGCATGAAGCTATTAAAACAGACATGTCAGGAGTGTTGACAGGTCCTCTCTAAAGTGTTTTATAGGCAAGGGCGGATTAGGTGCATGATAGGCCTGAGGCTGACTACCCAACTCGGGCCCATCCCTCCATTTCAGTAAAAAATCGGTATGAAGAGGCTGCGGTACTTCGTGAGGGCCACAGTCTCTTCCTAGGTGATATGACATCACATTCATCATTCACATGGCCAAGGTGCAGCTCAGTCCCATTAGTCAGGTGACAGTGCAGCGTGGGGCGGAGAAGACAGGGGAGCGCGAGCTGGACCCGTAGAGGAGGCGCGGCGCAGGATAGGTAAGGAAGTTTCTTATATTTAGTCTAATGGGGGTCTGAAATAAAAGGGCTGATTTGAGGTCTGATGGGGTCTAAAAGAAAAGGGCTAATCTGAGGTCTGATGGGGGTCTAAAACAAAAGGGCTGATCTGAGGTCTGATAGGGGTCTGAAAGAAAGTCTGTTCTGAGTCCTGTTGGGGGTCTGACATGGAGGGTTGATGGGGTTCTGATATGGAGGGCTGATATGGGGGTCTGATGTGGTGTCCTGATATTTATGGGGGTCTGATCTGAGGATCTGATATGAGGTCTGATGAAATTTTTTTTTTTCTTATTTTCCTCCTCTAAAATCTGGGGAGCATTTTATCATCAGGTGCGTCTTATAAAGTGAAAAATACAATAGATGGGCATATTGTAGGAAATGAGCGAATATCTGGCAGTGTAAATCCAGTTTTCTGAGTGTGGGAGGAAACTCACACACAAACATAGGGAGAATATACAAACTATATTCAAATGTTGTCCTTGGTCAGAGTTGAACCTAGGACCCCAGTGCTGCAAGGCACCAGTGCTAACTACGGAGCCACCATGTTGTATATGACTGATAGTGGTCCAAATATATAATTTTTGGTTTGCGTTCTAAAAGACTAACTCTGGTAATAATTGTTTAGTGTACATAAGTATATTCTGTTTGGAATTTAACAATGCTTTGTAAAATGTTCTCATGTCACACTGTACTGCAGTGTGAGTTTCTGGACTTATTGGTGCAAACTGCAAAACATTTTGAGACATTTTGCAGTTTTTAATTTACTTGCTCCATGTCTGCCACCGTACAGAATAATTATTATTATTAGTTTATATCAAATAACTATTCATAGCCCAAACAATGGTGAAACTAGCAACAACAAAAAAAAGCTACAAATACATCAGCCAAATAATTGTGTAGAAAAAGCAGATGAGTTTCTTGCTTGTCACTTCCACATTCAAATATGAGTGATGCGCAGAACAGTTGTTGCAAAATAATTTTTACCTTTTTACTAAATCACACATTTTCCATGGTTTGAGTCATCTGGTAAAAACGCCGTCAATACTTTACAATAAAATTCAATAATGACATTTTTATGAGGTCAAGCTTCCTGCGTAATGACATCATTAAAGTAACTGATATGATTAGTCTTAGTTGTAAAATGACTTGTACGAAAAGTGTGTAACCAAGGAGTCTATTTATTTCATGATTAATTACATGTCACAATCACAAGGTATCCCATAGAGGCATGAAATTCTTGATGTGTCAAGCTTTGCATAGATTGCAACCTTTCATAGTAATGCCAAAAATCACCAAATGGACCAAAAGGGCATACAGAAAGAATCTACGTAATAGCTGATTGTATTTCATAAGTAAAAACAAACACAATTCAACATCACTTTGCAAACATATATAAAGGCTATATACACTGCCTGCCCCAAAAAAGTCACCACCAAAACAAAGCCTTTAGCTTGGATTACGGCACGCATTCGCTCTGGCATTGTTTCGATAAGCTTTTGCAATGTCACAAGATTTATTTCCATCCAGTGTTGCATTAATTTTTCCCCAAGATGTTGCATTGATGATGGTAGAGTCTGATTGCTGCGCAAAGCCTTCTCCAGCCCATCCCAAAGATTCTGAATGGGGTTAAGGTCTGGACTCTGTGGTGGCCAATCCATGTATGAAAATGATGTCTCATGCTCCCTGACCCACTCTTTCACAATTTGAGCCCGATGAATCCTGGCTAAAGTTGAGCGGACATCTGGATGTTCGGGTTCGACAGGTTCGGCTGAACTTCACAAAAAAGTTCGAGTTCGGAACCCGAACTTGACCCAGAACACGAACCCCATTGAAGTCAATGGGGACCCAAATGTTTGAGCGCTAAAATGGCTGTAAAAATGTCATGGAAAGGGCTAGAGGGCTGCAAATGGCATCAAAATGTGGTTAAAAGCATGGCAAGTGCTCTGTAAACAAATGTGGATCGGGAAATGACTTTAAATAACATAAAATATGTAAAAATAAAAAATAATATTCTTGACCTAGGAAAACGAGGGCCATATGGAGTAGGAGGTTGAGGAGGCGGTGGATGTGGCGGTGTAGGTGGAAGCGGTGGAGGAGGAGGAGGAGGTAGCCTACACTGCATTTTGGTTTTAAATGTATTATTTTTAAACTAGAGTCCACCCCAAAACATTGGAAATATAACCTGTGATAACTCCCTCCAGTCGTGCTAAACACACGTTCAGACAATACACTGGCTGCAGGGCAGGCCAGCACCTCCAAGGCGTAAAGGGCAACCTCAGGCCATGTGCCCAATTTGGAGACCCAGAAGTTGCAGGGGCTGACCCCTGTCAATCAGTTCATGTAGGCGTGTGCTCACATACTGTACTGTCACATTACAGCCAAAACTTGGTGAATTTCACCCGAAAATGTAACAGACAAATTTGTGATTTTTTTTTTAACCTGTCTACTAGTTATAGCGTGGTATCTCACACCCCAAAATTGGTAAATGTCACCCGAAAATGTAACAGACAAATTTGTGATTTTTTTTTACCTGTCTACTAGGTATAGCAGTGGTATATCACACCCAAAAATTAGTGAATTTCACCCAAAAATGTAACAGACAAATTAGTGTTTTTTGTTTACCTGTCTACTTGGTATAGCAATGGTATATAACATCCAAAAATTGGTGAATTTCACCCAAAAATGTAACAGACAAATTTGTGATTTTTTTATTTATTTTTTACCTGTCTACTAGGTATAGCAGTGGTATCTCACACCCAAAAATTTGTGAATTTCACCCGAGAAATGTAACAGACAAATTTGTGAACTGACATAAAATAAAATACGTACAAATAAAAAAAAAAAAACTTTATTTATGAGGTGGAGGTCCATATGGAGTAGGAGTTTGAGAAGGCGGTGGACGTAGCGGTGTAGGTGGAAGCAGCGGTGGAGGAAGAGGTAGCCAACACTGGTTTTGGAGCATTTTCACCCGTTTAGGCCACATTTTTCAGTGAGTTTTTTGTCTCTTTTGGAGCTTACCCTAATAAAAGAATTAGGGTAAGCTCCAAAAGAGACAAAAAACTCACTGAAAAATGTGGCCTAAACGGGTGAAAATGCTCCAAATCCAGACACTGTAGCGTGTCTCTAACCGGGGGAGCAATTCCTCCGCATGGTTTAAATTATTATTTTTTTAAATTAGGGTACACTTCAAAAGAGTGTGAAATATCCAAAATACAAGAAAGAGCAATTGCACTGTAGTATAACAATGGCTGGGTAAGGCCGGTATACATGTCTATTCTGCACAAGGTACGGACAAGTCTTGTGGGATCCATGCCTGGTTCATTTTAATGAACGTGAGCTTGTCCACATTGGCTGTGGACAAGAGGCTGGGCTTGTCTGTGATAGCACCCCCTGCACTGATAAACACACGTTCAGATAATACACTGGCTGCAGGGCAGGCCAGCACCTCCCAGGAGTAAAGGGCAAGTTCAGACCATGTGCCCAATTTGGAGACCCAGAAGTTGAGGAGGGCAGACCTGTCATTCAGTATTTGTAGGCGTGTGCACACATACTGCTCCACCATGTTGGGGAAATGCTGCCTCCTGCTAAGACGTTCCATATCAGCTGGTTGTTGTGGCATGCTGAAAAAGCTTTTCCACATTTTTGCCATGCTAACCCTGCCTTCTGAGATGCTGGCGGTGCCCCAGCTGCGGTGGCGACCTCTTCCTCCTCCTTTGCCTTTGCCTTGTGCTTCCACTGTGCCCCCGCTGTCAGGTGGGAATGCCACCAGCAGCGCGTCTACCAGCGTGCGCTTGTACTCACGCATCTTACGATCACGCTCCAGTGATGGAATTAAGGACGGCACGTTGTGCTTGTAACGGGGATCCGGCAGCATGGCCACCCAGTAATCAGCAAAAATGACAATGTGGGCAACTCGGCAGTCATTGCGGAGACACTGCAACATGTAATCGCTCATGTGTGCCAGGCTGCCCAGAGGCAACGAAAAGCTGTCCTCTGTGGGAGGTGTATCATCTGTGTCCTCTGTATACCCACAGCCACACACCAGTGATGGCCATGAGCTGGTCTGGGTGCCACCCTGCTGTGAACAAGGTTCTTTCTCCTCCATCTCCTCCTCCTCATCCTCCACCTCGTCATCCTCCAGAACTGTGCCCTGGCTGGACAATTGTGTACCTGGCGTTTGTGGGTGCAGGTACCCACCCTCAGAGCCACTTGTGAATGACTGGCCGGAAACCCTACAAAATGATCCCTCTTTCTCCTCCTCCTGTGCCACATCCTCTTCCATCATCGTGAGTAGGGTTATTTCAAGGAGGCATAGAAGTGGGATAGTAACGCTGAGAACTGCTCGCACAGTCTGGCCAGCATGTGCAAGGTGGAGTTCCACCTTGTGGGCAGGTCGCATATGAGGCAGTGAGCGGGAAGGCTGAAGTTACGCTGCAGCACTGACAGGTGAGCAGCAGCAGGGTGAGAATGCCAAAAGCGCGCACAGACGGCCCGCACTTTATGCAGCAGCTCTGACATATCATATTGGGGTAATTTTTAAGGAATCTCTGCACCACCAAATTCAGCACATGCGCCAAGCAAGGGATGTGCATCAAACCGGCTAGTTCCAGAGCTGCTACGAGATTTTGTCCATTATTGCACACTACCAGGCCAGGCTTGAGGCTCACTGGCACCAACCACTCATTGGTCTGTTGTTCAAGGCCTGTCAACAGCTCATGCGCAGTGGACAGTTTTAAAACTGCCTGCTGTCGTTTTCCCCTGGCTGTGCTGAAGTTGGTGGTGAAGGTGTTACGCTGACCGGATGAGGAGCCGGTAGAGGATGAGGAAGTGGAGTAGGAAGAGAAAGCAACAGGAGGCAAACTGAAGCGCCCTGCAATCCTCGGTGGTGGAAGGACATGCGTCAAACTGCTATCCGCCTCAGGCCCAGCCGCCACTGCATTTATCCAGTGTGCTGTTATGGAGATATAACATCCCTGACCGTACTTACTGGTCCATGTATCCGTAGTGAGGTGCACCTTGCCACAGATGGCGTTGCGCAGTGCAGACCTGATTTTGTCCCCCACTTGGTTGTGCAGGGAAGGAATGGCTTGCCTGGAAAAGTAGTGGAGGCTGGGCATGACATACTGTGGGACAGCCACCGCTATAAGGCATTTAAAACTATCCGTCTCCACCAAACGGAATGACAGCATTTCAAAGGCCAGTGATTTAGAAATGCTGGTATTCAGGGCCAGGGATCGCGGATGGGTAAGGGGGTACTTCCTCTTCTGCGCCAGTGTTTGGGAATTGGAGAGCTGAACACTTCCGTGGGACATTGTGGAAATGCTTGGTGACCCAGATGGTGGTGTTGCTGGCAGATCCTCTGTTTGCGGGGTGTCAGGTGGCACTGTCACTCCAGAGGTGAATGAAGAGGCCGAGACTGCAGCAAAAGAGGAATCTGGAGGAGCCAGAGACCTTTCTTGGTTTTTGAGGTGTCTACTCCACTGCAGCTCGCGCTTTGCACTTAAATGCCCGGTCATGCAGGTTGTGCTCAGGTTGAGAACGTTTATGCCTCGCTTCAGGATCTGATTGCACAGCGTGCAAACCACTCGTGTCTTGTTGTCAGCACATTGTCTGAAGAAGTGCTAGGCCAGGGAACTCCTTGGAACTGGCTTCTATAGGGCTAGATAGGACTCAAGGTATTCCTACGTTTGAACTCCCAACCTTTGGGGTCTGTGCATACTGATAGTCAATCAGGATTTTGGTTAGGGTCTTACTAGGAGGTGTCCATCTTCCTTCCTTAGTTCCCTCCCACACCGAAGCATGACAGCCATAAACGATTTCTTAATGATGCAGGCAGACAGGAGCACTCCCCTTTGAGGAGGACATTTAATTTTTCTGTCTGCATCAGCAGCAACTTAAGTGTGGAGTCTCTACTGAGCACTTTTCTTCACCCGCCTACTGAAGAAACCAACCAACATCAGCAGCAGCAAGACATGGGGCAAAACCTGAACCAGCAGGTGGTGGCATACTTGGACTTCACCCTGCCACCCCATAGCTGACGACGGTGCAAAAGGAATGCGCTCTTTCACTTTATAATAATAATCTTAGGTCACTGCACGGTTCTTTATACCTATAAGCATTGACCTATAAGGATACTTTCACACTTGAGTTATTTGGTCATTTTTGGCCACTTTAACTGACTAAATAAGGGCTTATTCACACTTGCGTTGTCTGGATCCGTCGTGTACTCCATTTGCCGGAATTACACGCCGGATCCGGAAAAACGCGTAAGAACACATAATTATTTATTTCCGGATGCGTCTTTCCGGCTTTTTTGGTAAGATACTGATCTGGAAATCCTGAAACCAACATCAAGGTTTTTTTCCGGATCCATCGAAACAGCGGATCCGTCGTGTACTGATGAGCGGATCCCGTATGTAAATTATTTCTTATCAGAAAATTTCTATTTTGTTTTACGACTAATAAAATATGCAAGGGACAAACACACACAATACTCACCTCCAGGAGCTTCTTTCACGCCCTTTCTTCTCCCGCGCGGGCTGTCTAGTGGAAGTTTTCGCACCAGCCAAGCCCTTCCTACTTCCTGGCGCAGACGCAACTTCCAGATCCGTCGTTGCGTCGTAACAACTGAAGATGTTAGGACGGATCCAGAATAATACATTTCAATGGGCTATTATTCCCGATCCGTTGATGTGGCAAGTGTTCAGGATTTTTGACCGGAGCAAAGAGTGCAGTATGATGCAGTATTTTCTCCGGCCCAAAAACTTTCCGATCCTGAACTGAAGACATCCTGATGCATCCCGAACGGATTTCTCTCCATTCAGAATGCATGGGGATAATCCTGATCAGGATTTTTCCGGCATAGAGCCCCGATGATGGAACTCTATGCCGGAAAAGAAAAGTGCAAGTGTGAAAGAGCCCTTAGTAAAGTGATTCTAAGAGTGATGCCTGTCATCCAGATGCAGAGTAACTGTTTCCCTACCACAGCGGACTACCTATGCATGTTGCTGCAATGCACAGTGTTCTACAACAATATACAGGCTCTCTGCAGCCAGGAAATAGCTGTTTTTTAACGCGATTCGTCAAAAATGTACTCAGATCGAAAATTCGGCAAACTGTGTCTAAATCGGATTTTTAAAAAAGTCTCTAGTCACAACTATTTATAAAACACTGCATGTGGCTATTGATACAAAAGAGGCTGTGCAATATTAAGAAACAAGCATGTGCAAAATGTTATTATTTCTATGGTTTGTTTAATTGAACAATGATTTTGCTACTGAGAGAAAAACATGTGATTTAGGCCTCATGCACACGGCCGTGTTCCGTGGCCGAGAGCGGACCGTGGAAACCCGGCTGGGATTCTTGCTGACAGCATGAGCGCACAGCGTCATTGGTTGCTATGACGCCGTGTGCTTCATGCAGCCGCTGCTGTACGGTAATACACTAGTATAGTGAATTACTGTACAGCAGCGGCTGCATAAAGTGCACGGCGTGATAGCAACCAATGACTCCGTGCGCTCATGCTGTCAGCAGGAATCCCGGCCAGGTTTCCACGGTCCGCTCTCGACCGCGGAACACGGCCGTGTGCATGAGGCCTTCTACTAAAATGAGCACGCTGAATCCAAATATGAACTCAGAATTTGCCTGACACGTTTAGATCTTAACCCCTTAAGGACCCTGGGATTTTCCATTTTTGCATTTACATTTTTCACTCCCCGCCTTCCCATAGTCCTAACTTTTTTTGTTTTTCCATTCACATAGCCTTATAAGGGCTTATTTTTTGCAGGATAAGTTGTACTTTCTAATGGCTCTATTTACAGTTGCATACCATGTAGTAGAAAGCAGATTTTTTTTTTTTCCAAATGGGGTAGAATTGGGGAAAAAATGCAATTCTGATGAAGGTTTTTTTTTTTTTTTTTTTTTTACACTATGTGGTAAAATTGAACTGTTATCTTCATTTTCCAGGTCAGTTTGGTTACAACAATACCACATTTTTCTTGTGTTTTAATACTGAAAAAATGTAAAACCTTTGAGAAAACAAATAAAAAATTTATAACCATATTCTGACCCCTATAACTTTTTTGTAGTTACGGTATGTGTAAGGGGCTGTGTGAGGGCTAATTTTTTGCGGGACGATCTGATCTTTCCAGTGATACCAATTTGAAGTGTGTGTGACTTTTTGATTACTTTTTATATAAAAAAAAATTATTGGGTAGTTGAAGTGACAAAAAATGGCAAAATGGTTGTTTTTATTTTCTTTCCCGTGATGCCATTTGCCGTATGCCATTAATATTGTTATATTTTAATAGTATGGGAAATTTTACATTTGACGATGCCCATGATGTTTATTGTTTAAGTATTTTTAGTTTTATTTTAAAGAAAAGGGGATGATTTGAACTTTTTTTTTCTCTTTTTTAATTTGCCAAAACTATATATTTTTTAAACTTTTTTTTAAGTCACCTTGGGCGACAATAACTGGCAATCATTAGATTGCCTATTGTGTTCATTGATGTCTATATACAGTTGCAAGAAAAGTATGTGAACCCTTTGGAATGATATGGATTTCTGCACAAATTGGTCATAAAATGTGATCTGATCTTCATCTAAGGCTACTTTCACACTGGCATTTCTGGGTCTGCTTGTGCGATCCGTTTCAGGGCTCTCACAAGTGGCCCACAACGGATGAGTTCAGTCCCAATGCATTCTGAATAGATAAGGATCCATTCAGAATGCATCAATTTGGCTGCGTTTGGTCTCCGTTCCGCTTTTGAGGCGGACACTGATGCAGAGCCAAACGGATCCGTCCTGACTTACAATGTAAGTCAATGGGGACGGATCCTTTTTCATTGACAATATGGTGCAAAAACACCAATAATTGAAAACTGATCCGCCCCCCATTGACTTTCAATGTAAGTCAAGACGGATCCACTTTGACTTCAACTTTTTTTTGACTAATAATGTGAATTGATACAAGCATTTGCATTATCGGTGCAGATCCGCCTGTGCAGATACAAGACGGATCCGCACCGAACGCAGGTGTGAAAGTAGCCTAAGTCACAACAAAAGACAATCACAATCTGCTTAAATTAATAACACACAAAGAATTTAATGTTACCATTTTTTTATTGAATACACCATGTACACATTCACAGTGCAGGTGTAAAAAGTATGTGAACCCCTAGACTAATGACATCTCCAAGAGCTAATTTGAGTGAGTTGTCAGCCAACTGGAGTCCAATCAATGAGATGAGATTGGAGGTGTTGGTTACAGCTGCCCTGCCCTATAAAAAACACACACCAGTTCTGGGTTTGCTTTTCACAAGAAGCATTACCTGATGTGAATGATGCCTCGCACAAAAGAGCTCTCAGAAGACCTACGATTAAGAATTGTTGACTTGCATAAAGCTGGAAAGGGTTATAAAAGTATCTCTAAAAGCCTTGCTGTTCATCAGTCCACGGTATGACAAATTGTCTATACATGGAGAAGGTTCAGCACTGCTGCTACTCTCCCTAGGAGTGGCCGTCCTGTAAAGATGACTGCAAGAGCACAGCGCAGACTGCTCAATGAGGTGAAGAAGAATCCTAGAGTGTCAGCTAAAGACTTACAAAAGTCTCTGGCATATGCTAACATCCCTGTTAGCAAATCTACGATACGTAAAACACTAAACAAGAATGGATTTCATGGGAGTATACCACAGAGGAAGCCACTGCTGCACGTTTACAGTTTGCACAAGAGCACCTGGATATTCCACAGCAGTACTGGCAAAATATTCTGTGGAGAGATGAAACCAAAGTAGGGATGAGCGAACTCGAACTGTATAGTTCGGGTTCGTACCGAATTTTGGGGTGTCCGTGACACGGACCCGAACCCGGACATTTTCGTAAAAGTCCGGGTTCGGGTTCGGTGTTCGTCGCTTTCTTGGCGCTTTTGTGACGCTTTCTTGGCGCTTTTTGAAAGGCTGCAAAGCAGCCAATCAACAAGCGTCATACTACTTGCCCCAAGAGGCCATCACAGCCATGCCTACTATTGGCATGGCTGTGATTGGCCAGAGCACCATGTGACCCAGCCTCTATTTAAGCTGGAGTCACATAGCGCCGCCCGTCACTCTGCTCTGATTAGCGTAGGGAGAGGTTGCGGCTGCGTCAGTAGGGCGAGATTAGGCAGATTAACTCCTCCAAAGGACTTGATTAACTGATCGATCTGCAGCTGTGGATCATTGAGCTGCTGATCCTCAATTGCTCACTGTTTTTAGGCTGCCCAGACCGTTTGTCAGTCACATTTTTCTGGGGTGATCGGCGGCCATTTTGTGTCTTGTGGTGCGCCAGCACAAGCTGCGACCAAGTGCATTTAACCCTCAATGGTGTGGTTGTTTTTTGGCTAAAGCCTACATCAGGGTGAAGCTGTCACACCAAGTGCATTTAACCAGCAATAGTCTGTTTATTTTTTGGCCATATACTACATCAGGGGCAAGCTGCGCCTGTCACCAAGTGCATTTAACCCTCAATGGTGTGGTTGTTTTTTGGCTAAAGCCTACATCAGGGTGAAGCTGTCACACCAAGTGCATTTAACCAGCAATAGTCTGTTTATTTTTTGGCCATATACTACATCAGGGGCAAGCTGCGCCTGTCACCAAGTGCATTTAACCCTCAGTAGTGTGGTTGGTCAAGCTATCACACCAAGTGCATTTAACCAGCAATAGTCTGTTCATTTTTTGGCCATATACTAAATCAGGGGCAAGCTGCGCCCGTCACCAAGTGCATTTAACCAGCAATAGTCTGTTCATTTTTTGGCCATATACTACATCAGGGGCAAGCTGCGCCCGTCACCAAGTGCATTTAACCCTCAGTAGTGTGGTTGGTCAAGCTGTGACACCAAGTGCATTTAACCAGCAATAGTCTGTTCATTTTTTGGCCATATACTACATCAGGGGCAAGCTGCGCCCGTCACCAAGTGCATTTAACCCTCAGTAGTGTGGTTGGTCAAGCTATCACACCAAGTGCATTTAACCAGCAATAGTCTGTTCATTTTTTGGCCATATACTACATCAGGGGCAAGCTGCGCCCGTCACCAAGTGCATTTAACCCTCAGTAGTGTGGTTGGTCAAGCTATCACACCAAGTGCATTTAACCAGCAATAGTCTGTTCATTTTTTGGCCATATACTACATCAGGGGCAAGCTGCGCCCGTCACCAAGTGCATTTAACCCTCAGTAGTGTGGTTGGTCAAGCTGTGACACCAAGTGCATTTAACCAGCAACAGTCTGTTCATTTTTTGGCCATATACTACATCAGGGGCAAGCTGCGCCCGTCACCAAGTGCATTTAACCCTCAGTAGTGTGGTTGGTCAAGCTATCACACCAAGTGCATTTAACCAGCAATAGTCTGTTCATTTTTTGGCCATATACTACATCAGGGGCAAGCTGCGCCCGTCACCAAGTGCATTTAACCCTCAGTAGTGTGGTTGGTCAAGCTGTGACACCAAGTGCATTTAACCAGCAATAGTCTGTTCATTTTTTGGCCATATACTACATCAGGGGCAAGCTGCGCCCGTCACCAAGTGCATTTAACCAGCAATAGTGTGGTTATTTTTTGGCCATATCCCAGTCTAATTCTGTCACTAAATCCATACCGGTCACCCAGCGCCTAAATACTAGGCCTCAAATTTATATCCCGCTAAATCTCTCGTTACCGCTGTCCTGTTGTGGCTGGGAAAGTTATTTAGTGTCCGTCAAAGCACATTTTTTGTTCTGGGTTGAAATACAATTCCCAATTTAGCAATTTAAAAATTTAGTGGTTTCTGCTGTATCAGAGCTATTTGAAATCTATCCCTAAAAGGGTAGATCATATTGAAGGTGCACATAGGGTCATTCAGAATAACTTCACACACCCGCTACTGTGCATTTCCAAGTCTAATTCTGTCACTAAACCCATACCTGTCACCCAGCGCCTAAATACTAGGCCTCAAATTTATATCCCGCTAAATCTCTCGTTACCGCTGTCCTGTTGTGGCTGGGAAAGTTATTTAGTGTCCGTCAAAGCACATTTTTTGTTCTGGGTTGAAATACAATTCCCAATTTAGCAATTTTAAAGATTTAGTGGTTTCTGCTATATCAGAGCTATTTGAAATCTATCCCTAAAAGGGTATATAATATTCAAGGTGCACATAGGGTCATTCAGAATAACTTCACACACACACGCTACTGTGCATATCCCAGTCTAATTCTGTCACTAAATCCATACCGGTCACCCAGCGCCTAAATAGTAGGCCTCAAATTTATATCCCGCTAAATCTGTCGTTACCGCTGTACTGTTGTTGCTGGGCAAGTTATTTAGTGTCCGTCAAAGCACATTTTTTGTTCTGGGTTGAAATACAATTCCCAATTTAGCAATTTCATAATTTAGTGGTTTCTGCTATATCAGAGCTATTTGAAATCTATCCCTAAAAGGGTATATAATATTCAAGGTGCACATAGGGTCATTCAGAATAACTTTACACACACACGCTACTGTGCATATACCAGTCTAATTCTGTCACTAAATCCATAGCGGTCACCCAGCGCCTAAATACTAGGCCTCAAATTTATATCCCGCTAAATCTCTCGTTACCGCTGTCCTGTTGTGGCTGGGAAAGTTATTTAGTGTCCGTCAAAGCACATTTTTTGTTCTGGGTTGAAATACAATTCCCAATTTAGCAATTTTAAAGATTTAGTGGTTTCTGCTATATCAGAGCTATTTGAAATCTATCCCTAAAAGGGTATATAATATTCAAGGTGCACATAGGGTCATTCAGAATAACTTCACACACACACGCTACTGTGCATATCCCAGTCTAATTCTGTCACTAAATCCATACCGGTCACCCAGCGCCTAAATACTAGGCCTCAAATTTATATCCCGCTAAATCTCTCGTTACCGCTGTCCTGTTGTGGCTGGGAAAGTTATTTAGTGTCCGTCAAAGCACATTTTTTGTTCTGGGTTGAAATACAATTCCCAATTTAGCAATTTAAAAATGTAGTGGTTTCTGCTATATCAGAGCTATTTGAAATCTATCCCTAAAAGGGTATATAATATTCAAGGTGCACATAGGGTCATTCAGAATAACTTCACACACACACGCTACTGTGCATATCCCAGTCTAATTCTGTCACTAAATCCATACCGGTCACCCAGCGCCTAAATACTAGGCCTCAAATTTATATCCCGCTAAGGCCCCCTGCACACGGCCGTGTTTCACAGCCGTGTGCGGGCCGTGGAACCGCGGCCTGGATCCCTCCTGAGAGCAGGAGCGCACGGCGTCACTGGTTGCTATGACGCCGTGCGCTCCCTGCTGCCGCCGCAATACAGTAATACACTGGTATGATCTATACCAGTGTATTACTGTACTGTGCCGGCAGCAGGGAGCGCACGGCGTCATAGCAACCAGTGACGCCGTGCGCTCCTGCTCTCAGGAGGGATCCAGGCCGCGGTTCCACGGCCCGCACACGGCTGTGAAAAACGGCCGTGTGCATGGGGCCTAAATCTCTCGTTACCGCTGTCCTGTTGTGGCTGGGAAAGTTATTTAGTGTCCGTCAAAGCACATTTTTTGTTCTGGGTTGAAATACAATTCCCAATTTAGCAATTTCATAATTTAGTGGTTTCTGCTATATCAGAGCTATTTGAAATCTATCCCTAAAAGGGTATATAATATTCAAGGTGCACATAGGGTCAAATTTATATCCCGCTGAATTTGAATACAATACATTGGGCCAAATAATATTTTTGTTGTTGTGGTGAACCATAACAATGAGGAAAACATCTAGTAAGGGACGCGGACGTGGACATGGTCGTGGTGGTGTTAGTGGACCCTCTGGTGCTGGGAGAGGACGTGGCCGTTCTGCCACATCCACACGTCCTAGTGTACCAACTACCTCAGGTCCCAGTAGCCGCCAGAATTTACAGCGATATATGGTGGGGCCCAATGCCGTTCTAAGGATGGTAAGGCCTGAGCAGGTACAGGCATTAGTCAATTGGGTGGCCGACAGTGGATCCAGCACGTTCACATTATCTCCCACCCAGTCTTCTGCAGAAAGCGCACAGATGGCGCCTGAAAACCAACCCCATCAGTCTGTCACATCACCCCCATGCATACCAGGGAAACTGTCTCAGCCTCAAGTTATGCAGCAGTCTCTTATGCTGTTTGAAGACTGCGCTGGCAGGGTTTCCCAAGGGCATCCACCTAGCCCTTCCCCAGCGGTGAAAGACATAGAATGCACTGACGCACAACCACTTATGTTTCCTGATGATGAGGACATGGGAATACCACCTCAGCATGTCTCTGATGATGACGAAACACAGGTGCCAACTGCTGCGTCTATCTGCAGTGTGCAGACTGAACAGGAGGTCAGGGATCAAGACTGGGTGGAAGACGATGCAGGGGACGATGAGGTCCTAGACCCCACATGGAATGAAGGTCGTGCCACTGACTTTCACAGTTCGGAGGAAGAGGCAGTGGTGAGACCGAGCCAACAGCGTAGCAAAAGAGGGAGCAGTGGGCAAAAGCAGAACACCCGCCGCCAAGAGACTCCGCCTGCTACTGACCGCCGCCATCTGGGACCGAGCACCCCAAAGACAGCTTCAAGGAGTTCCCTGGCATGGCACTTCTTCAAACAATGTGCTGACGACAAGACCCGAGTGGTTTGCACGCTGTGCCATCAGAGCCTGAAGCGAGGCATTAACGTTCTGAACCTGAGCACAACCTGCATGACCAGGCACCTGCATGCAAAGCATGAACTGCAGTGGAGTAAACACCTTAAAACCAAGGAAGTCACTCAGGCTCCCCCTGCTACCTCTTCTGCTGCTGCCGCCTCGGCCTCTTCTGCTGCTGCCGCCTCGGCCTCTTCCTCCGCCTCTGGAGGAACGTTGGCACCTGCCGCCCAGCAAACAGGGGATGTACCACCAACACCACCACCACTACCTCCGTCACCAAGCGTCTCAACCATGTCACACGGCAGCGTTCAGCTCTCCATCTCACAAACATTTGAGAGAAAGCGTAAATTCCCACCTAGCCACCCTCGATCCCTGGCCCTGAATGCCAGCATTTCTAAACTACTGGCCTATGAAATGCTGTCATTTAGGCTGGTGGACACAGACAGCTTCAAACAGCTCATGTCGCTTGCTGTCCCACAGTATGTTGTTCCCAGCCGCCACTACTTCTCCAAGAGAGCCGTGCCTTCCCTGCACAACCAAGTATCCGATAAAATCAAGTGTGCACTGCGCAACGCCATCTGTAACAAGGTCCACCTAACCACAGATACGTGGACCAGTAAGCACGGCCAGGGACGCTATATCTCCCTAACTGCACACTGGGTAAATGTAGTGGCAGCTGGGCCCCAGGCGGAGAGCTGTTTGGCGCACGTCCTTCCGCCGCCAAGGATCGCAGGGCAACATTCTTTGCCTCCTGTTGCCACCTCCTCCTTCTCGGCTTCCTCCTCCTCTTCTTCCACCTGCTCATCCAGTCAGCCACACACCTTCACCACCAACTTCAGCACAGCCCGGGGTAAACGTCAGCAGGCCATTCTGAAACTCATATGTTTGGGGGACAGGCCCCACACCGCACAGGAGTTGTGGCGGGGTATAGAACAACAGACCGACGAGTGGTTGCTGCCGGTGAGCCTCAAGCCCGGCCTGGTGGTGTGTGATAATGGGCGAAATCTCGTTGCAGCTCTGGGACTAGCCAATTTGACGCACATCCCTTGCTTGGCGCATGTGCTGAATTTGGTGGTGCAGAAGTTCATTCACAACTACCCCGACATGTCAGAGCTGCTGCATAAAGTGCGGGCCGTCTGTTCGCGCTTCCGGCGTTCACATCCTGCTGCTGCTCGCCTGTCTGCGCTACAGCGTAACTTCGGCCTTCCCGCTCACCGCCTCATATGCGACGTGCCCACCAGGTGGAACTCCACCTTGCACATGCTGGACAGACTGTGCGAGCAGCAGCAGGCCATAGTGGAGTTTCAGCTGCAGCACGCACGGGTCAGTCGCACTACAGAACAGCACCACTTCACCACCAATGACTGGGCCTCCATGCGAGACCTGTGTGCCCTGTTGCGCTGTTTCGAGTACTCCACCAACATGGCCAGTGGCGATGACGCCGTTATCAGCGTTACAATACCAATTCTATGTCTCCTTGAGAAAACGCTTAGGGCGATGATGCAAGAGGAGGTGGCCCAGGAGGAGGAGGAGGAGGAGGAAGAGGGGTCATTTTTAGCACTTTCAGGCCAGTCTCTTCGAAGTGACTCAGAGGGAGGTTTTTGGCAACAGCAGAGGCCAGGTACAAATGTGGCCAGACAGGGCCCACTACTGGAGGACGAGGAGGACGAGGATGAGGAGGAGGTGGAGGAGGAGGAGGATGAAGCATGGTCACAGCGGGGTGGCACCCAACGCAGCTCGGGTCCATCACTGGTGCGTGGCTGGGGGGAAAGGCAGGACGATGACGATACGCCTCCCACAGAGGACAGCTTGTCCTTACCCCTGGGCAGCCTGGCACACATGAGCGACTACATGCTGCAGTGCCTGCGCAACGACAGCAGAGTTGCCCACATTTTAACCTGTGCGGACTACTGGGTTGCCACCCTGCTGGATCCACGCTACAAAGACAATGTGCCCACCTTACTTCCTGCACTGGAGCGTGATAGGAAGATGCGCGAGTACAAGCGCACGTTGGTAGACGCGCTACTGAGAGCATTCCCAAATGTCACAGGGGAACAAGTGGAAGCCCAAGGCCAAGGCAGAGGAGGAGCAAGAGGTCGCCAAGGCAGCTGTGTCAATGCCAGCTCCTTTGAGGGCAGGGTTAGCATGGCAGAGATGTGGAAAACTTTTGTCAACACGCCACAGCTAACTGCACCACCACCTGATACGCAACGTGTTAGCAGGAGGCAACATTTCACTAACATGGTGGAACAGTACATGTGCACACCCCTCCACGTACTGACTGATGGTTCGGCCCCATTCAACTTCTGGGTCTCTAAATTGTCCACGTGGCCAGAGCTAGCCTTTTATGCCTTGGAGGTGCTGGCCTGCCCGGCGGCCAGCGTTTTGTCTGAACGTGTATTCAGCACGGCAGGGGGCGTCATTACAGACAAACGCAGCCGCCTGTCAACAGCCAATGTGGACAAGCTGACGTTCATAAAAATGAACCAGGCATGGATCCCACAGGATCTGTCCGTCCCTTGTCCAGATTAGACATTAACTACCTCCCCTTAACCATATATTATTGGACTCCAGGGCACTTCCTCATTCAATCCTATTTTTATTTTCATTTTACCATTATAATGCGAGGCTACCCAAAGTTGAATGAACCTCTCCTCTGTCTGGGTGCCGGGGCCAAATATATGCCAATGGACTGTTCCAATGTTGGGTGACGTGAAGCCTGATTCTCTGCTATGACATGCAGACTGATTCTCTGCTGACATGAAGCCAGATTGTCTGTTACGGGACCTCTCTCCTCTGCCTGTGTGCTGGGCCTAAATATATGCCAATGGACTGTTGCAGTGGTGGCTGACGTGAAGCCTCATTCTCTGCTATGACATGCAGACTAATTCTCTGCTGACATGAAGCCAGATTGTCTGTTCCGGGACCTCTCTCCTCTGCCTGTGTGCTGGGCCTAAATATATGCCAATGGACTGTTGCAGTGGTGGCTGACGTGAAGCCTCATTCTCTGCTATGACATGCAAACTAATTCTCTGCTGACATGAAGCCAGATTGTCTGTTACGGGACCTCTCTCCTCTGCCTGTGTGCTGGGCCTAAATATATGCCAATGGACTGTTGCAGTGGTGGCTGACGTGAAGCCTCATTCTCTGCTATGACATGCAGACTAATTCTCTGCTGACATGAAGCCAGATTGTCTGTTACGGGACCTCTCTCCTCTGCCTGTGTGCTGGGCCTAAATATATGCCAATGGACTGTTGCAGTGGTGGCTGACGTGAAGCCTCATTCTCTGCTATGACATGCAAACTAATTCTCTGCTGACATGAAGCCAGATTGTCTGTTACGGGACCTCTCTCCTCTGCCTGTGTGCTGGGCCTAAATATATGCCAATGGACTGTTGCAGTGGTGGCTGACGTGAAGCCTCATTCTCTGCTATGACATGCAGACTAATTCTCTGCTGACATGAAGCCAGATTGTCTGTTACGGGACCTCTCTCCTCTGCCTGTGTGCTGGGCCTAAATATATGCCAATGGACTGTTCCAATGTTGGGTGACGTGAAGCCTGATTCTCTGCTATGACATGCAGACTGATTCTCTGCTGACATGAAGCCAAATTGTCTGTTACGGGACCTCTCTCCTCTGCCTGTGTGCTGGGCCTAAATATATGCCAATGGACTGTTGCAGTGGTGGCTGACGTGAAGCCTCATTCTCTGCTATGACATGCAGACTAATTCTCTGCTGACATGAAGCCAGATTGTCTGTTACGGGACCTCTCTCCTCTGCCTGTGTGCTGGGCCTAAATATATGCCAATGGACTGTTGCAGTGGTGGCTGACGTGAAGCCTCATTCTCTGCTATGACATGCAAACTAATTCTCTGCTGACATGAAGCCAGATTGTCTGTTACGGGACCTCTCTCCTCTGCCTGTGTGCTGGGCCTAAATATATGCCAATGGACTGTTGCAGTGGTGGCTGACGTGAAGCCTCATTCTCTGCTATGACATGCAGACTAATTCTCTGCTGACATGAAGCCAGATTGTCTGTTACGGGACCTCTCTCCTCTGCCTGTGTGCTGGGCCTAAATATATGCCAATGGACTGTTGCAGTGGTGGCTGACGTGAAGCCTCATTCTCTGCTATGACATGCAAACTAATTCTCTGCTGACATGAAGCCAGATTGTCTGTTACGGGACCTCTCTCCTCTGCCTGTGTGCTGGGCCTAAATATATGCCAATGGACTGTTGCAGTGGTGGCTGACGTGAAGCCTCATTCTCTGCTATGACATGCAGACTAATTCTCTGCTGACATGAAGCCAGATTGTCTGTTACGGGACCTCTCTCCTCTGCCTGTGTGCTGGGCCTAAATATATGCCAATGGACTGTTGCAGTGGTGGCTGACGTGAAGCCTCATTCTCTGCTATGACATGCAGACTAATTCTCTGCTGACATGAAGCCAGATTGTCTGTTACGGGACCTCTCTCCTCTGCCTGTGTGCTGGGCCTAAATATATGCCAATGGACTGTTGCAGTGGTGGCTGACGTGAAGCCTCATTCTCTGCTATGACATGCAGACTGATTCTCTGCTGACATGAAGCCAGATTGTCTGTTACGGGACCTCTCTCCTCTGCCTGGGTGCTGGGCCTAAATATATGACAATGGACTGTTACAGTGGTGGGTGACGTGAAGCCTCATTCTCTGCTATGACATGCAGACTAATTCTCTGCTGACATGAAGCCAGATCCTCTGTTACGGGACCTCTCTCCTCTGCCTGGGTGCTGGGCCTAAATATATGCCAATTGACTGTTGCAGTGGTAGCTGACGTGAAGCCTGATTCTCTGCTATGACATGAAGACTGATTCTCTGCTGACATGAAGCCAGATTGTCTGTTACGGGACCTCTCTCCTCTGCCTGTGTGCTGGGCCTAAATATATGCCAATGGACTGTTGCAGTGGTGGCTGACGTGAAGCCTCATTCTCTGCTATGACATGCAGATTAATTCTCTGCTGACATGAAGCCAGATTCTCTGTTACGGGACCTCTCTCCTCTGCCTGGGTTCCGGGGCCTAAATATCTGAGAATGGACTGTTCCAGTGGTGGGTGACGGGAAGCCAGATTCTCTGCTATGGGACCTCTCTCCAATTGATTTTGGTTAATTTTTATTTATTTAATTTTTATTTTAATTCATTTCCCTATCCACATTTGTTTGCAGGGGATTTACCTACATGTTGCTGCCTTTTGCAGCCCTCTAGCCCTTTCCTGGGCTGTTTTACAGCCTTTTTAGTGCCGAAAAGTTCGGGTCCCCATTGACTTCAATGGGGTTCGGGTTCGGGACGAAGTTCGGATCGGGTTCGGATCCCGAACCCGAACATTTCCGGGAAGTTCGGCCGAACTACTCGAACCCGAACTTCCAGGTGTTCGCTCAACTCTAAACCAAAGTTGAGTTGTTTGGAAGAAACACACACCACTATGTGTGGAGAAAAAGAGGCACAGCACACCAGCATCAAAACCTCATCCCAACTGTGAAGTATGGTGGTGGGGGCATCATGGTTTGGGGCTGCTTTGCTGCGTCAGGACCTGGACAGATTGCTATCATCGAAGGAAAAATGAATTCCCAAGTTTATCAAGACATTTTGCAGGAGAACTTAAGGCCATCTGTCCACCAGCTGAAATTTAACAGAAGATGGGTATTGCAACAGCACAACGACTCATAGCATAGAAGTAAATCCAAAAAACAGAGTGGCTTAAACAGAAGAAAATATGCCTTCTAGAGTGGCCCAGTCAGAGTCCTGACCTCAACCCGATTGAGATACTGTGGCATGACCTCAAGAAAGCGATTCACACCAGACATCCCAAGAATATAGCTGAACTGAAAGTTCTGTAAAGAGGAATGGTCAAGAATTACTCCTGACCGTTGTGCACGTCTGATCTGCAACTACAGGAAACGTTTGGTTGAAGTTATTGCTGCCAGAGGAGGTTCAACCAGTTATTAAATCCAAGGGTTCACATACTTTCACAGTACAGGTGGAAAATGTTTACATGATGTGTTCAATAAAAACATGGTAAAATGTAATTATTTGTGTGTTATTAGTTTAAGCAGACTGTGATTGTCTATTGTTGTGACTTAGATGAAGAGCAGATCACATTTTATGGCCAATTTCTGCAAAAATCCATATAATTCCAAAGGGTTCACATACTTTTTCTTGCAACTTTAGACACGATTGAACACTTCATTTGCACTATACCAATACAATGCTGCCACCTAGTGGCCTGTATTGGCATAATCATCTTATAGGCTCCGAAGCCTGCTTGGGACTTTAGGCTATTAGATCAATGTAACAGGTTCCCCAATCTCAGCCGGGGAACGCTTTTACCGGAGTAGAAGTGCGCGACTTGCGCTTCCGGGACTGCGCAGATGCCGTGGTCACATTTGACTACGGCATCTGAAAGGAAAAATGTATGCGATCTTATGGCTCATCACATATATGTGCCACGGGCCTCTGCTATTCAAAATAGCAGAAACCCGGCGGCTATGGTGCCCGCTGCATGTTCAAGCGGGCGCCATGTTTGGGGACCGGACTTCCGTCATATATGTACAGCGGGGGTCCTTAAAGGGTTAAGTTATACATGCAAAGCCTATTCATTTATATTAATGCATTATATTGGAGATATTCCAATGGACATGTCCAGACCTGTTCCGACGCACTCAGGCTGATGTCAGTGATAAAGTGATCTGTTATAGTGCTATCAGTTTTGAAACTTAAAGTGAACCTGTCACCTCCCAAAACCATCTCAAGTCGCCAGCAGTAGCTGCATGTAGCCAACAGTGTGTTTCTGATGATGCCTTTCTTCCTGAAAAGGTACTGAAATTGTTGTTTTATCCCCTGCCCAACGCGCTTCTCCACACATGCTTGAAGTTAATGAGGCAGCGGCCTCCTTGCTTCAAGTCATGGTAACCACGCCCACTTCCCTGCCCCTTCGCTGTGACTGACAGCGCTTATTCAGAGAGTTTGAACTGCCAGCTGTCTGTCACAGCGAAGGGGCAGGGAAGGGGGCGTGGTTACCATGACTTGAAGCAAGAAGGCCGCTGCCTCCTTGACTTCTAGCATGTGTGAAAAAAAGGCATCATTAGAAACACACTGCTGGTGACCTGCAGGTACTGCTGGCAGCTTGGGATGGTTTTGAGAGGTGACAGGTTCCCTTTAAGATGGATAAACGCAAATGTGTTAACGATCCAGACAATTTTTATTTTTATTTTTTTTATTAATTCTTTATTTTCTGAATTTTTCAATGTAAACATAAACCAACAGTAGCCTGAAGGCCATAGGTTGAGATATATAGACAGGAAGTTACATATGTTCAGGCGTAACAAAAAGTAACCACATGAAGCGATATCAAAGTCATCCAAAAAATAGTAGTCTGAAATAATGGGTAAATCACATATCTTTGTGCAACGCCCAAATATTCATTCGTAGAACCAAGCTACAGTAAGACTGATTATTCAGGGCTGCCTTTGCTACCTGGTGTTGAGCAAATTATACCATAAGTGGATGTACACAGCAACTTAAGATAGTATGGAAAGAAAGGACTTTGAGAAGAAAGTTGGGGGGAGAAAGGAAGAAAGAGAGTAGGGGGAAGAGGGAGGGGAAGGGGGGGGTGGTACCCATCAATTACTATAACTAGTAAGTCTAACAATATCTTGAGAGGCCTAGCGAATGTCCACCCTGTTAGTCAGGTGATGCCAATCTTCTCTGAATGTGTCATTGACCCATTGCTATAGCCAGCCACTTCACTCACCCTCATTCAGTAACCTCCAAGGTTGCCAAGTTTTCAAGAATTTCTCATGGCTTCTGTTAATCCAACTCGTTATTTCTTCGAATTGACAGATTTGATTAACTTTATCTTTCCATTCTTGTATTGAAGGAGTATTGGTATCCCTCCAATGGAGGGGTATGATGGCTTTGGCTGCCGCTATGAGATGGGTCACTAAGTTCCGTTTAGATGGCCTGTATAGGTCGGTTGATAGAGAAAAGTAGACCATTTTTAAAGTGATCTTTAACTCAGGGGAAGCGACTTTATTTATTATCTTAGTGACATTCTCCCAAAAAAGGTACAATCAGTGGGCAGGACCACCATATGTGAGATAATGATCCTACTTCTTTGCCACATCTCCAGCACACCCGATCAGGGGCTATACCATATTTGTGTAAGAACTCTGGGGTTCTGTACCATCTGGAGAGAAGCTTGTAGTGGTTTTCTTGTAGGCATATACATGGTGACGTTCCATGTGAGAAAGCAAAGATCTTTTTGAGTTCTTGATCCGAGAAGACAGTGTCAAGTTCTCTTTCCCATTCTCTAACGTATAAAGGTTTTTCCTCCTCGCCCTCGGCTCCCACCAAAGCATAGAGTGCTGCAATTTTCCTCTGTTTAGGAAGTGGAGAAAGTAAGATCTTTTCGAAGACAGTCAAAGGTCTACCTGGGCTGTACCTCTTTTCTAATCCAAAGCACACAGCACTTAAGTATGATTTCGTAAGGAAAAAGCCTGGTGAGTTCTTAAATCTCTCTGGTAGTCTACTCAATATAGATGCTTCTGTGTCAGGGATTAAGTCCCCTAGTCTAACTTGGGCTAACGATGACCAGACGTCCGGGTGGATATCTCTGCTTTTTCCTAGTAGGTCAGGGATAAGATTTGCTGGCAATAGTGGGGATGGGCTGGGGGCTAATGTTTTGCTTGGCTCTTTCCATGTCTCCCTGATCCCTTTCAGTAAGGGGTCAAGACCCTGATTCTTATTGTGGCTTATGTCCGGTAACCAGAGGAGTCTCTGGAGCATGGGTCCCACACTATGTCGCATTAAATCTTGTACATCTGGTTGCTTCTTAGGATCCACTGATTCTAACCATCTGTTTAACTGTATAGCTTGGTAATATTTTGAAACTTCTGGGAGTCCCAGACCTCCTCTAACTCTATGTCTGACTAAAAGATTATGTGAGAGTCTAGGTTTTCTCCCGTTCCATAGGAACTTAGAAAAGAGTTGCCTTATCTCCTGGAAGAATGCTTTTGGTAGGTGTATTGGAACCATTTGCATTACATATAGGATCTTAGGAAAGACATAGGCTTTAATTACATTCTTCCTGCCCATCCAGGATAGGTATGGCAAATTGCATTTCTGCATTAGTCGTGCGATATCACTCTTGAGAGACGTGAAGTTACATCTAAATAAATCCTCCATGTTTCTTGGTATCAATATACCAAGATACTTTATTGGGCCCTTGGTCCAATGGAATGGGAGGTGGGACTGTAGGGAGATAGCTTGTGAGTCAGAAAATTAGATGTTTAAAATTTCGGACTTAGAGTGATTGACCTTAAAATCCGAAATCTGGATAAAAATCTCGATCTTTTTGGCTAAGTGTTCTAGTCCTGTCTCAGGGTTGGTCACCAAGAACAAAAGGTCATCTGCAAAAGCAGTGCATTTTAGATCTTCCTGACCACGACTAACCCCTTTGATTTCCGGGGCCTGTCTAACCAGCTGAATGAGTGTTTCTACAACCAGGATGAATAGAGAGGGGGACAATGGGCACCCTTGTCTTGTACCATTTGTTATTTCAAAGGTTGGGGAAAGTGTGCCATTGACCTTCAGTCTAGCATGTGGTTGCTGGTAGAGTGTGAATATTGAGTGTATGAAAGGTTCTGTGATGGCAAATTTTTCTAGTGTCATTTTCATGAAGTTCCAGTTGCTATCAAATGCCTTCTCAGCGTCTATGCTTAACAGAGTCAACGGGAACTTTTTTGTTTTAGCTGCGTGAATTGCATGGAGAATTCTGTGGGCGTTGTCTTTCCCTTCTCTGCCCTGAATGAATCCCGACTGTTCTGGGCCTATTAGGTAGGGTAATAATTTGCCTAATCTGGTTGCTAAGATTTTGGCCCAAATCTTCAGGTCCAGATTCAAAAGGGAAATTGGCCTATAGCTTCCACAGTTATGGGGGTCTTTGCCTTCTTTATGATAAGTGTGACATAAGATTCTTCTGTCTGACTAGGCAGTTGACCTACTTGCATCAGTGTGTTGCACACATCGGTGAATCTGGGTAATAGGATGTCCTGAAAACTCCTATAGTAAAGTAGAGGCAGAACGTCTGGTCCTGGACTCTTTCCCGGGGGAAAACTGCACACAATGGAGTTCACTTCCTCCAGTGTAATTGGGGTAGTCAGGGAGTATAAATCGGCCAAACGTACTTCCGGTAACCTTAGGGAATCTAGGAAATTCTTAGTATGTGTCCGCCTAATTTCATTTTGGTCTGAGGGTATTTCGTTGTTTAGGTTATATAGGTCCTCATAGAATTTTTGGAAGGCCTCTGCTATTTCAGGTGTTTCCTGTCTACCTTTCTTATTTTGGGGATGTGCGACATTTTTTGTCTTTTTTAATATCGATGTCATCAGTTTGCCTCCCTTGTCCCCATGAGCGTACACTTTGTGCTGGAAGTTTAGCATCTGTTTCCTCACTCTTTGGGCTAACAGTTTTTTAAGTTGGGTTCTGAGTTCCGCTAGCTCTTCTTGTTTCTTTCTGAAAGCAGACAGTTTGGTTAGCTTTTCTATTTTCATTATCTGCGCTAAGATGCAATCTAGAACCTTCTGCTGCTGCTTTTTGACCCTAGTACCGATGGAGATGAAGCAACCCTTAATGTAAGCTTTGTGGGCTTCCCATTCTATAGGAGAAGTGCTGTGTGCTGTGGAGTTGATCCCAAAATACAGCTCTAAGTGAGATCTAACCTGTTCAATATGCAGTCTGTTATTTAACAGAGATTCATTGAGTTTCCAGTTCCACTCTCTTCTTGGTAAGGAGGCCAGGGCGAGGGTCACGTGGCAGGGTGCATGGTCAGAGATGGTGATACTCCCAATCTAGGGAGCACTAGAAACGGGCAAAAGAGAGGTAGATGTTAGTATGTGGTCAAGTCTCTGGTAGGAGCTGTGTGGATTGGAGAAAAAGGAATAGTCCTTAACTGTGGGGTTGCTATTTATCCATATGTCAATCAGTTGCAAGTCCTGCAATTTTTTATGTAGCCTGCTAATGTGTTTCTGAGCGATATACGATTTGGAAGTAGAGGAGTCTAGTTCTGGGTTCAATACCAGTACGAAGTGGTAATTCGATTGCTGAAAATTAGAAAAGCACTAAGGGATAAGGGGGTAGTATCTGTCTGGACGTTTTAGCTTCGACCCGATCATATACAGTTTAGGTATACATTAGAATATAGAACAAATACGTAAACCTCATTTTTTCCGAAGAGAGAAAAAAAAAACAACAGAGTCCTAGTGACTCCCAACAAGTGACATGCTATGTTAATTAAACATATGTCCAAAAACTCAGAGCCCAAATCCTGCGTGAGGTAGCAGCTCTCTGTGGGTCAGCATTCGGATATTGCTACTCCGATTGTCCCTCGTA